>NC_086285.1:35884312-36184312 GCF_963924245.1 Chroicocephalus ridibundus
GCGATTTCCCAGCTACCTGCCTCCATTAGTTAATTAGATTGATTAATGATATACTTAGTCAAAGAAGACTTGCAATGGCCCCCAAAAAAAGGTGAAGAAGCGAGCAGTTGCTGGCCTTTGCATCCCTTTTTGTGCTGTTCCCACAGGTGATGAAGATTTCCTCTCCGTGCGTAGCTGGGAATCCACTATTGCCCAGAGACGTTTTGCAGTTTGGGAACTCAGGTAGAATGATTTCATCCAAAGTTTTTCCAGTGTGGAGTTCTGATACATCCTAGCCTCCAGTTTTCACTATTCTTGTCTCTTCTCCAGCCAGGGCTCAGGATTTCCCTTGTCCTCTCTGGAGGAGGAGGAGTCCCAGGCTCTGAGGGAAAACCCCTACTTCTCTGCTTTTGGAGACAGCTGAGATGCTGTCCTGGTTTGAGCAACACGGGACTAATTTATCTTCTAATACCTCAGAAAACTGCACTGTTAGAAGACTCTAGTGTCTGAATTTGTGAAAATATTTACTTTATAGCTAGCTATGGTATGTGGGTTTCAAGGTCTCAGTGTTTTCCAGCTTGTCAGGTGCAGGGACGAGGAGGAGCAAGGCCCGGGCACTTGACCCAAGCTGGACAACAGGGTTATTTCATACACGAACATCACATTCGATATAAATCAGAAAGTTTGATGAGAAGTTCTCTCTCTTCTATGATGGCTGTGATCCAGAGAACTTCTCGCCCCGGTGCCGGACCCCTGAGCCTCCTTCCTCCTCCTGAAGCCGCAGTGCTCACAGTGTCCCACATTGGCTGCCCACGGCTGGGAGTGCACAGCTTCCTGCTGATGGAATGGGCTGAGTTTAATCCTTGTATATTTTATATTGGTATCGGGATCAATACTGGTTCTTTAGTATTATTAATATTAATTATCTAGCCTTATTCTATTAAATCTGTTTGTATACCAACCCTTGGGTTTCCTTGTTTTGTCCCAGTTCCCCTTCCGGGTGGGGAGGGGTCATTGGGTGATAGAATAATTGTCTGAACGACATTAAATTGTTGTGGGTTCCTCAAACCGTAACAGATGCCTCCTGTAACAGAGCCTCCTGCTCAAACCGTAACACAGGCACGGAGAGCCAGTGACACCGTCTTTATCCGTTGCTCACCTGGAGGCAGACATAGTAGATGCCAAACCCTCCCCTGGTGTTTTAGCTGGCCACTGCCCAGAGGGGCTGGCAGCGAAGCCTGGGGAGTGCCCAGGGGTGGGGGTCCAAACCCCTGAGCTCGCCTGCTGTGCAGGCTGGCCACCAGCGTTGTGCTGCAGCATGGCATGCCTGGGCTGAAGGCTCATGGTGCAATACAGAAACATCTTTCTCAATATGTGAAGAAAAAGAAAAAGGAAAAGAAAAAGGAAAAAGGAAAAGAAGAAATTAAAAAAGGAAAGAAAAGGAAAGAAGAAAAGGAGGGGAGGGGAGGGGAGGGGAGAAGAGAGGAGAGGAGAGGAGAGGAGAGGAGAGGAGAGGAGAGGAGAGGAGAGGAGAGGAGAGGAGAGAGAAGGCAGCGGAGTGCCGGCGTGGATGAGTGGTGTGTGGCAAGGTGGGAGTTAAGCAGGGAGGGCAGGGAGCTGCCTGGGTGGAGGCAGAAGCAGACACAGATGCTGGGGTGGCTTTTCCTCTGTGCTCCCCTGCCTGAGGCGGGCACCGGGGACCCTCCCAACGAAAAAACTCCTTTTTTTTTTCATTCATCTCTGGACTCCACCGGACATTTAAAAAGAAATAAAATTGAGGAGCACAAGTAGCACCTTCTTCCCACAGGACTCGAACAACAAAATGCAACGGCCACAATTTAAGCTTTCTAAACATGATACCAGTTACTCCCAGTCCCACCAGCCCGGGCAGCCACAGGAGCAGCTGGGCTCGCAGCATGGCAGGGTTGTTGGGTTTGGGAGCTGCCCCAGGGCAGGGGAAGGAGCTGCTGAGCCTCTGTGGGCCCAGGGTCGCAGGTCTTGCTCCACTCCCCTGCCAGTGGTGGGTGTCCCCGGGGTGTTCCTGTGGGGTGGGCATCTCTTGGTTCTCAGCTGCTTGAGTGCTCCAGGCTTAGGAATGCTCATGCCATGGTTTCGTCTGAGGGAACAGAGAAATGGGAGAGTTTTTTCTTTCCAGGGCTGCGGAGGAGACCCCAGGTCTTGCCCTCAGTGGTGGCGGCAGCCCCCCAGCTTGGAGTGGGACACGGATGCAGCCCAGAGAGCCCACCGGGCAGAGGGCAGCTGAGTTGGGCTGTTGGCAGGGGTGGAGCAAACGTAAATCTGCCTGTAGGTGCTGCCAGCAGAAGGTTTGTGGGATAGACTGGATGGATGGTCAGCCTCCAGACTGGGGCATGCAGCTACTTCTTGGTAAACCCAGGGATAACCACTGTCCCGGGAGACCCTGGTTTCTGTAGCAAAGATCCCAGGTTTCTCTGGCTTTGGAGAGCAAAATGAACTGTGCAGTACGATCAAAGATGCACTAAACCCTGGAAGTTTAAGGGAATGTTAAAACGTGGATTCTGTAACATTTTTACGAAGTGTTGGCATTGTTGGAGCACGCCGGTCCAACTGCCCCACAATGTGCAGCTTGCAGGGGCTGCTGGGGTGCTCAGCAAGGAGGGGGCCTCCTCACCAGCACTGGTGGGGGTGGGATAAGCGTGGGCTGCGAAATGGGGCTCAGTCCCTTCCCCGGGCTGAAGAAGCTGTCTGTTCCTTCACCGTCTGTGTCCACGTGGGGAAGAAACCGCCTGGTGTCAGAGTTCCAGAACTGGACTCTCTGAAAGCATGTCCCCTCCTGCAACGTCTGCTTGGGACAGATAGACCGGTCCTTAAGGATACCCCTGTGCACGTGTGGCTGCTCTTACATGTTCTGCATCTGCCAGGACTGGTATAGACTTTATAAACTCGTTTATAGATTTATATAAAGTTGTTTAATCGTCTTTCACTGATCCTCTGGCAAATCGCCCGCTGTCTTCCAAAGCTGGAACAGACCAAATAACAAAAAATATGGAAGAAGAGTATTTATTAACCTCGTCTTAGGCATGGAAAACTGTAATTAAATATTCTGTCCAAAGTTACCCATGCAGACTGAGGTAGGAACCAAATCCAGACCTCCTACATTCCCACACGTCGGGTGACTTTATCCCAGCATGAACTTTCCTTTCCAGGGAATATTCTCAGATACATAGACATAGACATAGACATAGAATCATAGGGTTGGAAGGGACCTCTGGAGATCATCTAGTCCAACCCCCCTGCCATACCTCTAAACATGAGGAGGAACTTCTTTACTTTGAGGGTGGCAGAGCACTGGAACAGAGAGGTGGTGGGGTCTCTGTCTCTGGAGACATTCAAACCCACCTGGACGCGTTCCTGTGCAACCTGCTCTAGGTGACCCTGCTCTGGCAGGGGGGTTGGACCAGGTGATCTCCAGAGGTCCCTTCCAACCCCTACTGTTCTGTGATTCTGTAATATCTAGACCAGTTGTTAACTCCCGTAAGGTTTTGTCTTGTATTTTGAAGACCTGTTGTTCTTGTCTCCTTCCTATGAAATCCTCAGATGGGTTGCCGCGTGGGTTCCATTCTAGCCTCTAGTGGATGGAAATTGAACACACTGTATATGAGACTGCCTGGAAGTCCGGACTTTGGAAGGATGTTTTAATTTACAACAGGAAAAAAATCCCTATACTTTATGTTCCACTGTGAGTGTGAGCCCAGCTTGAGATTTTGGGGTTTTAGTGAAACTTTGCTCTTGCTGCCTTTTCCCTCAAGCACTAGGAGCTAACGTGATGGTATCAAACACTCCCCGGCAGATCCAGCCGCACCAGAGAGAAGGCCAGGGCCACCCCAGCCACGCAGCAACAGCCGTGGTTAGTCGTGCTGCCATCGCCGCTCAAGCAGAAGATTTGGCATCAGCCACTTTAATTACTACTTATACTTGTTGTAAACTTAGGGAGGACACCTCGACACAAGTAAGCAGCTTGTCAAATAGCTCTTTCTTGCCTGCTCTAAAGAGACAGCAGGCTTGCTGGATGTTCCTTTGGACATGGTCCACTGGGACAAGGCTGGCATCGTCACTGTTCAGGCATCCATGGATACACAAGGAGGAAAAGCTTTGGGAAGTGGAAATGTAGGTTAGGACCTGTTTTCCTGCCTTTTTTTCCTCTCTCTTCTGGACGAGAAGAATGGAGCATTTGGTGCAGTGTCCCCTTGCAGTGCAGGAAGAGGAAGCCAGCGAGAACAAAGGGTCCCAAGCAGCAGCCCCCTGGCAGGCTGGGGGCAGGGGCCGGGGAAGTCAGTGTTCTGCTAATGGGAAGCTCAATTACCTGTAATTAACCTTCCTCTAAAGTGAATTCATTGCTCTGAATGAAGAAAAAATGTTAGAGGTGTTCATGCCCTGTGGAATTATGCAAATAATTCAGTCGCACCGAGGATGTATTTGATGCACTGTTAAAATCTTGGGGGTTTGGGGTTTTTTGTTTGTTTGTTTGTTTGTTTTTTAAAAGACCAGCTTCTGAACATTTACTACACAATATTGTTAAAGCCACAACCTAGAAATCCAAATTGTCAGTTCCTGGTGGAAGAGAGGATCCTCAACCAGGAGGAATTCAGTGCAAAGTAACCATGGGATGCGGCATCTGGGATTTTTTCAGTGGGAAACAGATCACCTTTTTTTCTCTAGGTGTTGCTCCTCTCTGCCCAATCCTGCACTGAATCCAGTAGCCTGGAGAAAGGGGAAAACTCGACGTCTAGAGCAAGGAGCAGAAGAGAAATAGGAACATTATGAAAGCACGTCAGGCTGCGAAAGTTGACAAGTAGGGGGGAGCAGCTGCTGACAAAGCCCTCCATTCTGCTGCCATCCTGCCACGGTCCAGATCACGCCAAAATATCCCAGCAGCGCACACGAGAGAGACACCAACCAGTTGAACGTTCCCTGATGAAGGCACCTCGTGTGTTTGTTGGGAGGTTAAACACTAGACAATATTTGTAAAGATCTGCGTGTGCGTTGCCAGTGTAGTGGAATAGCGTATCACCAGCAGTGATTTAGTAATCAGCGTTCAGCGGTCCATCTTCCCTGTGCCAGAGTCACACGGCTGCTTCCACACAAACTATAAAAGACAGCGGAGCCACTGCCAATTAGTAAAGCCTAATAAACATCCATTACCTTTAGCCATCCTTCAGGTTCTCTTCATCTCCATGAGTTTACAAGGCTTCTACCATGTGACAGAAAGGAATAGCTCACAGTTATTGGAGAAGTACTGTAAATAAGCATCTCTCTCCTTGGCTTGGATCCACAGACCAAACCAGTAAAAGACTGGCTGAAAACAAGCAAAAATGGAGCAGTGAAAAAGAAGGGTCCAAACAGCCCACGGTTCCTCCATCTAGAGATCTGCAAGACCAGTTTCTACACAACACTGATCCATTGTTCTACAACGAGTTTACATGTGCATTTTTTCTCTTTTTTTTTTCTTTTTTCTTCTTCTTTCTTCATTTAAAGCAAATACAAAGACCTACGCCAGCTCCCGTGACACACCTGTATGCAACTTGAGTTGTCTGTCAGTGCTTTCCTTTGGGGTGAATCTTGAAAGACAAAGATATGGAAGCACCTTGGAGGGTTACCTTGTGCCTGTGGCTGATGTATGTACACTGCTGATGTGTGATTCCATGTATTATGGGACTGCGTTGGCATGAGAAAATTCAGCCTGGAAGTTTTGGCAGATCATAAATTACTGAATTTGAGATGCTGAACACGTATCCTGGTGCTAAGGCAGTACTGGGAAGAGGATGAGGGTGGAATCACAGATGGGGCTGGTAGAACAGTTTTATCAATATTGGTTCTTGGTGACCACAATTCTCCATTCTTGGTCCCTAAGACACCTTCACAGCTGGAAAGCTTCACCAAAAACAAAAGGAAAAAAAAGAGGGAACAACAGAGTTGTTTTAAATTTAAAAAATAGCCTTATACAGGAAGCACCATTAGCCTTTTTCACAGTGGGAAACTTACTTCTACCATAGCCGCTTGTTCTTCAACAACTGATTTAAAGAAAGGTTTGCAGATCTTAGTTAACAAAGATCTTTAATCTTCTGCCAAATGAATTTGGTGGTTAATTTGAAGGCGAAAGACATCTGCTGTCAGATACCAAAGATGTAACCTTCAGTTGCTACCACAAAGGTTAAGAAATCAGCCTGCGTAAGGTGATCTCTGGCTTTCTCATCAAAGTCAACGACAGCCCAGCCTCAGTGGCTCATTGCCTTTTCTAGCCAATTTTTTAAATGAATGTTTAATCTTGCATATCTAAAGCAGTAGCAGAAAAAGTATTAGGGTTTATTTGTTCTGGTCTAATAACAAGTTTCACCCAAACTGAGGAAGTACGATGGTATTTTTTGCACTGTTTGGACATACTACTGACCTATTTAAGGCAAACTCTGCTTTTCACCTAACCTTGATCAACATGTTGTTATTTAACAGCTGTTATGAGACACAGAAAAGCAGTCCCCTGCTGAACCTAACAGTCCTTACCTGTCTGTAGGCAGAGGTAGTCCCACCTGAAATATTTTATGCAGAACTAAAACGTAGAGCAAGAAAATGTAAAGCAAAGCAAGAAGTGATGTCTACAGACACTGCAGATGTCCTGGCTGGAGTCTGCATTTCATGTTCTGCTTCACGCTCCTGTTTGTAAGACAAGGGCGCTCACTGTGCGCACGAGGAACATTTCTTCCCATCGCTTGCCCAACCAAAAAAGTTGCTTTTGTAAGAAAGTGATAGAAAAATATTTATTCCAGATCGGTTTCCTTCTCTGGTCCAGAGAATTGACATCAGCTCTCAAGGGCTGCAGTAGCTAAAGAGAGCAGACGGACAGCGAGGAGCAGCGGTGGCGTTGGTACCTCCAACTGTCCTCTCTCTGCCCAGCCGTGCAACAGGAGGTGCTTTCCCGAAAAGCATCCTTCAGCTGCCTGCGTCACCCCTCTTCCACACCACACGGCACCACCGTCACACGCTTTGGTTAAGCACTGCAAGACTGAAGGCTTAATGTCATTACAGATGTGAAGTGCAGCGGTACAGGACAAAGGGCAAAATGACAGCCTTAATAAACTTCACCTTATGCATATTATCTTTATACACACACACACTCAGAAGTTATTTTGACCCAACATGTAAACCAGTACGGATGTCTCTTAACTGTTGTCATGGGGTGCGAATTTTCCATTACACACAGTCTCAGCCCGTGCAGCAGCTGTTGTGAACTCCTTGTGGCCGCTTCTTTGAAGCATTTGGGAACACGGTGTCAAGAGCAAGTATTATCTTGCATTCTATATCCCAAGCCCAGAACTGAGGCTATACAAAAACCTAGATGAACTGTCAGGTTTGTCTACAGTCAGTATTTAAACATTCCCTGCAGTTCAGTTGTGAACGTAAGCTTATTGTGTATTAGCACAAAGCAAGACCAAGTTTTGTTGCTTAGATTGACTTATTTTTGCTTTGTTGCCAAAACTTCAGTATATGATCAGAGTTCTGACTACGCTTATAACCCCTTATCTAGAACTAAAGAAAATACAGAAATGACTAGCAAAAGTATGTATCTCTTTCACTAGCTGTATTTAGAGACACAGTATGAGAGTTAGCCAGGCTATTTTCTTTCATAAACAGAATCAGGTGCTTGTCTAAATGGTGTTCCTAAAACCATTCGTAACAAAGCAGAGACGAGGCTCCCATCCTCAGGGGGGGGAAGGAAGCCACAGAAGTTACAGAAAACTTCCTAACTGATCTCAGTTAAAAACAAACCCTACTACTACTATTATAAAAAACCACAAGCAAACCAACCATGAATGAGGACACAGCTACAAGTTATCCCTCCCATTTCAGGATTGATACTTTTAGAGATGGTCATTTAATTCTAACAACCGTTCACCCGTTACGTACGTGTACAAGCATGCCCAATACGGTAAGAATTACCACTTTCACCTGCTCTTCGAATGGACTGTATCACATCACTCACCAAGAGCCACAAAACGCACCAGGTACTGCGACGCTGATGCTGCTTACAACTTTGTACGGACTCCTGACAAATAAGATCGTTAGGCTGTTAGGTCTAACTGTTGGAAGAAAATCTCCAAGCCAAGGATTGAGACGCTCCTTTCTGGCTTTGTCTTCCAGCAACAGATCTGTTGAACCACTGCGTTCTACCTAATAACAACTTCTCAACCCTTGGCAGTTACAGGCCACAAATGCCATAACCTGGCAAGAAGGAGCCACTTCTCTCGCGCGCTTCCTATTATCATAATTCCCCAAGCCCAAATGCCTCCCCCCGCCAGCCCTGCAGCTATTTCCCATGCTTTTCCATCCAGCTGCCTCACTATTTCTGCACACCACAACCTTGAATTTCGCAATAACAAAGCCAAAATTAAAAATAGCCACAGTTGTCCATGATTGGACTTTAGCTTTTTGGTTTACAGAGGACAATTTTCTTAACACTTCCTAATTTGTCTGGATCCCCACTAAAATCAGAGTTGGAAGGTTATTTGTTGAACTTCTGTGTTTCAGGTCCTTTACTTTGATTTTACTAAGAGTTTTTCAACTACAATTTATAGATAAAACATAATGGGTAAAAAGTATTGAGTAACAACCATTAGGTTAGAACTTGTTTTGTCACTAGTTTCTCCTGGCGTATCTTATCAAGCTTTAAAAGAGTTGGATGTGTTTGTGTTCTATGATTTGTAAATAGTTCCTGGCACCGACATTCAGAAATAGTTAACAAAATTATGTTTCACAGGCGTAGCCTCTTAAAATGATGACAAACTCCTCTGGTGGCATTCCCTGACAATCGGGATGAAATGATTTTTGCTGTGAGAGCTTTGTAGTCCAATTCCTTTTGCTGTGCCAACATTGACATTCAACCAGCCACATGGTGAGTTATTTCAGAGAGTAAAACTTGCCAGAAATCTAAACAATGTCAACAGTGTTTCTCTCCTTAAGCTATCTCACCACAGCTCCAGCAAGTGCCAAAGATGGCACAGGAGAAAGCTGGACTACCCGCTCTGCTTAGCCATCCCGTAAGAACACACACTGATCCTCAGGGAAGACAAGGCTCCTGAGAAGCCACATAAACGTTGACTGTATCATCCAAACAGCAGCATCAAGTCTATTTTAACCTACATTCCAAGCTGACATGAAAAGCAGAACAAAAGACAAAAAACCACATTTCAGTGGAATTAACTTTTATTGAGGGGGGGGAAAAAAAGGTTTACATGTAATTGTAGGTTTTTCCATCCGTACTTGCAAAACTCCAAAAAAAGCCTGGAAACAAAACTTGCTTTATCATTATTGCAATACCAAAATGTTGGTGGGTTTTGTTGTTGTTTACATGAACAGCAAATTATATAACTAATTGCTACATTCAATAAATATCTTTTGTCCTGCACCGATTAAGGGGAAGTATTTAACCAAGTACAATAAAAACCCCAGGGTTTTTAGGTTTATCTTCAAAGGTTATCCACTGTGTAGCAGTCCAGAAACTTTATCTATAAAACACAGCCTTTATTTTGAGTGTACAAGGATCTATTTTCCCAGTCAGTCAAATATCAAATTTTGCTCTAGCTCAAATAGTCTACACTCAAAGCAACTACCTGACAAAAAAAAAAAAATAATCCTCTGGTTCATGACTATCTAAGTAAATCTGTCATTACAGAAAAGGCTCAAAGTCGTTACTTGTTTATCAAAGTAATAGGTAAACATTTTAACAGAAAGATTAACAAGTTACTTGGAAATGCAGGTTTATATTAAAGTATCTGAGTGTGTATATTACATATGACATGCAAGCTTTAAAAATATCAATCCTCTCTTCTGATTAGTCAGGAGTCCAATTGTTTTAGAAACAAAATAGGAATGACTTCCAAAATGTATCAGCACTTTGGGTTCTCTATTTCATTTTACTTAAGATGTTTTACTACACAAAAACTACAACAATTACAATATTTAAGAGTATTACAATAAGGAGGGATGGAAAACAGGAATACTTCAACTGAAAAATATGTATATTCTAAATGAACCAAGGATTTGTAAAAGAGCTGGATGGAGAACAAGGAAGGGAGGGAAAGCAGTAGGGAAGCTAAGATCCGAACTTTGTATTTAAAAATCACGTCCTCAACTGTAACTCTTCTGATCTTCAGTAGCGCCCTGGAAAAAAAGACGACAATTACTATAAACTGTACACACAACAACTCAGCTTTAGTGTGCCCAGCTATTTTGCTTTCACATTCAGAATTTCCACTGATCAATTAATACTAGTAACAACAAGGTTTAAGCCATCCAGATTCTATTTATTCACTTGTATTTACTTACTTGGACTATAGGAACGGGATCTTGATCGTGATCGGTATCGACTATAATATGGCGATGGTGATCGTCTCCTTTAAAGGAAATTAAAAAAGAAACCCAACAACATCCATTATGAAAGAAGCCTTATTCACATCACTTCTACAGAACAGAACCATTTCCTTAGCACTGAAAGACTTGGCCTGCATGAATGATTTCAGCTTTATTTGGCTGTGGCTTACAGTTATTTAACAAATGCTTTTATATTTCTGTATTTGATGTGTTTAAAACTGTAAGATATTCCCAGACACAGAATTTAATAAAGTCTCACTAGCCTTGCAAACACATGAAGTGCTTTTACAGATGACTACAATTCATGTTGAACAACATTCTCTGAAATTAGATAACTTTCAGAACAGCGAGATGGTTATGAAATGTCAAGCATTAAAAATCCCATCTACAAATAACCCCTTTTTAAACAGCACTGCATGTCAGCTGTCCCTGGTTCTATATACAGCATAGAAAAACGAGTTGCCTTTCTATCTGTCCACTAAATTCATATGGCACATATTCTACCTCCTTCAGGTAGCAAAATGAACCCGTTGCCCAACTGTTTACTGTAAAACCGAATTACATTAACACTGAAGATTACTACTTTAATACCACAAACCCCAATGTAATGAGGCTCTAAGACACAGCAAGCATGTATGCAGAATCTTGCTACAAACTGAGTAACATTTTTTGTCACCTTTCAGTTTTTCCAACAAATCCACTGTTCTACAGAAATAAAATAAAAATTACGTACCTGTATCTGTAATCATATTCTTCGTATCTGTCATATCCTCTGTCATACCCCCTATCATAATATGAGTCACGGCGACGACCTGCTCCACCGCCACCACCTCCTCCACTGCTATTAAAAAAAAAAAAAATAATCATTTCAGGTATCTACTTTTCATCCTGATTTAACTTACTTAAAAGTTTTTTGTAAGTGTTCTTGTAAATCAGACACTTGAGACTATGCCATGAAACAACCTAACAATGAAACATTTAAAGAAAAGCACCACCAAAAAAACCCAGAAAGCCCACCAGGGATTTAAGCTTAATTCCCATCAAAATCAAAGGCAAATGGGCACCTTAGTATTTCAGTAAGTTAAGGGTGCATTAACTGACTGTGCTGGAGATATTTTTTTTTTTTTAAATAACCGGTTCAGTATTTTTTTATACATAAAGATACAATAAACTACAGTAGGATTTAAAAGTATAGGTGAACCACAGTAAAACGTTCTTTAAATTAACTTTGTGATAAAATACAATTGGTATAACACTAGAATAATAAAAAAAAAGTATCTGTAGCTCTATTTTTTCAACCAGACTACAAACATTCAATTTAAATCAATTTTAGTCACATTATAGGAAATGAGTGAACTCCTTACTGTGTTGGCCTGCCCATATAGATGCCTGGGGTGGGTGTATGTGCTCTCTTGGTGATTGAGTAATCCACCCGAATCCTCCTGCCATCCAGCTCCATGCCGTTTGCATGCTCCATTGCCTGCAGGAGAGACCAGGAACAGGGATGTGAAACCTGCAACCTACTGGTAACTATGGAAGGCTATGTACAAATCACATTATTTTCCATCAGAAAAACAAGCCCTGAACTTGTTTTATTTAGACTGGTTACTAGTGCCCCACTGTGGCGAATGGCTCCTCTCCGTCCCTGGCCCCTTTGCCGGCAGTGTTACAGGACTGCACTGGGGTGCCGGAGAAATGTGACACGCAATCCCTTGTTAAGAGAGCACGGTGCTAACCACCAACACAGTCACTTTCCCTAGACTTTCATCTTCTACCCATCAGAAAGGTAACCTGAAAGTCAAAACAGCTTTTTCTGAAAAGTGCATCTTTCCTACTGCTGCCTCTGACCCAGAGGGGACGGGCGGATACAAAAGCTGTGCAAAACAGTGGCTTCCTGTAGGGTGCATATGGCCGGATTACTGCTAGTCGGCTGCCATTTCATGCTCTCCCAGCCTCCTGCCATCTCCCTTACAAGGACCTACTCCAGCAGAGCTTAGTAAAATGGCGGGTTCAGCCTACATGGATACCTAATTACAACCTTCCTCCCCACTCACTCTCACAATAGCAGCTCGCTAAAGCGATACGCCTAACAGTCTGTGCTGGAGAAGCCTGTGCCTTCAGACCCGCCCGCAGCCCCTGCACGCGCTCACTGGGTGTTCCAGCCCCAGCTTCTCTGGTCTTTGAGAATCAATACAATGGCCTTTCACAAACTCAAAATCATGAAAATAGTTTTTCAAAGGAGCACAGCGTACTTTTGAGAATTATATTCATGCAACAGTAACTTTAAAAAAAACACCACACAAAAACACAACCTTAAGAATTTAACAAACAGCTAATGCTAGACTTAAATGCTATTAAAATTTGCATTAAAATAAAATTATTAAATTGTTTTTGATCCTTTCATCAGCTGCTCTAGGATCTCTGAAATACTAGTACACACCACCTAATTCGTGACACTAAGCACAGAATTTAGCCCAAAATACATTATTTTCATTTTTCATCTGTGGAGAAGAGACACTGTTAAAATCTTGAGTTAAAGAACACAACCGCTTTGCTGTTATTAAATTGTGAGCAACAATACACAGCCTCAACACATGAAGGAGCCTCTAACCAAAGCATTTTTTTCTCTTATTTTTTCAAATAACGAAACAAACAACTATTCAGAAATATAACTTTTTTTGCAGCCCTCTAACAGGAACCTTATTGAATTAACAGATAAGTTATAGAGGAGGAAACAAAAACCTGACATATGATTTAACTAACTGATGTTCCCAAACTGGGTGGCTGAATTACCACTATTTTACTACACTTAGTTTGTGTTCTTATAATGGTGTTTATATCTATGCTATATCGCCACCTAGTGAGTTCTGTTCCCATACAAAAATAAAATTACATTTAGCTAACTGCAAGCCATAATCAAAGAGCATTTCAAGTCCTCCAACATACACTAAAGTAGGTTTTGTGAACAAAACATGATCCTTAGGCTTTAAGTTTCATAGCCTTGAGAATTTTCTTTTTCTTTCTTTCTTTTTAATGTCCGGTTCCCAAAGGATGATCTAAATGAAAATAAATCTGTGCACACATCCTAGGAATGTATGTGTGCACAAACCCAAAAACGAAGGCTGCAAATAGCTGGCTGAAAAATTAGCTTCATCATGAAAAATGGAAATGTAGCAATGTACAAGGTGTTGCGAAAGGTACGGAATTTTCTGCTTCATGGCATTTTTATGCCCAGTCAACAACTTGCAGAGTAACAGGTTTAGCTGACAAGAAGCCACCTCAAATCCAGAACATCTGGTACATGCGTCTCAGTTAAAAGAACAAACACCCCCTTAAGAGGAAGATTTCTTTGAGATTGGGAGCAGCAGAGAAGAGGAACATATCAGCAAGATGAATTCTTAATTTTAAGAAGACTTGATTGATTGTTTTGGAAGTACCAAGGGTTACACTTCAGTAGATAAAAGTTCATAGTTACCAGTCTGCATGAATCTCAGACATCCTGGTCACAACATCTAATGACCTACCCAATATGAAAACTTTAATTTTCTTAGCTTTCAACAGCTGTCAGCAATAACTGCCAACTAAAGAAATTAAAATAGTAACAATCTTTCATAGATATACAGACATAGCAAAGCCTTTTACAGTTCTGACTGCATCCCCCAAATGCAGAAAAGCCAAAACCTACAATAAGCCATTATAAATCCAACAATAATTGATAGTATCACTCACATTCAGTCACTAGTAACTGGAAATTCCTTCCAAAGAGGTTTTCAAATTCTATGCATCGTTCTTCATGTGCACATCTCAAGTCTTTGAAACAAAGGACTTAATTTGACATTATCAGTTAACGACTGCTGCAATATGACAAAAGTCCTATTTGGAAGCCTGGTTTCAAACAAGTGATACAACAGTGCTTATTTTGTACAAAGGCTGTAAACACATATTAGTAATTCTAATTACTGGCATTTTTGTGTTTTCTTTAAAAGTTCAAACAGTTTATAAAAAATTTTGGAGTGTACAGTTTTATTAGACTAGCATGTCACATTCAAAACAATTTTCAGTTTGCTTTTCTTGCTGTTTTGGGGTATGCATGAATGCTGTGTTAGGAGCATTTAAATGCCAAAGGGAAAAAAATCGCACATTCACTCTAACAATGCAGAAGACATTCTCAAATACTGTTTAAAAGTGTATTTTCCAGACCATCAAATGAAACATTTTGAAGAGAAAAATCAAATTACGTTGGGGTTTAAGACACACAATACACTCTCAGGAGCCTTTAACTGTCAACAGTCCATTTTCATTTCAACCTGTATTTTCTTCCAAATATCTCAATGTTGTTAACAGACTTGCATGGCTTTCACAAGATGACAGTAAGCAAGGAAGCGAACAGGATTCCTATAAACATGCACTATTAGTTTTGGTTGCAAATTTTAAGGAAAAAGTGACTTTGTAGGCCAGAATACATATCTGTATGTTTGCAGTCAGAAAAGAGAGAATGGGGACGGGGAACGACACAGGCAAGAATTCAATCTTAGATTACAGTTTTCACTGTGCAGCAGTCTATCTGTAATAGCAAAACTCCTACAAATTATTATCTGTAAGGTGGTGGTTTGATAAAATGAGCAGTTCCCAAACTACAGGATCACGGCCTCCAGTGGCTCAAAACAATTAGAAATAAAGCATTAAATTTAACAGGTTTCAATTTCATTTGCTATTTACTACACTATATGGTGTTCTCTACATGTATTAGCATTTAGGTAGAGTAAAATAAATTTGGAAATAGCAAACTTTTAATTGCATGCACAAACTTACACAGGTGACTGCTAGTAGTTAAGCAATCAATAATTCATTCGAAAGAAATTAAACAATCTTTCAGTCTGGATAATGCCACAAAGAGCAGGCTGGACAAGGAAACAATGTGGGAAATCTTTCCAATCTGCACTGTGGTCACTGGGGAAAGGGTGTGGGGAGGAAGGAAGGAGGGAAGAGAACTTGACCTGGCAGAGCTGATGTCAGTCACTTTACATTTCTACTACGGAGTTCAATATACCATTTGTATTGTACAAAAAATCATCAAGCCTTCAATTCAACTGCACCTAGCTGCTTTGAATTACTTCAATAACATGACATCACCACGAAATTAGTGAAGTACCGACTGAATACACTTGAACAGTTGAATGTGAGCAATTTACGTTGGGACTCGTTTTGAAAACGCTATTTTCATGATTTAAAAATAAGCATAGAAGACACTTTCCACTGAGTTTTTTTTTGGTTTCTTGTTTGTTTTTTACCTCAAGTCCTTCCCAAATTGTCCTTACTGGCACCCATAAAAACATCATCTCCACTGTATCACAGGTACAGCATGGGATGAAAGACATAATTACCTTCCCACCCCCCCACCCCCCCCAGTATACCGATATCAGTAGTTCAGGTCTAGATTTAATGAAGACATCTGAAAGAACACTCTGAAAAAAAAAAAGTAAGAAATCCAAGGGGATGAAAAAATAAATTAAGAAACCCAGCTTTTCACACTTACTGCAGTGTGTCAAGTTGAATTCAAGTTTCCATTTCACCTTTGAACAAGAGTCAATTTATATTCTCTAGTTCGAGATTTTGTTTTTTAAAAAATTATTCAAATATTGTAAGTGATGTTTAATATACAAATTTCTGAGTTTAAACATGTATTGATTAAATGTATTCTCTTTAAAGCATACTTTAAAAAGTTTCCAAATCAAGAAATACAGGATTTTAGAGAACCAGAACGAGTAACTGGATATGTTTCTGCCAGTACTAGCAATTTCATGGTATTTCAGAGTCTCCAGAAGTCAGTAACTTGTAATTCCAAACATTTGAGACTTTCTTGTGTTCTTTTCTGTTTTATCATGGGTCCTGTTTGATACCACAAACAATACTTAAAACATTTCTTCAACAAGCTATGGGAGAAGTTTTGGTCAATAATGATGCTTCTAAGCTGGTCTGCTTGCACCAGAGATTAAATGCCTTGCAAATTAAAATGAAAAACCCTGTTGTTATTCCAGTTTTTGGCAACTGAATTATGTTAATAGTTCAGTTTGCCTGTATAAAGTTTGTCATGATTGCTAATGAATACTATTTCAGAAAACTGTTCTGAAAGATGGTCACTACTATAAAGAGCATATAATTAGCATTAGAAAACAGAAAATTCTGTACTGCCAACAGCTGTTGTAGCTAATGCTTCTCAGGGGAGTTCTTGCTACAGAAACAGAGTACATTCACAGTAGCCTCACTTTAAGCAACAACTAATACTTCATATTCTGAGTTACTGAAGAGCTGCACATTGGCCTATGAAATCCCTGGTAACTGTAGTAAGAATCATCTCCCTAGAACAGCCAACACTTCTTACTCAAATAATCCTGTCAATTTATTGTTAACTCCAAGATAATCAGTCCCCCCACCTTTTGTTTTTCTCTTATCCTGTACATAAAGGTTTGTGTTCTTCTGAACACAGGAAGAAATTCCTAATGTGATGGGCTGGTGAATATCCTCTACAATTTAGCAAAAATATTGCAAAACCACAGTATTACAACACTGGCTCAGTGCCAGCATTGACAATACGGAGAAATATACAAGAACGAACTCTAATCTTGTAAAACGGGTCTTCAACAGATATTTATAGATCTTGCCCTTTGCATAATGTTACACATGGTTCTAAAGACTTAGCAGAAGGGTGGCCAACATAAGACAAGACACTGCAACACACAAGGCAAAAATGCAGTGCCAAATATTACTTAGAAAAGTCTTTTTTTTTTTTGGTAAAAAACCCCAACATAATGTCACAAAAAATTAAAACCACTACACCCATAAGAGAATACCCTTTCCTCTAGAAAAAGGTAGATAATATATGAGCTTTTCAAACAGGTCTTGAACAAGCACACCAAAAAGATGTTAAGGTGGAACAACTGAAGCTACTGTGATGAGCTAGCTGTTCTACCTAGTAGTTATCAACAGCTAAATCTCTGCTCCTTTTCATAACCAAGATGATCATAAACAGCTAACGACAAGGCTGATATGGTGTCATAATCAATCTGAAGTTCTGAAAGCCTAAAACAGCTTAAAAGGAAACTTTACTACTGCCCCTTTATTATTTTTAGGACACTGCAAAGTATCACCTTTAAAAAAATCTGCTATTTTACATTGTCTATGGACTTCCACAGCATTGAGCCTGCTGACAATTCAGAATACCTTTACCACCACAAGGAGCTAGAAACATTGCATCGCTTGGTTTCAGAATCTTGACACACAGGAATATTTTAATGAGCTCAATAACTGATCCAATTTGTAAGAATGGTAACCAGTGATGACAGAGATCCTGAAGGATTTCATCTGCAACAGAATCCACACAATACTGATACTGACCTAACTTAAACCAAGTTACAGAAGTTTAAATGTAAATACATTTCATTTGGTGTTGAATTTTAATATTAACAGCATTTGAGAGCATGTCAGCTGAGAGGCTTCTCAGTGTTACCTCTCTTGGAAGGACAACAGTGAAGATAATGGGAAATTCTCATTTTTTTGGTAGAGTTCTAAATGTACTTAATCCATCTGACTGCTTTAAGAGGGCCGCAATTTAGTTCAACATCTCACCTAGAGTTTTATATTCCCTTTATTCAGAAGCTTAGGGTATTGGGGTTTTGGGGGCTTTTTTTGTTTGTTTTCTCCTTTTTTTTTGGGGGGGGGTTTGGGGGGGGTTTTTTGGTTTAATAGGAAAGTTATTTACTCAGAACAAAAGCAATGTAAGTGTCATTGCTTTTATGCACGCTCAACTTTTCAGATTTGATCTATCTTCCACACAGAGAATTACTTCATGTCCTTCAGTGTTCTCCTACAGGGCCTGTCAAAGTTTCACATTTATAGCTGTAACTCCTTTTTCTACACTAGCTGCCACTTATTGCCATCTTCAAATCTGTCCTCAAGGCCCATGAAATCAAGACAAACAAGTTTTTCTCCTGTCCTCTTTGCCAAAGTATTTCAGTTACGTAAATTCCCAGTGTTGGTAGGTTTTGCATCCTTTTCCCTTCTTCATGCACCAGCCCGTTGGGTAGGAAAAAAATGGGTTTAATTACATTCCCAATTATATAAGTTCCTGCTTAAGGTGCTATCTTTATTTCTGTATTTCTGTCTGCAAGTAATATCCCATTTTTTTTTTCTTTGCATTCCAGTTTTGTAGTATCTGCCAAAACAGCTTTATACTAAACAAATTACTTCATGCTATTTACACGGAACATTTTAAGAAATACATGGTGTCATGCATGACCATTGCTTATGGCAACTAAGAAAGCCTCCTACTTCTAAAGATGTATGAAGTTGTAAAATAGACATGAATGTGACAAGAAATACTGTGCAAGTATTTTTGACCTTATGTTCTACAAAACAGTCACATTTTCAAAATCCCACGGATTTTGAAAGATGCAAAGAAATAAAAACCTAAAAGTTAGAAGACAGCAGGCCACTAAAGATGGATTTACAGCTATCCACTCCATTAACTCCTCTCGCAATCTGTCAAAGTGATAGTGAGAAAACAAGAGAAGGGACAGTAAAGGAAGTTTTGTGTCTTTTTAGTTACGCCTATAACCTGCAACAACCACACATGTATACATCTACAAACCCCACTCTTCCCATAAACTGACTCTGCTGCATCATACCAGAAATAAAGCAAAGATCAGAACTGAGTCTAGTCCAACCAACTCACCCATGAAACATTTTTACTCATTAAAATATCAAATAGCATCAGTTTTCATTTTTCAGCTACTGATAGTAGGTTCCACAGCTGTCACCCTCCCTCCCTTCAATCCTAAGTGAGAAGAGCCATATCCAAGCGTTATGAATATACTTACCTGATGTAAACAGAATCAAACAGCAAATCTGAAACATCTGCCCAAGACTATTAGTCCATAAACAAGATGCTTGAAGTTTGTGACTCAGTGTGCCCAAAAGAAAGAGATAACCCCACGGTGAAGGCTTAAAGTTTTTTTTTTTTTTTTTTTTTTAAAGGATGTGTCTTTACTTTTAACAGCAATTTCATCTACAAATTTCAGTAAATGTAGTAAAGCTCACAGGATTCCTTACGCAGGTTAAAATAAGTACTGCTTACTGTGGTAAACCATAATACAGGCTGCTCTTCATATTCTTTAATTCTTTCCTTACAGATCAATTATACTATCAACTCAGTCGAGCTGTAAACAGCTATCTGTATAAATAGCAAAGGCACAAATCAAGACAAAACCCTCTACTTTTCAAATTACATGCTTTTAGAGAAGAAAATGGAAAGTAAAGAGAATCTTCAGAATTTTGACACATGCAGGAAACTACTTTGAAAAATTAACTTTCAAAATATACCGAGAATACTAGGAGGCTTCTATGTCTGTCTAAATGCTTGCTTTCATTTTGAAGTAACAGACTAAAATCAAAGCACAATGCTCAGTAGTGCTCAATACAGACAGCTCATACTCAAAATTTTCCCAAGCACCTGAACACTGAATTAAAATGTTTCATCCAATTAAAAGTGCCATGTTGTTCAACCAAAATATTTTAAATTAATCTCACTGTGAGAACCTGCTAGTGAATATGCACTCAAAAGACACTTTAGGTTTTTTTTCTCCCCAGAGATTATTCATGAAGAAAATGCACAAAGAGCAAACCTGTTAAACGTAGTAAAGTATGAATTTACCTCTTTAGAATCATCAATTCTCTCAAAATAAACGAAAGCAAATCCTCTTGATCGTCCAGTCCGTTGATCATAAACAACATTGACACCAGTCAAAGGTCCATATCGGGAAAAGACTTCACGCAAATCTCTCTCAGTAGTATATAAACTGAGACCAAACACTCCAAGACATGTATTAGGATCTGGATTAGCCTGGTAAGACAAATGTTCAACTCCAATTAAGTTTATAAAAAACAAGTTACACATTCTCATATCAAAATTTATCAATAATTAAAAATTCTAATCTGAAAACTAAACACAGTTTATTACATAGCTTAATACTTCAACAGTCATCATTCCAATTGTAAGATAGTTTCAGAAAGCAACTACTTTGTTTTTATTTTAGAAAAGAGACAAAGACAAACTTCTCATGTTGGTGAAAAACTCAGTTGATAAAAATTAAGCATTCTGATTACAGAAAAGCTATAGAATAACAGGAACCTATTTTGTTAGTATTTCACGCTGGAATCACCAACAAGCTGCAGACATGACATACAAGTCTGTGCTAAGAACAGGTCAGCCAGCCTCAATTCCCACCTTCAGCCTTTCTGCATGGTCACCACTGGTACTCGAGCACGCACATTGCCTCCAGTTGCACACACTAAATACATCTGAGCCCCTAAGCACAGACAATTGAACTATAAAATTTAGCTTCTATCAAAACTTCCTCCTCCAACTTTTCCTATAAAACAATACTGAAAGTCAGTATTTGTATTTGGAAGTTTATCTTTGTGCACTTGTAAAATGGATGAAAGTCACCAGCTTCTTTCAGCTAGACAGTAACAAATGCTGAAGACCAGTTCTGCGAAACTGTAATCGAAAAGTAATGCACACTTTTCTAGGGCAAGACTCTTGATTCTTTAACGTGATGTGGGATACAGATCTGCTTAATACATTTCACTTCAATTAAATGAAGTCAAACATGAAATTGTACAACTTCTCTATTAGGTTTAAAGTTTCTCTACATTCCAGAGAGTTAATCTAATGCCAATTCCACTGCAAGAACTATTTTGACCAAAATTAACATTTTTTCAGTGAAGCTTCTGGCACCTGTTATACTACATGCAGTAACAGGCATAAGGATTAAATGTTTCTGCTAAAATAGTAACTGGAAGTTGACACAAATTTGTATTTCAGTTTCAGATTTTTAAAGCCACTGGTGATGCACAGTAATTTATGCCTCAGAGCTTGCCTTTCAAGGGCAGCCTGATTCAAAGAACAAACAGGTTTAGATCTTCTGTCATGTTCTTTTCAGAGCTTTTGTTCAGGAATCCATTGTGAAAATAAGATGTCCAAACTACTCATATATTTGAAATGTCTTTCTTTCCATTTGACAAAGTTCAAACTTTTGTTTTAAGACATGAATCTTCTACCATTCTTCATTATAGTTGAAGAGCACAAAAAAACCTGGCAGTTTGTAATTTGAAAGTTTTAATTATACAGGTTTAGATTGAAATATGGAATAAAAACTAAACCTATCTGATAATCCAGTGGCATTAACAGCTATACTCCTTTTATTACTGTAACTCTAGTGAGTCTAATGAAATCTGTCTTTTAAATAATTGTTTGGACAAGTCCATCCACACGGTACAAATTAGTATTGTCCTTTTCTTACATCCCCTTTACACTACTACCTTTTCTGTGGCAGGAGAAGTATGGAGAATAAGTCTGTGCGCCCTAAGCAACAAGTGAGAGCCACATCACCACTGGAAGGACTAAACTGACTGGGGAAGGCTAAAAGACAGCTTTTATACAACACAGTATGCAAGTTCTCTCAAGAAGATCAGAAGCGGCAAAATTGTTACCAATTTTCCTGGTGTCTTTAGGACCTTGTTATTTAGTGGATTAAAATCTGGTTGATTTGAGTTTCATTTTGACACTATTAGAACTACTCCTTAGAATCAGAGTGAAATTCACTGTGAAAACAAGTTTTGTGTTTCACAAAGTCATTTCAAGGCAAAAAGACTTCTTCACAGAGCAAAACATTCTAATATTTCTAAAGTAGTAAAGTGGATTCACTCATCTTTCACCAGAAAATCTGCTAACCCTTCTGAAGTTGTTATTCCTGCCAATTTTTCAAAGACATTAGATTCATATTTACATCATGATTACACACTGGCAAAAATCCACAAAAAGCATGACTATGAATGTTGCTTCACAACAGCTTTAGCCACTGCACATTAGCATTGCTGTAGTCTTGCCCTTTTCCATGCACTCTTGTCTTCTCCCTCACACTGGTTATTATCTGGTCCCGGTGAGCTGCTTCACCAAGGTAAGCCTGCAAAAAAACTATACTCTTTTTGACCAGTTTAGTGAAAAATTCAGAGAAACTAAACCAGTTTAAAACTAAAAGGATTAGAAAAGTACCCTCGTCCTCCCCAAGGAAGAGGCAGACTGTGTCTCCTATCAGCCTGAAGTGATGTGGAAGCAGAAGCTAAGGCACTGAAATGGACTAGAAGGAAGGCCACTGGGAGAAATCTCTCAAATGACAGATTAGTATCTTAGATCTTGGTTGGTATACCTATACTTCCCTCCTGTCCATACAGAGATACTTCTAATTTACATTTTGAGAGGCTTACTGATCCTTTTCATAACTGTAAATTTTCCTAGTCTATTAAGATCACGTATTAGCTAATAACACATGGGTTTATTTCTTCCAGTTAAACCCAATTAATTATTCAGAGGTATGAAATCACAAGCAAAATTCAAACATAACATGCTGTATGTTGTAAGCAAATAAACACATGATAATTTTATTCTTTGGCTCCTCTAGTCAATCTTATCAATACTGTCAGGTTGCAAGCATGCACAGAAAAGGTCTCGGTTTTGTGGAGGGTACATATACTTGGAACTGCAACAAAAAGCAAATCAGAAGGGTTCAACTTTTAGAGCAGAGGGAAGCAGAAGATGTCACCCCATCTGCACATACTGACTTACAGTGCTATCGTTTTCAATTAATTTCTACAACTGCCCTGCCAGTTGCAGGCCCAAGAATGAAGTGTCCAGCTGTAAGGACAGAGATTGCTGCCTCCCCCCCGGCAACTGCCATATCCTCCAGTGAAAAGACAGTAGGTCAAATTCAGCCTGCAGGTAACCTGGACTACACTGATGTAGGCAGTTGACGCAGGCAATTTTTTGTTGATACTCAGCCTTGATGAACATGACATA
The DNA here is from genome assembly GCF_963924245.1 of Chroicocephalus ridibundus. Taxonomy (NCBI): domain Eukaryota; kingdom Metazoa; phylum Chordata; class Aves; order Charadriiformes; family Laridae; genus Chroicocephalus; species Chroicocephalus ridibundus. The sequence continues at coordinate 35,907,606 of NC_086285.1, forward strand.
CTCTGCTGCCAGTGTGCCTTCTCCTGTTGGACATTGGAGAATGACTACGGCTCCTTCGACGACGGTATTCTGGCGTGTACGATCTGCTTCGAGAACGTCTCCTATGGGAATGAGAATGGGAATGGGACCTGGAACGAGTGTAACGTCTGTGCGAATGTCTTCTGGACCTGGATCTTCAACAAAGAGAAAGCTTTTAGTTAGGCCATATGCACATCATGTATTGAATTGTAAGCCTTACATTTCCTAGAGAAAAATCTTTTTTTAAGAGGCTCTCTACAGTTAAAACAGTTAAGTTTCTTCTACTTTACACATCTAAAGATTGTGCAGATCTCTAATAACCTGCTTCGTAGATTTTTAACTTTGTTAGAGTGCTTCTGGCATACAATAAGGATTACATTCATGACAGTTTTCAGGAAGTTGAAAGTTTAAACTTATATCAGCTTGGCTACACATGTAACTAACACTTGCACAACGACACAGAAACCAGACATGCCACACTATAAAATACTATCTTGGCTGAAAAATTGAAAGATCTAGCAGCACTACAGTGCCGCAGTATCTACAAACGAAGCTCACTTAGACTTGAAAATTATTCAAAATCAAAAAAAACCCTGATTAACTCCTCAAGCATTTCTTTGCAGACATCTAGCCAACAATAAGCTCAGTTTTAAACAGGCATCATTTCATCAAAATTGCATAATTTTATATGGGCATTATATCATAACAACAGGCTGTTAGTTATCTGGCTAAAGAGATATCTGGCTCACTGCAAGAAGAGAAGCTATAACATTAGGCTGAACTTTGGGAATTCAGAGCACAGTAAGTCTTTTTTGGCTGCCCTGGTATAAAGCGTATAAATAGAGAAGACAGATTACTGATCTCTCCCAAGAACTGGGGAGGAGGAACAACATAATACTATGCAATTCCTCTTCCCCCTCCAGAGCTACAAATGCTGTTTTCTCATTTCTCTCTTTGTTGATTAAAGCAGAATTCGGTAGCTTTCCCCATTTTCACCACTATGATGGTAAAAGGAAAGAGAGAAGATAGGCAGTATAAGCCAAGTAATATTTATGACATGTTAAAGAAAAAAAAAAAACCCAGACATTCCTCCTCTACTGTGAGCAAGCTCTCTCACAACTGAGAACTGTAAAATTCTGCCTCGGTGCACAGACACACGGAGGAGGACATGTGCAGCATCAAAAAATTAATTTAAATCTTAAAGCTCCTGTAAGTCATGAAGCTATCCACGCCCAATTTAAGCCGTAGTTTTTGGATTTTGTTTTTAAAGTCTCCAATGAAGGAATATCAAGAACCTCCCCAAGTGGTGTCTTACAACATTTGCAACAGCTACAGAGCTTACTCCTATTATCTAACGACAGACTACGTTTGCTGCAGTTCTTACTTGACTTTTCTCCCCAGTGCCACCCCCCAAAAAGCGGTCCACACAGGAGTTCCCCAAAAAAGATTTTTGGCGAAAGAAGCATAAGCTTTTACAGAATTGAGATGCAAACCCCTTCCTCTTCTCTAGAAGAGATAAACCTACAAATTTTAGTTGTGGTTTCTACATTACTACTTCTATTTATATTACTTTCTCTGATCATAACCGTGCTTCAGTACTCATGGAATCCTTCCCCAACTTTGTCCACCTATATAACCCCTAATGTGCAAAATAACACAGTCCTGTTAATACACCCCAGAAGGTTTATAATTTTTTATAACAAGGGGAAAAGACAGCTCATCGATGTACCAAAAGAACAGGCATAAGCAGTAACACTGAATTAGCATGAATAACTTCCTGGACATACCTTGATTTTGATCTTGACCTAGAGTGCGATTCCGAATGTTTGGAAGCCCTTGATGGACTGCGAGATCCTGACCTGCTCTCCGATTTTACACGAGCAGGACTCCCAGCTGGAGATTTTGACTGGGAGCGAGACTCCTAACAAAAAAGACAGTATTAAAAATGGTATTGGTTGTATAAATGCCTAACTCCTAACATTTATAAGTACAGTAATTCTATTATATTGATTGCTCCTGAAAAACAAATGGTTAGGCAATACCCTCCAAAACAAATTTCATTTTGCTAACCCACTGTTAATATTGTATGCTTTCCTCAAATAGGTCCCTGCTTGAACCAGATCACCAATTCTCTATTAACTAAGTAATCATGCAAATTCATCTACAACTTGATCATACAGACACTGGAACATAAACCATACATTTACTTAACCTAGGACCCATTCATTCTTCCAGATTCTTTTAATTCTACTTCACTCTTGCTTTCTACTTTTCTTCATTCTTCATTGAGTTTTTCATTTTTCATACTTCGTGTATTCTTCCCCAATTCAAACAATTCATTATAGCCTTAAAAAAACATTCAAGTGCTTCTATCTGACCAATCTTCTGTTCAATTTTTTCCCCCATTCAATTTTAATTTTCTGATCTTTAATACTTTTCATTAGCCTTCTTTTATCTTGATTTATCTTCCACATTCTTGGAAAAAACTCTTCAATTTCTTCACGAACATTAACCTTAATGGAAAAAGAACATTTAGTATATTTAAGCACGTGGGGATTATAAAACTCTGCTGGAGTTCAGATGTTATCTACCAAATTGAAAAGCCAGCAGGTAAAGTGCAAGAAACTATTTTATAAAACAACTTTTTTTTTTTAAAAAAAAATCTTTAAAACTGTATAAGTGTCTACGTTCTAACAATGAGCTTACTGAGTTCTCAGTGTTTTACTGTGTTTTTCAAAGCTACCCTCCTCCCCTTTCAGATTTTTTTTGGTAAGATAAATAGATACACTAAAAACTAATTAGCACAAATATATTAAAGTACTGATACCAATAACTGTGATTCCCCCCCCCAAGTAATAACTATGCACTTCTCAATATTGAATATCCCAAATTCTACTTCTACACATTATTACTAAGACACTCTCAGTTCAACAGAATGGCCAAAGAATTCCAGTCAAAAATCTATCTATGCACATACTTACTCACATAATACATGCATATAGATACACGCAAGACAAGTTATTTTTCTTCCTATTTTTTCTTCCCCATTGTTATCCTGTTTTCCTTACATACAACTTAATCCATATAAAACAAGATGTATAATAGGGCAGTTTAAAGCAATCCAATAAAAGTCAGGAGAGGTTTTTGTTTCATAATGCACACAAGAAAAACTAGGAAAACAAGCAAACAAAGAGCAGCATTTCTAGGGAGCTCAGATATATAAAAAAACCCCTACAGAATAGTATGCTATATACATCTGTAACTTCACAAAAAATGTGCAACATTCTTAAGGAAAAAACGCATAGCAAGTTCCCCTCCTGTAAGCGTTATATTTTGATTTGCGTCACTTCTCATCCTGCCTGATCTCACAATGTTTTTCTGAATTTATTTCTTACTCCACCTATGACCAGATTTGCGTTTTCTTTTGCAGTTAAATTCTTCAGTACTTCGGACTGTAGTTCTTTTCAAAGGATGCTGTCCTCATATTTCAAGGCAATAATTCCACTGGAAATGGAACCTGAGAGGCACTTTACTATCAAGCATTACAGCTACACTACCTTTTGCCTTTACCTCAACAAAGAGGACAAGGAACACATAGAGAATATCACCTATTGGGATGATAGGCCTGTCAAACTTATCAATGAAGGCCAAATTCGAAGCTTGGCTGTGACACATGGATCATATAATCAGGTCTACATTACAGGTTACCCTTACTAAGCTGGCTATCTGCTGATACAGCTACCTGACTGTCACTGAAATAAAGGGATGTACGTACACTTAAATATTACCAAATTTTATTTGGTGTCTTTATTTTTACACTTGAAATTCACTGTTCACTATAAAAAAAATACATTTCCTTTTAGAGCCGCTAACATGCTTTTTAATTACCTCACCTCTATTTTTGTACTCTTCATTGTTTGATAGCCTCCTTAATTCTACCCTTTACACTTCATCCCCTGCAACAGTTACCACTTTCTCTGAGAATTATTCTCACTTCCCTCCCTAGTAAAAGTGATCAGCACTACAGAAAAACATTTAACATGACATCATTCAGATTTAGAAAACATCCTTCAGTAAAAGAAAACATCCTTCAATAAAAGACGAAGAATTCACCCTCCTCAGTTACTCCCTTCATGAAGATACTGTGTTGTCCATGCTTTTTCCATTTGAAATATGAATTCTTGAACAAGAACTTCAGAAACTCGAACAAAACAAACAAAAACCAGATACTGCACAATGCAAAAGTGCTGGGAGGTGCCAAAAATACAAAGGACCCAATCACCCCCATACAATGTCAAAGTTAACTTAGTGTCCTTATCTATTCAACTGAAGCATCTTATGACACCACCCTCAGAGTTTCTAATAGTATCAGTTATCACAAGGAATCTATTAAGTTGCCAAAAGACAACGTTACATCATTTCACGTAGGTCCTTTTGGAACTATCTGTTTAAGCCGTTTAGGGGCTGCAATCACAAACACACGCTTCAAAATTGGAGTGACAAAGGTGACAGCGTAAGTTCTTACAAATTTTGAACTTCCTCAAACAAAGTAACTGTAGACATAAACTGCAGCTAAAGAAAGATTACCTGTTAGCAGTTGCATACTGCGTCTGTCATTGGCAGGCAATTACATCTCATCTTCTGATGCAACACAGATCACCTAGTTATATCTCCTACAGTGCTTCAAAAGGAGAGACTAAGGGAATCACAATAATCTGCAAGAGTTCAAGGACTTATGGATGACACTGAAAAAGTACCTAGTAAGATTTTTATCAGCAAGACTACAGGCAGGGATTAAGGCCTTCAGAGCTTCAACGAGTCACAAAGGGAGATTTTGAAGAATTTTCCTCCTGTACTTCCTACTATAAGGCAATATAGACTAAGATACAGCTTGCTAATATCACAGACAGACCCAATTGTTCTGCATAAACAATTTATATCCATTCTGCAACATAAGTGAGAAAAATTGTTAATATTCTTTCTTGGTACATCATCTTTAACAAGAGAAAATAAACACCTCTATTATCCAAAGCATTAAAATCTCTCAATTCTGTACTAGTCTTTAAGCAATCTAGGCATTCTGATCTTAGCTCCATCATTATCACAGAATTTAATTTAACTACTCCTTAAGAGGGAAAAGACTAAAATTTCTCTGTGGATCCTCAACATTTTCTTATCTTTCTGTTCTGAAGATCCCCAGTCATTTAAGGGGCACTAATAGGACCACATTTCTTAACCTTAGTTTCTCATCCCACAACTGTCTTACAAAACATCATGTATTTCAATACCTTTTGCTTTACTATGCAACTGTCCAGTCACTACTTTCACCCTTACAAACTTACAGGCCGATACTCACTGCGACCATGTCAAACCATCTAGATCCGCTGTCACTACAGGCTGTAGGAAGAGACAGTCAGCTAACTTCCTAATATTCTTCAGGTCAGACTTCACTTTAAAACAAATGCTACATCCATCCATAACACTACTCCCCACAGCAAAACAAAACAAAAAAACCAAAAAAACCCACAAAAAAACCCTGCAAAACAATGAAACAAAACACACCAGAAAACCCACCTTAAAAAAACAACAAAAAAAACAACAACAACAAAAAAAAAACAAAAACAAACAAAAAAAAAACCACCACAAAAAAACCAAATCTCAATCACAATGGCATACTTCATTGAATAAGATGCGGTGGCTTCCTCAAGTATGTGCCGGAAAAATGGGATTAATGATTAACCAAGAAGTGGAACTTGGAGCCAAAGAAATTATTGTAGCTGAACACAAAATCTAAAGACTGCAGCTTCGTTTACTGACTCTATGGATAAGAAGAGGCACAGCTAGAAGCACTTAAAAGAGAGCATCGAGGAGTATTTTTTTATCCTTTCTACCTTCTCTCTTCCCAGAAGGAATAACACAAAACACAGTGGTATGGAAAGGATATCTCCGCCCCCCCTACCCCCCCAATTAACTTAGATCACAAACCCAGTCACTGAATAACTATCAACAACTTTAGACGATCCAGCTCAGCAAATGTCAGTCACATCAATGCATTTCATCCACACTGGTACAACTGATAAAAGTTCTATCTACTGTTTATCTTCATTGCATCCTTCAGAAGAAATGCTACTTTCCAATATAATTACTATTTTGAAAGCATCCAAAACACTTCTATGCAAAGTAGAACTGCAGAAGTCTTTAAGAAGGATTCTTTCAGTATTCCACCTACCATGGGTGGAACGATAGCATGATATCATGAATCATGATAAAGAACATGGTGGGGGGAGGGAGGGGAAAGACGAAGTTGTTCTTTCTTTTTTACCACTCTTCTGTCCTGGACTTCTGTCATGCCTTATCTCATCTCACAGCTTACCATTTCAGAGTATATCAGAAAGGCCATCAAAATTTAAAGTGAGACGCTAAATAAAAAGACCTGAAGACCTGAATAAGCTTAGATTAGGCTTTCTATAGCAAAACATGGGAATTGAAACGGGGAAAAAAAATTAAGTCACCCTGAAATTTTAGTTGAAATTCATTTAACCTTGTTAAGAAGAAATACCTATAACACACAGGGGGGACTCAACAGGGTGACAAGTAGCCTAGCAATATAATTAAGTCAGCAAAATGGTAGTTCTGGCTTTACAAAAATTCTGCTTAAAACTCCTGCCCAAACTCAAAAAATAAATTAACTCCAACTTTGTAAGGGGACAGAAAAACATAAACTATTGAGAAAAAAGCCAGAAAATTAACAGCAGCCTACCTTCACTGGACAAAACTGACAATTTAGTGACACCTCATTTATGAGAAAGGACAAGATTACAATTTAACCACTGTTTTGACAGGAATCTACCAACTTCCCTGGAAACTCCCTGAAAAAGTTAAGTAATTTTTGCTTTATATTATGTTCTGTCACTCTATACTAAAAATAAAACTGACCCCTTAATTAGCTGTTCTTCTATAAATATTTCATTAGGATACATAATAAGCTTCTATATAAAAAGCAACTCGTAAGTTGTGCTATCTTGAAGACAAGTCTATTTTAAGTTACCAACATCAGCAAACTTTATGCATTTCTCAATGATACTGCTCCAATTAAAAGGAAAAAAAAGAAACAAAAGGAAGAAACAACTTCAGCAATAAACTTTTTGAAATTTTAAGTTAATCTTCTCATTGAGGCTTGAAAAGATGCCTCTTCAAGAAGGGTTCTGTAGTCACTCCTTTATCACATATGGAAGATAGGAAACGGCATTTGTTTTCAGAAAGAGGAGTCTTCCCAGCTGACATGGTTGAATTTATTAAGCTTGATTTAAAAAAAAAAAAAAAAGTTACTTCAAGAAAAAGTCTCTGTTCCAACACAGGGTGACCACAGCACTCTCCAAGCGAACACAGAATGCCCGCGCATACTGTCATGCCTATATTTCAATAGGTATGGAAAGCAATGTCCCTTCCTTTCCACAGAGGTGGCAGATTGCCGCTGCAGAAGGAGTCGAATGCAATAGCTACACAGACTTCCCCCCCATTATTTATTTATTTTTAGCCAAAGAAATTATCTGAAAAGCTTCATGAAGCAAAAACAAGACACATTGATAGTTAGTCTAATCCAAAAGCCACTTGCATATGTATGCACTATGCACACTTCCTTCAATAAGATGGCTCACATGCAAAATGATGTATTTCTTGAAGTGCTTTACTAGAGATCACTATGAGATTTGCTGAGAGCAGGAAGAGGCATCACATTAGAATGAAGGAAGACAACCAATCTGCAGTTCTATGTATCTAAACAGATATAAAGTTTTATCTATTTAGACAAATACCACACTAATATTGGTACAAAACTACTAAAATTTAAAGATTACAGAGATTAAACATCATCATAAGCTCAAAAAAATAATTGATCAAAGTTTCAAGTGCAGCTTCTACAGTACAGGTTTGTTCAGACTCCAGCTTGTTCACTGTTCTGGGAAATGTTTTAATAAATTTGCATGACAGAATGTGTACCAAATCAACAATCTGTTATTAAAAATAACTGAACATATAGGAAAGGAAGTAAACGTTGCCCGTCACCCGACAGCAACAAAAGATAAAAAAGCATCATTTGTCTAACCTGCTCACAAAGAACATTCAATAGTGACAAAATTCTATGACTTTTCCAAAATTCAAGTCACTGAATAAGAAGCATGACTTAAAAATCTTTTTTTTTCTTCTTAATGTCCATAAACTTAGCTCTAGCACATCCACTATATTTCTAATTCTTCTGTCAATTTCTTTCAATTAAACCACCATGCTTGCAGGGGGGATTTCTTCTGTTCAACCAGCCACATTCTTAATACAGAACTTGCTTAAGTTGAAACAAAATAATACAAAACCAGAGCAGATGTTAATTATTCTGAGCGTATTTGAGTAACATTTGCATTTGAAAAAAAATATAAATAAATAAAGAAATGAGTGAGCTCCATAATTAAGAAAACCCAAACAACTCTACAATGATTTTACTCAACATTTTAGAAATGCAAGTTTTTAAATAGTACAAATTATGCAATCTCATTGGAAAGTTAGTTCCAGAATTATTCTAAATTTCCTGTCCAAATTAACATTATAATTTTAAAATAATAAATTAGAGGCAAAACATATACACAGGCAGTATGTAAATGCGGATAAAAATAAGCTTTTTTTTAAAAAGTAAAATTCCTGACCATATCACAGGAAAACTAAAAAATTTAACCAAATTATCATTATTTATGTATGAACATTTTTTCTTCACAAAATAAGCAGCAAAACAGGAAGACACTTTCTAATTAATCTAAGACAAAACTTCATACCTATCAATAAGCACCTTCATCTTGGTATTGGACTTCATCACTACTTGCAAGAACTTTCACTGAAGTGCTTTTGGGACAATATGCATCAACAGGGATAGAATATAAAAGGCCCTAAACTGAACTTAAAACTCCCTTATTCCTTTGGCATTTAGTTTTTTAGAAGCACATCACACTATTTAGTATTTAAACTGGGGGCGAGGGGGAGGGGAAGAGGGGAACTGAAAGGGTACTCAGTATACTTATTTGTGCGAAGCATGTTCTTTACAAACTTTCTTCCAGTTTCTGCAGTTTTTTCTCACATTGAAAACTTATGCCATACTCTCTCAGTTCCACGTGCCTGCATATAGCAAACTGAAGCACCAAGAACCAAGAGTTCCATCCAACTGGGAATGGCAGACTAAAGCCCCAAATTTAACATGCTTTATTTTATGCCTGTGAGCACTTTCAGTGAAAGTGACACACAAAATGTTATATCCTGAAATATAATTTCTTATTTCAAGTATTTTAGTAGCGCCAACAACAAAAAAAAGTATTACCGAAGAAAAAAGAACTGCTTACGAATGTTCTCCATTAGTAGAACAAAAACCCCAAAACTATGAATGATTCAAGCACCTGCCATTATGATTACTTATAAAAAAAACATCAGTAGACAAGACACTGCCACATGCTAGATTGATTGAGAAATTCAAGTATTAGGGAGAGAAAAGAAGTTTTCCAAATGAAGACTCAACATGGTCAGCAACTCTTTCCAACAGGTAAATTTTCCACCACAAAACAAAGAACAAGTCAACTGAGAAGTAGCAGTCACAGAAACTGCTACGTAGGACTTTTCAGATTTCAAATACTCTCAAAACATTATTTTACTGTTATACTGAAGAAGGCATGCAAAAATACTGAAACCACACACCTATATCAGCTTTGTAACATGAACAACAGATCCACCAAGGAACCTACTACAAATGTTCTGTGGATGAATCTAACGTAAATATTTCCTAACAATAAACAACAGTGGGCATACAGACAAGGAAATAATTTTTAAAAGACCTTACTGTAAAATGAGAGACTGAAGTAAAAATTTAAAAAAATTAACAAAGCATACTTGTCGCCCAGCTTGCTTAGACTTCATTGGTTTCCCTTCAGAGATAAGTCTACTTAGCTGAAAAGAGCTTAGCTACATAGTCATCTTTGTCCAAGCAATCAACACAGGAACAGATTTTGTTCACCTCACCTGAGGAACCAGCAGCAGTCACTGCACAGACAGGTACAGCACTCTCAGCCTAGGGAAGTATTTTTTTTTTACTAACACTACAAAAGTATAATATTGGTGTAAAAATAATCATTGGAATATGACACCACTCTCCTAATATTTCATTGCTTGCTTCCACAGGCAGTAAGCCTATATAACTGCAAAGCTGCTGTTGCTGGTTCATCAGAGAAAGTCACCAAAAGGATGCTTGGACGTTCCTCTAAAGCACCTCTTAAGGAGTGAACAACAACAACAAAAAAAATCTCTGCAAAATTTAAAAAAAGTAAATAGCGATGGAGTGATGACAAAGAACACATTTCATTCCTGTTTCAAGCAGCTTCCTGCTTGCCGTGATCATCACTAAGAAAAAAAAACAACATTGAAAATGGAAGGGACTAGTCATATGTGTACATGAAAAACCGCAGCAATCAGAGAGAAAAAGAGAAACAGGCCTAACAAGGTTACAAAGCCGCAGCAGCTTGTTCAGAGAAGAAAAGTCTTCAGCTGCCTGATCAATGAGTTTCAACGGTTTAACAACGAAGGCCATACCTCCCCGATGGCTGCAGAAGCTATGGCCCAAAAAAGACCCCCGTTGGCGGGCCTGTAGCCAGGAGAGGCAGGGCACCTCTCACAAAAGGACCCGGTCCCTCCTCCTTCACGCGGGCGGAGGCCCGGGCTACACCGCGCGGCGCCGCGCTCCGCCAGCCGCGGCCGGGAGAGCGGCACTGCCCGCGGCGGGGGGGGACGGGGGAGGGCAAGGACCCCGAAGCCCAGACCCGGCAGACAACAGAGGGCCGGGACAACAGGACGGCTCGGGATCACGGGATGGAAAGAAAATAAAGAGATAAGCGGGGAGAAGCACCGGGCCACAGCAGCGCTCGAAACCCCGCGCTTAAAGAAAAAGCCTGCGCTAGCAGTGTGGAAGCGAACCCACAGCACCAGAGCTCGGGGCCCGCAATCCGATGGAAGGGGATGGGGCGGAGAGACGCGATGGGAGACGGAAGCGTGAGGAGTAAGACTCCGTGCTGGGGCAGTCCCTCAGCGCCGGCTCGGCAAAAAAAAAGGAGAGGGAGAGGAGGGAGGCGAGTCGCCCACGGCCCAGTCAAGACTCTGGCGCCTGAAGAAGCCATTTTAGAGACAAGCTGCGCTGCCCCCACCCCCGCCGGGACGGAGGACGAGGAGCGCCCCCTTCCACCCTCCCTCCCCGGGGCAGGTCACCCCCTCTGAGCACGGCCCGGGGAGGGACGGCCACTCACCCTCCCCTCGAAGTTGTTCTCCTCCACGTCGCTCATGTCGGCAGGGTCCTGGCCACGGGGCTGGGCGAAGGGGGACGCTAGTCCCGAGCAGCAACTGCACCCACGATCGCTACCGCTATTATTGTTACCGTTACTACTATCGCTACCGGCACCGCTGCCGCCTCCCTCCCGCCAGAGCCTCCCAAACCGTCTCCCGCAGCAGCGCAAAATGGCGCCTTCGCTCCGTCTGCGCCCGGCACCGCGCGGGGGGCGGGGCCCGCCTCGCCCCGCCTGTCTCAAAGGGGGCGCCGCCGGCGGGACAACGAGCGCGGCTGCGATCGGCTTCGCGGGGCGGGGGCAGACGCGCATGCGCAGCCCCCCACAGGTGTGCGCGCGCCCCGATGGCGGGAGCGTCACACGGCGTGTCTCGGGGGCGCGCCGCCGCGGGAGCGAGCGAGCGAGCGAGCGGGCGGCCCGCCCGCCCCCGCGCACAAAGGCCGCTGCTCTCTCGACGGGCCAGCGGTCTTGCGCGCCCTGGAAGGCGGTCTCGGTTTTCGTCTTTGCCCCCTCCTGCTCTCTCTCGGCATTCCGCTCCTGCACCGTGGGAACGGATTTAAGAAGATAATACGCTTAGGTCGCTGTTACCGGTGGTGTTTTGTTACGGCAGAAGGTTGGAAGGTTGCTTTTAGCGTACGAATTTGGAAATGAACCCATGTGATTCAGTCTCCAGCGCTTCCAGGAAATGAAGGCCTGAATTTTCGCTTGGAGCCTTGAGAATTTCCTTTTAACCAGGATTTTGCGGAAAGGCTTGTCTTTTCTGCAAGGGCTTCCCTGTGCCACCTCTGTATCCCGTGCGTTCCTGGCATTTCTTCCCCCAACGCACACCAGTGACTATGGCAGCTCTCACCTCGCAGGCAGCGGGGGCTCAGCACTGAGGCCAAATAGGTCAGGTTCCTTAGATCAGAAAATTTCCAAAGATGATGAAACCGCTGGATTTGGTCTGCCTGTGCCGGAAAGCCTGGAGAGCAGGTGAAGACAAGCGGCCAGCAGCTGCAGGTTGCCCTTTCCAGAAGCAGCTCTCTCCCCACCTTCGCAGCCCCTTGCCAGCTGTGGGAGCTGAAAGCTGAGGAGTTGCTTCTGCCCTAGCTCCACATCTCCATCTGCTTCTTCAGGGGCAGGAGCTTCCCTTTGTGGCTGAGAAGCTGCTCTGCCCAAGTTCCTGCTCTGGCTGAGGCTGGTCGACTTTAGTTCACCATGGTTGGAACCAAAGAATGACCATCCTGAGTCCTCATGTGAGCGAGTATTCCCAAAAAGGAATGAGGAGCTCAGAGGGTGATTCACAGGCAGATGTTTCCTGAGAAACCAAATGCCTTTGCTACATGAAGCGTGCTCGCGGGGCTTTAGACAGGGGCCACGTCCCCAGCACTGGTTGCTTCCCCTTCCACAGCCCGTGACATTGGGTTTCCAACAGCTGCTGTGGTAGCCCACGTTCACGCTGCTCATCCACACGCAGCTCAACCCACAGCTCAAGGTTCTCTCAGAGCCTCGATATAGGCTCATCTTTACGGAAATGGTGCAACGCTTCCTACCTGGACCATAAATGATCTTGATTATTTCTTGCGTCTATTGTAAATGGAAGGCTGGAACTGTACATGCCAGCCTTTCCTCTTTTTGGTTGTTGAATCAGAAGTAAAAAATCAGTTAAAGAGTAAATTAGTCCTCTAGGTTCGCAAATTATTTGTGTCCGAAAGTTTCTTGCATATCACTCACTTCAAAAGTTTTAGTCAACTCCTTAGCCAGTTCTTGTTTAATTACAACTAAATTCTCATTCCTAGGAGGCTGGCCTGAGTTTTAGCCTCTGCTGATGTCTCACTTCCCAAAGCCATTCTGAATCCATGTCATAATCTGTCTTTTATACCAGCTGTACTCCATTCACCTGCAGTAGGTAGATTTGCTCATCTCCCTTTCCAAGTGTAACTTTATTAACAAAGCATTTATTCTACTGCAAGATCATATGCTGTTGTGGTGTAATCTGATTCTGATCCTGGATGATGTTGCCTGTAATCTAACTCCAGGAACAAAAGGGGATGAGCATGAAGGGCATGCTTAAATTCTGAGATGAAAATGCTTATCACTCTTCTACCATAAGGTGTATCACTGAAAAAGTGGAATATGAAGAACCCATTGAAAATACATAATGGTTACACTAAAAAAAAAACAAGCAGGGGAAGGAGGGAAAATGTTAGGAGAACATAGGACAGGAATATACCTTTTGGTAAAATGTACATATATAAGATCTCACCCACATTGTGATTCCAGCTCCGGAGTTAGACTAATATTAATGCACACATTCAAGATGTTTGCATTATTCCAGCAGGATTTTTTAATCTCTGTGATCCTAAAGTGTTCTGGCAATTAAACTTAAAATAAAAATGGCAGTCACTGACACAAATACCTATTTTTAAAAAGTCCAATCAGGTTTACATTTTAAATTGAAAAATACGAGCTCTCTTCACCATTTTTTCGCATAAGTCTTCTGCATCCATTATTCTCTACAATAACTTACCTGTAGCTTCTTGGAGTATAAAGACAATAATTATTTGATATCACATTTCAACTTTCACAATTTATTAGTTAGTAAGACTGTGTCCTGGTTTGAGGTAAAACAGAACCAATTTTCTGTTTTGTAATTTTACTTTTTAGCTGGGCCTCTTCTAACTGACTAAACTCTGAAATTAACAGCATGTTGTTCAGAAACTGTTCACTCTCAGAGTGATAAGACCTGATTATACCAAGGAATGGTATCCAGAGAGGCTCTTGCTTAGACTTATTGCGATAACAACCAAGGTCAGCTAACTTCGCTATTTGCCCCATTAGAGGGTTGGAAGCAGAAAAGCATAGGGGGGTCCCACCTGTAGGAAGAAGCAGACAGGACAGGTGACCAAAAACTGACTAACAGGGGTATTCCATCCCATCTGCATCATGCTCAGTAGAAAGCTAAGGGATCAAAAGGTCAACTCTCTTTCTTCAATGGCTGACGTCCAAAGAGGACCCTGTCTGTTTGTCTGCTTTTGATCCCGAACCGGGCATTCCTGACTCTAGATCCAAAATCCTGCTCCTGTCTGTCACTGACTCCAGTCTGGGACTTGCCCTGTGCCTGCTGGTGACACGATCATCATCCCGGGAGCTGGATACGGTTTTGTATATATTGTATACTTTTTTTAAAAAAATACTTATTAATTATTTCATTATTTACTAATACTTTCATTAAAGTAGTTTAGTTCTTTTTCTAAACTCGTAAATGTCCTTATCTCTTCCTCTCCTCTCTTTGGAGAGATGACGGGGGGGGGGGGGGGGGGGAGGGGGGGGGCGGAAGGGCCATCTGTCATTCTGATTGGTCAATGTGGCCAAAACCGTGACAGACTGCAAATTTGATCTGTGTCTTTGGGAGCCTCTTTGCTAAACAGAAGATGGTTCAAACACAGAAAACAGCTAGAGATAGCCTAAAAGATACACTAATGTGGCATAATTATATGTACTTCAAGCATGCCTTATGGAGCTTTTTCAAGCAATATTAATATACTGTTGTAACATACTGTTAGCTTTAATGCGGTAGTGAGTATACAATATTCACAATTTGGGGGGAAAGATGGGCCCAGATCAGACCCATTCCCTAAAGTGAAAGAGTACAAACTACTGGTAAGAGATCGGAAGAGAGAAAAATAGGAGCAGTAGTAAGGAAAGTATAAAGGTGTATACATTCTTATCTACATATACAGATTAGAGGATTAATCAGTTAAGTAAGAAGGCAGCAGGTGCACTAATCACAAAGCATGTGGGTCAGAGTGCTGTTCTCTAGCCATTACCGTTAAGTAGTTTGAAAGTATCATGAGAGAGGAAATTCTTAACGCATATTTGGAAAGGACAGAGCAATAGCTATGCAAATTAATGTCAGAAGGACAGTCTACAGATAGTGAATGGCATGGGAAAGGAACAAAGATAACATTGCAGCAGCAACCTGTTTTTTCTTTTTTAGCATTTTGAAAAACAATACGGAACGCTGCAGTATAGCAAGTTTTTACTCCTGCAGTCCTGGGCTTTTATCTATCCCTTGAAATGATCCTGAGAATATTATTACCCACAAATATGATGACCATGTAAACACTGTTAAGGTTTGATTTTCATTTGTCACTGAAGAGAAACAAGGTGCTTGATGTTATTTTGTGATATAGATTTTACCATGCATCTTGGATAAGGGGCAAAAGTATCACATAATATTGTGAGATGCATGTTCATGAAAGATGGCCAAATACATGAGGCCTTCAGGCAACAGGAATTAAGAATGGTATTAATAGTTGAAAGTTCCTGTCAACAGAGGGTACGTTTATAATGGAGACAGATTTCTTAATACAATTTTGTGACCTCCACAAGCAAATCTTCCTGTGATCACACCATTGACAGATTTCCCTTTCTCTGCCTAGTAAGCTCTAAATACCATATAAATTGTATTTGCAGACATTACAGCTGTTCACTGCACGTCTGTGAAAATAAAGGATTAATCACTGAGCAAATAGTATGGTAATAAATGGCAGTAAATAGCTGCAGTACGTTTGTTATGTGACCATCTGTTTTTGATCTTTTCGAGAGGGAATCTTGATGAGAAAATACCCACAGAAATGGACGAGGTGATTCTGCTTTAGAAAACACTTCAAGCAACAATTTTATTGGTGCTGCACAATATACAGTCAATCTTTTCACTCAAAGGCTTACTTATCAAGTATTTAAGTTTTTATTTTTTTGCCTGTCCTCATTCAACATTGTATAATTTAGCAAAAGACTTTTGCCCATGAGATGGATTGCATAATCAAATAAATATATCATTCCTTCAATGCAGCTGCTTCTAAATTATCTGTGGAAATACATCCTTCTATCCAGTTCAATAGTTGCCTAATTTTCTCAAATTTAAATTAACGCTCAGTTGAACACCAGTATTTTCCAGACCAACAAGAAAAGAAAAAAAACCTTTTCCAAAATATGTTTGACAAGACTCTGAAATAAGGGACTGCAAACTACTCAACATTAGAAAAGTTTTATATGCATCTGATTCACTGGCTTACATTTACCACCTGCCAACAGTTTTGTTTGTCTACTTAGGTCCAGGCCACTAACCTCTCTGATGTATCAATATCCTTTTTTCTATTAGATCAACAGATTTAAATGCTGATTTTTCCTGCATCTAATCTGTGCAGAAAAAAAGGTTGAAAACCACAAAGGAGCTAGGTAGCCTCTGGCATGCACTGGAAGGGCGGGAAAGATGCAGCGCAGTGCTGGTGTAGGCGTACTGATGGGGAGTTGGAGTAGTGGTGGGATCAGCAAGACAACGCTTGCTCTAACTGTGTTTATTTTGCAGAGGATGCAGTGTTGCAAGCAGGACCTTCCCTTAACACCTACCTGCAACATCTGACCTGTAACCAGTACCTCAGCTTGTTTAGGTAGGGACAATCCTGACAGGCATCGAGCTGGGGTAAACAACAGGTACTCCTCAATACTAGCAACAGTGCAGCTGTTGAACATGCCCTTATGTTCACTTTTAGCTAACTGATACCAACTTCCTTTCAGTATCACCTTGCAGGAAGAGCCTGAGGTAACTTGCTAGCGCAGTCCTGTACCCACAGTGGGTTTTGTTTCCGTGTCTGCCACGGTGGGAGTTTAAGTACCGTCCCAGCCACGAACAGCCCAGCTTGTGCAGCCGCGGGTTACAAGAACGAGAGCACGGGTGACGGGAAAGTGCCCCTGCGGCAGAGCCGAGGGACAGCACTCATTTCTCAGGCCGCTGTCAAAATTCACTCACGCCGTTAGAGGGCAGAAACGACACCTTTCCCGATCTGCACTTCTGAAGGAAATCTTTACTTATGGACGGCAACGAGAAATGATGGCCACGGCCACATAGCTTTCCAGCTTCCCCGGAAGCGGACGGGGCCCCCGACAGCGAACGTTTCCAGGAAAGGCATAATAGGCCTGCAGTCATGTATCGGCCCCTCACAGCCCGCCTCGCTCCCCGGCAACGCGCCGCGGCTCTCTCTCCCCGCCGGCCTGGCAGCGGTCCTGCGGGCGCGCGGCTCTGCGGCCTGGCCTCCTCACCCCGAGCGAGGCCCAGGAGCAGCGGCAGCCACCGGCTGCGACAGCGGCGGCCACCGGTAGTTAGCGGCTGCAACGAGCGGCTAAGCCGGCGTGAAATGGGCAGCGCGCGGCCGCGCATGCGCCGCAGGCAGCGCGCGGAGGGGGCGTTGCGGCAGCGCTCTCGGGCGGGGCGGGGCGGGAGAAGAGGCGGGGTCTTAGGTGGTGCGTCGCGGCGCAAGGCGGGCGGAAGCGGAGGGAGCGGCGCTTGTCAGACGGCGGCGGGCTGGGAGTGGAGGTAGCGGCGGGCTGCTGGGGCTGAGGGGGGTTTGCTCCGTCCTCCTGAGGCGCCGGGAGCGGGGTGTGGAAGAGCTGTGGCTGGGGAAGGGGCGAGGAAAAGCCTCCTGAGTGAGGGTGGTGGAGGCCTGGCGGCCCGTGTGGGGAGACGGCCCGGCCCTGCCGGGCGGGGGTGGCGGGGGGGGAGCCGGCCAGTGTGTGAGGAGAGAAGCCGGGCAGCCGCGGCCTGGCAAACCCAGGTTTTCGCTTCGCCTGAGCGCGCCGCGTTATTCCCTCTCTCAGGCTGTACCCCCTGCTTCGGGACAGGTTACGCTTCCTTCTGGCTTCGGCTATGCTTCTGCGCTCCCCCGGCGGCGTTTGTGCAGCCGTCAGCCTTTTCCTCTTTCTTCACCTTCACCCTTCCGCAGCGGGTCGTGCCGCTGGGCTGGCGGAGCGCTCGGTGCTGCGCGCAGGTGGGGCTCCTTCGGGTTCTGCGAGCTCCGTCTGTCGGTGGCAGCGCGGGTCTCTCCGGTGGCGGTGTTGCTGCAGGCCCCGCTCGCAGGAGCTGCGGTACGGTGTGTTCTGCTGTTCCGAATGTTCCCCTTGGCTGGCTAACGCTACTCCAGGGCTGTGATGCAGTGTCCTTAGATGGTGAGGAAGCAGGGAAGGAAACAAGGGTTTTCTGGTTTCCCTCCTCATTTGCAGTGGCCTTTCCATCATAAACTGACTGCAGTGACTCTGCAAGATTGATGTCTTTCTTGTACTGTAGGGACCTAACTTTCAGAGAGGCAAAGCATGCTTACAATGATGTGATGGAACTTACAAGGAAGAAAAAACAATGTTTGTTTAATCCATATTCAAGCAAAGGCGGGATCCTTAATAATGTTAGGTTGAGTGATCTTCTGGCATTAACAAGCTTGCACAAAATAAATAATGGGCGAAACAATTGTTTTAATTTTAGGATATTATAAAATATGAAACTTCCAGACAGCAAAAGTTGTGGAATAATGCTTCCTTCTTAAAATATAATAAAATTACTCTTATATGTAACATCTGATTATATTTTAACTATATTTTTACTCTTCCCTTAAATTTATTTCTGTAAATATTTATAACATACTATTATTTCTACCTTATTTCTCTAGCTCCGTTAATCATTCATTATTAATAAACTTTCTTTTCAGTTTTCTAATTAAAATGGTAGCATCTTCTAAATCTGCTTTTATGTATCTTGTCATCTAAAAGATACTGACAGCTAGAATGGAGTGTAATTTCTGTATTTGCGTGCCAAAAAGCAAAGCAGAGAGTTTTTGTTCTGTCCTATGACATGATGTGTGGTTTAGATCAGGTTAACAACTGGGGGTTTTTGTTGTTGTTGTTTTGTGGGGTTTTTTTGTTGTTTTGCCCCCTCAGTGGATAAATTGGAGGGGATGGTTTTTCACTGTGAAAAGTGATCTTTGTAGGAATTGTGACTTGTTTTTTTTTTTAACAGAACCTTCAGAATATGAACTTGCTGAGCATAATAGCTAAGCATGCATGTGACTTGTTCTAATTGTAATTTAGTGTCTAATTTGGAGCAAATATCATGAATTGCTGTTACACTCATAAGAACATTAAAGAAAGGAGACAATATGAAGATGAGAACAATATATTGTAAGTAGCATTTTGTTCTAATGTCAAAAGTGGAGTGATGGCAGTTTTAGATCAAATGTGGAAATTTATTGCTACCTTTGTTCCCATTTTGACTGCTGGAGATACCCATGTGTGTAACGCCTAAATTATTCTGGCTTCTTTCTGTTATTTTATGTGCTCCAATATATAATTGTTTAATAATTCATTTCAGGTACTTGAGAACTCCAGAGGATTAAGCAATTATGCTGGAATTCCTTTGGTCTAGTAAATAGGCCTTTTTCCTAAAGCTTTTACAGTTGGAAATAAAGCTACTTCCCTCTTTTTTTTTTTTTTAAAAAAAAGCTTTTCTAGTCTCTGCTTTTAGACACTTCTTTTGGCTTTTAGCTCCTTGAGGGAGGCGTTGATACTAGCTAATAACGTATTGTGATTTAGCTTGGGGACCAAGTGTCATTTAACTGCTAAAAGTAAAATATTTCCACTGGAGTTCATGATCACTTGTACCTTTGCCAAGAACAGTTAAGGGCACTAGTTCTTGCATCTTGTTGAAACTGTAAGTAAGACAAATACATGCTGTCAGCTTAAATTGTCAGCCGTGTAGTCAATATATCTGAAGACCAGTGTCAAAAATAGCCATTAAATTGTTTCCAGTAGCTGTCAAAAATCTGTGGAGATCATTCATTCAAATGAATGTGTTTTGTCCTGGTACAAGTTTACTGCGAAAATGTACTTTATATGGTATTTGTTATTTGACAAGCTCTTTCACCTGTGATTGAAAACTTGTACCGTTAGGTGGGCTGGGTTTCCTCAACTAAGCACTATTAATAGTTTCCTAAATTTTCTTTTATGATTGTCAACTTTACAAAAAACTATTTAAATTACCATTTGCCAATGTAACTTAAAAGATTAATTTTGGATTGCTCAGAACTAAATGGGTACTTTGCCTACATAAACCACGGCCTAGACTAGAGGCCTAGACAAGAGGACTTAAAACTTATTCCACTGAAATTGGTCTCTATAGTAGTAATGAAGAAATAAGAGGCTACCATGGTAGAAGTAATTCTGTTAAATTTTTGTGTACCTTGTACTTAATTCCAGCAATAACATATTTTGCAGTGTACGCCAGTGTGGTGCGATGGTTAACTACTGTCTGTCATAATTCTTACTATGCTAAGATAAACAGACAAGTCAATCTAGAAATAATAAAAAGATGTAGAAAAAAATAACTTATCTGGCTTAATGTTTCCTCCAGTGTTATTTTTCAAAAATCTTCAACTGGATAAGCCTCCTGGGATGGAGTCTGAATCTGAGGCCCGGTGTGTATTATAGTTTTACTGCTGAAACATACTTTTGGTGGACACCTCGCACATGTCCATACTCAGTTTGAGTTCTGCAGGTTTCTTGAAATAAAACCAGACAAGTTACTTCCTCTCTCCCCAGTGGTACAAGCCCTTTTTTGGTTACCGTTCTACGGGAATCGTGTTTTTGTGGATGCTGCACTGTGTGTACGTGTATGACCAGTTCTGCAGTGGCAATCTCTCCACCATTGCAGCTGGCACTTTGTTACTTGACTCCCCTTTTAGTTCTCTTTAATGACACCCTCCTTCCTTTTAGTTCTCTTTAAAATGTTCAGTGAAAATACCTCTCTTCTCAATAGCCTACATTCACCATCTTGCAGGTATGTCTCTCTGTAAAACTAGCTAAAATTAGCTATATGATCGTCTTGGAAGGAAGTCTTGGAGTCCCAGGGGCTCTGGAAAGAGTGATGCAAACACAGCTGTGAAATTTCACAAGGGAGTAGAGGTACTAGTTATGACTTTGCATGGGAGTACTTGACATAGCCTAGTGTTCAACTGCAATGAAACAATTGTGACAGTCTTATCAGGAAATGAGGAGCTAAGAAGGTACCTCATATAATCGTAGAATCATCTATGTTGGGAGGGACCTTTAAGATCGAGTCCAAACATCAACCTAACATTGCCAAAACCACCACTGAACAGTGTCTCTAAGCACAACGTCTACCACATGCTTTGTCATAACTATGGCTCTTATGAGCAAGGGTCTTGCTGTGAAGTTTTTGGTTGTGATTTTCTTTTTTTTGAAGAAGCCGATACAGAGATGTAGAAATGTTTTGAGGCCCAGATGGACCCAGTGGGAGGAGGGGAACTTCAGCAAGTATAATATACTGTCCCCATTGATATCTGCTTGCTTTAATTTTCTTCACAACCCTTGCCAGGTCATTTCCCCTCTCAAAATCTTGGATCTTGGCTGACTGCCCACAGGCAAGGAACAAAGGATTTCTGTTTTTAAATAGTTGGTTTATTTTAAAAGCATTCACTGACAGTAGTAGGCAAAATAAAGCTGGGGAGGGAGGTGCTTAAAAAGGGCCAGAATACTTTTAAGGTAACAAAAAGTACTTAATCAGATTCCTTCGACATGATCCAAAATAAAAACAATTGTTGGCAGAAAGTGTAAAATAAATCAATGCAAATAGTCCTACATGCATTGAAAGTAGAAACAGGTCACCAGTATTTCTAAAATATTGAAATACAAAAGGTAATCTAGTGTTTGGGCACTCAGATGATTTTTACCAGAGCCGCTGGGAACTTGATATGTAGGTTTTCAAATCTAAAGCGATACTTTTTTGCTTTCAACTCAAAGTGTTGCTACAAAACAAATTGTGCGCTGTTCTTAGAAGCCTGTAGGAGGTAAAACTGTTCCTGTTTTAAGATATGCTTGAGGCAGTCCCAGCAGCTTTTCAGCAGAAACAGTATCTGTCTGCTTGGTGAGCTGCGACTTTTGTTGTCCCAGATATCCCTTGGCTCCCTTGAGAGACAGGGAATGGCAGGAGCACACAAGGCGATTTTCTTCTTTCTTTGTTGCAGCACTGTAGAAGAAGAGATATTCTTGGTAGTTACTTACCCATTTTTGCTATTCCCTTAAACCTCATGTCTTTCTATGATTTCACTTGGAATATCCGTTAAAGGTATTCCCCTAAAGACAGGTAGCAATAAGGCAAAGTGATTTTTTTTTTTAAATTTTTTTCCCCAGTGTTCCTTGGTAATTGCAAGTCTGGGGCATGTAAAGGCAGGATGAAGGAAGAGGAATGAAGGTAAAAAGATAGATGTCCTGGAAAAGACACCAAGCACTAGGCAGACTCCTTTGGCAGTGCATTCCAAAAATGATGGCTCCTGCTAAAACCAGGAGCCATCATACTTATAGGGCAGCCTTTCCCCTCCTCCTCTTCCTGCCCCCCCCCCCCCCCCCCCCCCCCCCCCCCGAAATATGCCTTCTTGCTTATTCTTAAGATGGCAGTGTGTTGTATAGTGCTGTTCTTTTCACTTGAGCCTAGCAGGTGTTAATATAAATTCTATCGACTGACCTATGATGCAGTCTCGAAAGACCCTTGAGTCTCATCAGGACACAGGTATAGTGTTTTGATGGGGTCTGTTGTGTCAGGCATTGCTGAGGTTTTGTGAGTAGGGTATGCTTCTTTTTTCCCTGTTTGCTGGTGACATTTTTCTGTTGACCAAATTTTACAGCAACGATAATAGGAATACTTAACAAGCTGAGAGCTGATCTCATCAAAAGACAGCCCAAAGTGGTTTCGCTTGTCTGGGGACACACATTGCTGGTAGTAGTTTGCCTCTGCATAGGTTATTCTGCTCTTTCATGGCACTATACAGCTGTCTGAACCTGATTAATGAACCTAGGAACCAAAGGATTGGTCTGCAAAAGTCACCAATACAGATGTGCCAGTGCAGCAAAATGCTTTTATCGGCATCTTTTCAAGGACTCACGTGCTCTTAAAAATATGAGGAATGTGATTCTTCATTCGGCACCAGTTTTAAATATGAATGATGTGGGTAAGATGGTTTGTGAAAGGGAGTTTGTGTGGTGTGTAGGAAGGGAGAACTTAAGTTCCTGTGTGTTGCCAAGAATTGTGGTCCTGTGTAACAGGATATACTTAACTTCTTTGGGCACCTGTTTGTCAGCTGTACCTCATGCAGATTGTTTTCCTACTGCCAAACTGGTAGCTATCTAAGACAGCAAATTACCAGAATGCAAACATCATTTTTGGTGTTCCAAAAAGTCTCAGCATGTAGCTCCTGGGCATCTCTGTGCTTTTTTCATTGTGCCTGTCTTCAAAGACTAATTGGTCAGTGAATACATTCTATGCTCTTTTTTTTGTGTCAGGCCTTCTTTAGACTTCCCATTTTCACTGCTGCACAGTGACTGTGCTGATAGGTTTCCAAATAACATAGAACTAGCCTGTCTGCTCTCAGAATGGTCAGCGCGATGTCTGTCAGCTGAGTGACCGTGATGTTCAAAGTTTTCTTTTGGAAAATCAAAAAACCAAAAGATTTTGGATTTCACAGAGGTAAATGGGCCAGGGGGAGCACACTCTAAATAGACACAAAAAGAAAACTAATAGGATAGAGTTGATAGAACTGTGGAAATATTTCCACAGTTCTCTGTAATGCGCTGTGATTTTTGTCTTCCTGAAATATGCGTTGGCAATTGCAGTGAGGTATCATCATGCCTGTTTAGAGCATGGCTTATTGTTTACTAATACAGTACCCTCACTGTAGTGAGAGATGTTTGCTGCCATTAATTTAATAGAAATTTCTCATATAGACATAATTTTAATGTTAATTTTAAATCCTTAATAATTTCATAAACTTGTTATGTTCCCACTGAAATTGTAATAAATTCTAATTTTGTACTGTACAATTATTGTGTAGTAATTATTAATGTCAGCTTTCATTTTTACTGTCCTAATTTCTGTCTGCTATCTGTTCTGTTACAAGATTTTATTTTTTCCCCGCCGTCCTCTGTCTGTAGTTGGATGCAGTCTTCTATGACTATATCTGGAATTTTTTTTAATTCTCTGTCTTGATAAATCACTTCTTGTGTTCATACAGTTAATAATAATAATTGGTTACAAAGCCAGACTTGCTTTTGAATTCATTGTGTCACGTTGTTGTTGATCATAATTTGGCAGTGAGGAACAGATAAGTATTATGGTTGCAAGTAACAGATTGAGTAAAATTCCAATTTATCAAGGCTACTTTCTCAATATATTTAGTTCATTAGAGTCCTGTATAGGTCTCTAGGGTATCACTGAGGAACTACTGCCTCAGTATTTGGCATTCTGTCTTTCAAAATATATAACCAAAGAGGTGACTTTATTGGACTGTATGTTAACAGTACTATTTTCAGTGCATTTTTCTTGGCTTTATTGTTAAGGTCTTTTTGATCCTTGAATGAAATGGGATTCTCAGGCTACAGTTTTCTGTATTTTTCATCTCTTGTTGACTCTGTTTAGTTAGTTTTTCGCTAAAGCTGTTTACTAATAACTACCAAAAATACCTGATGGGCCTGCTGATTTCTTTTTCTCTTATAAATAATCATCTTCATCTGTCCTGTACATTTTTCAAAACTAGAAGGAACACACCATCTCTGCAATAGTTTTAAATTTGCCCTGTTGATGCCGATAACCACTTCTAGTGGTTCAGAAGGCTGGGATCTCTCGGACAGACTAGAAAAACGATAATGAATATGTACTGGTCTTTCATGAGAGCTGACTGACAAGCAGAACTGACAGTGCTGTCAGATGCATTGTAATATTTTAAGGATTTGGGTATGCCTTGTTTTCAGGATACCCTGAGATTGTTTTAGAGGATGTAAGAGACATTCCTTTGCCTTACAGAATGTTGCATTTTTTGCATTGTACGTGAATATAATCTCTGTGTTTGGCTGGGAATAAGTGAAGCAGAATCTGAGGAAGACTTTGCAACAAAATTCAAGTATGATGTTTTATAAGTATGGGCTGGTTTCCATGGAGAAGGGTCAGTATTCAAACTGAAAGCCCAATGCAACTGTTTAGTTAAGTAGCATCAGAGATACTAGAACTGCTTTATTATGGAACATATAATGGATTTTCTGTTGCTTTTTCTTTGGCCCTTGTTCCTTTCTTTTCATGCGCTCACTAATATAATTTATATATGAGTGATGTTGGAACACAGCTTGGAGGATAGAGACATGATTTTATTTTAGAGAGGATGAGTGTCTTAGTTCATAGAATCGTAGGGTTGGAAGGGACCTCTGGAGATCATCTAGTCCAACCCCCCTGCCAGAGCAGGGTCACCTAGAGCAGGTTGCACAGTTCATGGCTTTTGCTGCCAGATGTGTGTCAGTGTTTGTGGTACCACTGGACAGTGTTAAATCCACATTGGCAGGCTTTAGCATTACATTTCTTAGACAACCAGCAGTGGAACAGTGAAGACAACCAAACTCTTTCTATGTCCGTGAAAGGCAAACCTTGTCCCAGATCCTCTGTTCAGGAATTGCTTGTAGTTCCAAGTTTTAATGTTGCCCCTGGCTTGGGCTTGTCATTTTCAGAGTAAAATAAATGAAAAAGTTATGTGTCACTAGAATTGCATGCTTCAGGAAGAAAGAGGTGACAAAATCTCCAGAACTTTGAAAGTACACTGGAATTCACTAAGGTGGAATGGCCTCTAAAAATGCATAGGAAAAGTGACAAATACAGATAGTTCCCTTCATTTTAGTACACCTTACTCCCAGTTCCTTTGCCCAGTAACAGTATTTGGATGTTATGCCATTTGCCCAGCGGGTTAAGTCCTTGATTTCCATTAGTTTCAGTAGTCAGCATTTGCACTGTGAATCAAATATACATGGCAAAGACCCAGTCTGTAATTCCTACTGCTACTTGGCGGGAGTTTATTCAATCTGTTCCTCTTGGCTAGGACTCTTATCCTGGCTTGTGGTCTTATTTACAGTGTGATGGCAGAATTATTTCCACTCTAAAGCTCTGTAGTGATATTGTCTAAATGCTTCAGGATGAGATATAGCTGGAGATCTGTGGAGAGCTGAACTTAATTTAAATTCTACAAGAGATATCTGTTATTTTCAGACAAACTTTTTTTTGTAATATAAAATGTAGACTTTTGGGAATGGGGGTTGAAACTTGTGGTCTCTCCTTGAGAGATACTGTTTGGTCTCTGAGCCATCATGTGAATACCCTACTCCTGGACCTCATATGTAAATGTTTTCCGTCATATTTGATACTATTCAGGGATTGTGTTAATGCATAATGATGTAGGTGCAGTTTATGCTTTAAAGTCTGAGTGCAGAGCCATGGATTTGGCAAAGAGCTACGGAAAAGGAGTTTTGGCTAGCTCATGTTTATGGAGGATCTGTTTCAGGAACTCTTTAACCACACAGTTCCAAATATTCGTGCTGATACTGTAGAATGTAAGTCTTTATTGTTTTCTCTCTTCTTTTATGTACTTAAGACAAATTTGCGTCTTAAAAATAGTTTTTTGAGGGATAAGCACATTTTTTGAACAAAGTACATCCCACTGAATTTACAGTGGGATTTCAAATTACTGCATGTTGGCTAGCTGTTCATGCGCATGGTTATCCCACAGTTAAGGTGAGGTAAGCTATTCCTCATTCAGTGACTTGTGATTGCCGCTTACGGTATGCCCAAAGGTAAAAGTAAGGTTTTATTTACTGGTAGTTACTGTTGGGCATTTTACACACAGTCATTTTTTACTTTACAGCAACTTTGGTGTCCGGGTCCTAATATTGCCCCTGCCTTAGGATGATAATTTTCAGAATAACTTAGGTATGCGTGTTGATTTTAAAGCACTTTGAAAATTTGCTGCTGGAATCAGTCACGTTGGCCAACCTATTGAGAGGATTATCTCGAGTGAAGGTGAAGGATAAGCGACAAGTGTAACTCGGAACCCTGCTGGCGGTGACACTTGTGTTTGCAGCAGATCCTGGTGTGTCAGCATAAGGCCAGTTGAACTGATCATCACAGGTGATGAAAAATACCATGGAGGCGGAGTTCAGTTTAGATGAGTGCTTAGCACAGTAAGAAATTTGGTCTCGATATTCTAATAAAAACAGAGACCTGCGTACCACTATAGAAAGTCTGGTGGGGAACTCTATGAAACGTGTTACTTCAATCTGAAAAGTACTCATGTCAGGTAATATGTGGGGAAGAATGGGGAATAACAGGGAAAACATAACTACTAGGTAAAATGAGTAGCTTTATCTAGATCATCTTAAATACTAGAAACTCCCTCTCAAAAAAAAGTATTGAATAACTGGAGAAGTTTCAGAGGTGGCTGAAAAATGAGAAATATGAGGTATACATATGTAAAGAGACTAAAAAGATCAGATTTATTTGAGGGGGGAAATGAATAAGGGAATAATAAGTATGCAAATATATGTGTCTCTATATATATGATGAATCTGGAACATTTGCTGTCACTGTCTTATAGCACAAGAAGGACACATTTCAGTGAGATTCTTACCAAGATTTTTTTAGAAGTATATTGAAATCAGTTATTGAGTATTCAAATGTATACATTTATAATAAAATGGAAATGTATTCTACGTTCTTCCATAACAAGTACTTCAAGTTAGGTTTAAAACTGTATTTATGTTTTAAAAGCATGTGGCTTGAAGCCCTGAACTTCTGTCACTCCACGTGCAAATGAAGGTCTCTTCAGTCCTGCAATTTGTTTTGGTTGTTATTTTTTTTTTTTTTTTTAACCCCCCAGTACAGAGCTCCCTGAAGATGTCTGGCTCATACTGCTTCAAACTCTCTGGATGTTTGCTGTTTAACTGCTGAAGCTTCCTACTGCTTGTTGTTCTCCCAAAGCCTTAATCTATTGAGGGATCAGAATTGGCTACTATGGTAAGACTTTTTTAAAGTGGTAGTAAAATGCTAAAAGTGGGTGCAATGTGCCGCTTTGTTTTGGTTCTATTTATTTATTAGCAAGACACCAAAACAACCCCAACCGTAATGCTCTACAAAACCAGAAGAGGATGATGCCCAACTTCAAACTAACTAACCAACCGAGAAACTTTGTTCTGCATTTTATCTGTTTATACTCGCCCTATGCTTCTGAGTGAGGAATAAGAATCAAGTGAATGATTTCACAAGATATTTTCCTTGTGCGTAGATGTATTCCTGTTTCCTTGTGTGTATATCTCATCAAAATGTTGTGTATAAGTGTTTTACAAGGCTATTCTAGATATTGCATTTTGTTTGAGATGCATTTGGGTTTAACGGCACTCCAAATTATGGTATTTAAAATACTTAAGGTGATTTGTAGAAGCATAGAACTCTTGATTTTTGGAGAATAAAAATTGGTAAAAGTAAGAAGAGGAAACCTTGGATAAAACAGGTGAGAGAAGAATTACTGCACCTCTAAGCAGATACAAATCCACAACTGTTTGCTAGATTATGCAATAATACTGCATTTGGAAGCTGATATTTGTCATTGATCTCAACAACTGTAGCAGTTTTGAATAACCAAGTGATATTTTACAAATTTCAGGAATCAAGACCAACTAAAACATGAGAAGATGTACTCAAGATGATCCATCCAGAAGATTTTTTTACTTCATAGAAATCTTATTTTTAGTATGTAATATAATTTGACAAAGCCAAGTTCAATTACTTCTCTTGAAATTAAGACACACCTGGGGCCTTCATCAGAAATGTTTCTAACCTTTTCAAGAAAAAATATGTCCCAGAAACTGAGTATGTTTTTACTAGTTTTTGGAATCATTTGGGGTTTGATGTTGCTACGTTACACTTTTCAGTATCCAAGACGCCAAAGCAGTGCCGAGTTGCGTGGACAGATACTAGACCTAAGTAAAAGATATGTCAAAGCACTGGCAGAAGAAAATAAAAATTTAATGAACGGTGGCGGTGGAGCCTCTATGGCAGGATATGGTAAGAGGAAATAAACCATACTAGTTATTTAAGTATCTATTTTTTCCTGAAAACTGAAGTTATACTTTTTCTTTTTTAAAGTAATATATACTGCTCTTTAGGAGAAGAAACTCTGTATTAACTGATTTGATTTTAGTTTATTCACTGAAGTTGAAGATTAAGATGTGGTGCAAAATCAAGGTTGATATATGAGATTTTTGTTTTCCAGGTATTTTTTAGATATCTCCAGGTATACGACTACTGTTACTTAGAAGATTGTGCTTTTTCTGAATTTTAAGCTATTGAGGTATAAGCACATGCTTGATATGGGAACGAAGTTTTAGATTAAGTCAGTTCAACATTGCAGATTCTTCTTGTGCCTCATTGCTAACTTTCTGCTTTTATTTAATTTTCTTCTCTTTAAGTAGTAAAAAAGCAGTGGAAAGCGACATACTAGTTGAGTTTGCAGTCTTGAGACTGAAAGGAAATTATGGATTTAGCAGGATCTCCCCTTGCTTTAGAAGTAGCCATTAGAGATAAGGTCCCATTTCTCTAGAGCTTTGATGCTTGCTGCATCGTATCTCTCTGTCTGATGTACCTGTTAACTTGATGAGTATGTGGCCAGTATTCACTGGTAATAGATTACTAGAGCCTGTGCCTGTCTTATGAAATACAGAAAAGATAGTTTTGAGGTCTTTTTAGCAAAGCTGTAAAAATGTCTTAATAATTTTAACTCTTTGGTCCCTCATAGCTTCTCTTGAGGGAAGGCTGCAATGAGCTCTAGCCCTTAGGGAGTAAATTTGAAGAAAGTACCTGTGATCTGTCCTAAAGAAAACAATGTATCTGTGAAAATAAGGGTAGTACAAAGCTTAAAAAGAAATATTAAAAAAAATATATATGTAAAGATGTATGTTAATGTACTTTGATCCCCTTCTTAAGAAATCCTTAAAAACGTGGGCTCTACCAGTTGTAGGCTGCCCTTTACATGCACTCTGGTAAGAGTACAAGCAGAAAAAATGTGTCTGAACTCTTTTTGCTGCTGCTCAGGAGCAAGGAGGCAAGTCTGTAATGACAAGATGAGCAGCAAGCAATCCAAGAGGAGGAGGACAGTATCAAAATGTCTTAGCCTTTAATTCTTTCATTCATTAAGTTAACATTTTTACCACAGTAAGCGACTACTTTTTCTTTTCTTCCCCTTTTCCTCCCCCCCCCCCCCCCCCAATTTTTTTGTCTTCAAGGACCTCCTGCCTCTACTGTGTAATTACTTCTCTGATTAATTTGTTTTAAAAACCCCTTGTGTACTGCAGCTTTCTACTGCTGTATAAGTCTTACAGCGTATTTCCAAACAAGATCTGCCTTCTGACGTTTTGTCTGAAGTTTAATGAAAAATTAAGTCAACTCTTGGTCTACATGCTGATCATCAGACTCACAACTCGAGTGGGCAATTCCTTCCCTCAGACTGTTGAGCGCAAAATGGTACTACAGAGTACATGACCCATGGCATGTCATTGACAGCAGACCCTGCTCTGGCTCGAATTGTATAGCAATGTCTTAAATTCCAAACACACACACACACACACACACACACCAAGATGGCATTACTAAACAAGAACTGGTTAATTTTAGAGGGAGGGACTGGCCTGAGGTGTGTGGTTTTTGGTTTGGGTTGTTTTTTTTTTTTTTTAAATTTACTTAGTAGTGTTTTAATTTTATCTAGGTTACTCCTCTCTTTTCACTTTCATACTTGTGCTTTTCCTCCCCAATTTTTCTCGTTGCTTAAGAATTGATTAGTGGGCTGGGGGGAAGAGGCAGTCTATGTGCGTCTGCATGTGTTGTGGGGATCTTAACCCCTTGTAAAACCTGGTAAGTTTGTTCACTTTTTCTATATCTGAGAGAAGATAGTGATATGAACATTGACAACAGCATAATTAGCTTTTGTTGAAAGGTCTGTTACTTTTTGTGTGTTCTGGAATATGGGAATTTCTTTTACTGTCCTTTTCTCTTGTTTTTCAATCAATATCAGCCTAAATATATGGATTTTTTTTTTAACTACTTTATGGCTTATGTACGAAGTGGTAAGATACTTTCTCATAGCAGTTTTTCTGTGGGGTAGGTCTGTTATTTAGAGGAAAGCTATTAAGAACTACCTTTTTATGCTGGAAAGTATTTAAATATATTCTGTTGCTGTTCAAGGCTAGAAGATGTCATAGCTGGGTATTCTAGTGCTGTAGTCTGGATGATATTTGAAATACTGCTTTTGAATAGTCACTAGTCTAATGTTCCAAATAATGGGTTTGTTCTTACACTTGAATATTTAATTGGCTTCATTCACCGTTCACTGTTATGGTGGTATGATCTGTGCATAAAATAACAAAGAAATGGTATTAAAGAAAATCAAGCAGCTGTTTAATTCTATACTTCTATACAAATCTGCACTCTTTCCCAAAAAGTATAGTAGGAAGGATAGCAAGTCTTAAGATGTGAATATGTTGAAATAGCAGTTCTTTTCCACACATAGTAAATAACAGGATCTAATTTGTTTTTTCCATTATCTTCAGCTGATCTTAAGAGAACAATTGCTGTTCTTCTGGATGACATCTTACAGCGCCTTGTGAAATTGGAAAACAAAGTTGATTACATTGTTGTGAATGGCTCAGCAACAAATACCACTAATGGAACTAGCAATCATGTGCCAGTAACTTCAAATAAACGTGTAAAACCAGCAAGCAACATTAGATAGCAAACAGGGCCGCTTTGTGTTGCTACACCTATGATAGGTAATGTTTAAGATAAGCTTTTTATCTCTGGCTAAGGCAAAGCAGTAGTTGGCTCTAAAAGAAGCATAAACTATTCTATTATACAATGTGCTGGATCTATGTAGGCCTAAGTTTTGTGCATAGGTTCTCAAAGCATTATTTCATTGCCTTTGAGCAGTACTTCTGAAGTCATCGTTGTTGTCTTTAAAGGTATTTTGATATTACAATTTGATGTAGTATGCCATTGGATAATAACAATAAATGGAAAGCGATGGGGAACTTATTGGTAGGTTTCTAAATATATTTATTTAAGTATAAATATAACATATCTTTTGGATAGGTGAGCAGTATTGTAGCTTATTCGTTTTTTGTGATCTGCGTTAAGCTGAAGTAACTGAGGAAAAAGCATTGTTAAACAGATGCTAGAAAATGTGTATACCTATAATATTTTGTTACTCATTTACTAAAAAAAATTAAATTGAGGATAGCCTTGGCAGTAATATTTTAAAATTGTGACCCAAAGAATGTCTTTATTTGCACTATCTGTCATAATAGGTAGAGAGAATTTACTGTATATTTAAGAAAACTAATTATAATAGGAAGACATCCTAGGTAGTAACACTGTCCAGGTATATATTTATGCTGGAGTTAGGGCAGTTAGATTATCAAAAGCAAATCATAATCTGTGATATCGTAGATGATTATTTCTTACAAAGATATTTAAGTGTATGTATTTTGTAATTGCAGATAAGATTATTTAAGTGATGGAAATAAGTTTTGGATATGTGAATACTGTTTATTTTTATTCATTGCTGTTTCTTTTTAACTTTTTAGTACCTTGCAATTTGTGATGAGTATAGCACACCGTCTCCCTGAATTGCTTTTTTGATAGGAGGAAAAGCAATGAGGGGAAGCAAGGCATCTCTGCATTTAACAGAGATGTATGTTCTAAGGGTGTTTTATGGAATATTTGAGAGCTAAGGTAATGCTTGCCTTATGTCTAAGTTAGCCTTACAGCAAAGTGAATTGCAGTGTGGATGCACTGTGTTTCAAAACGTTACTGAAGTCTTATTAAAGAGAAAGTGACACTGAGCCTGTTTTTTAAAATGTACTGAATGTTGGGGGGGGCAGGGAGGGGGTATATTCAGGGACTTTTGCCAAAAGTGTGCTGTACGTGGGGGTGGTCTAATCCTATATTAAGGAGAAAATCTAACCAGTAAAATTGAAGGTGCTGGATGATATACCATCCAAAGTTATGTGCTTTTTTTTTCTTCATTTCCCTGCTGATATTCTGGACTGTTATAAAGCAAAAATACACTTACAACCTTAGCATCCGGATGATTTTTTTTTCTGTCACATTGTGTGTAAACATATAGTCACTTCAATGCAGAAAGAGGAAAAATAAATTTTAATTGTACTTTTAAAGGCTCCTGTTCGTGGTTTTTTTTTTTTTACCAGTCTTGTCATTCTTGCTACATGTGCTCTAGGTTTTTCTGGATTGGAAGATTGTACGTCTCTGAAGTTTAGTAGCAGTCTATCTGGTGTTCTTCCTACTCGATCACTGAGTTCTTTGTCTCTTGAAATTCTAATGCCCTGAAACTTTCCTCAGGTTAGAGGTGAGGGGAGGAAGAAATGAGAAGAAAATAAACTGATGGGCTTAGATCTTTAATGGTGAAGACTTCACTCTTTAATCTAAGAGTGAAGAAGACAGGTGCATAACTTCTTTTGAATCTGCAAGTCTCTGTTGACAATGTGAAGATAAGCTTTTATATCCACCTATCTATGCTTTTTATTCGCTGTGTACCAATCAGAACCTTGGTGGGTGGTGTCCCTTTGTGCTATAAACAGTAGCATGAGTAGTTCTTGTGTATGCAAAGTGACTTTTCTTGTAAGGGTATGTGAAGTCTTAAAGTTATTGAGGATTGTGAAAAAAGCGTAACAAAAGTCGCAAGGTGAGTATTTTGGAGACTGATACACTAACTTACATGTAGTTATGTTCTCACAGTAATTCATGGTGCCATTAGCAAATAGTTGCTTTTGTCTGAGGTTTCAGTAGTACAACGGCTATTGGAATTAGCTTGTACCTGACAAATATCTAGGGAGAACTGTGAATTACCTATATCTTATGGCACAAATGTTCCATTAATGAATATAGTTGAAACAACTGTTTATCAAGAAGCAAGTTAAAAATACTCTAGTAGCATCTTGCATCTAATTTTATGTGAAAGGCATTATTAGGGGGTTGATAGAACAATACATCAGTGTCTATGATAAGTCTTGCCCCTCTTTTCATGGCTAGTCTTGTTCTGTGCGTTATTGCCATGCCATGCCTCTGACTTGTGTTCTCCCTTCACCATCTATCTAGCACAGTACTACTTCCATGATTTCTGTGCTCCAGCAGTGCAGGGGGTGAAAGCTGAGCTTCATCTTTTCTGCTGAGATGACAGCACTTTTGAGAGTGGCAAAGCTAAACTTCAAGTGTACAGACTAAGGAAAAGAGGGTAAGGAGGAGATAAGGAGAGGGTCTCAGCTGCCTTTTCTATCAACAACACTAGCAAGAAAACATCTGCGTGTTCTACCCTGCAGCCACCTTTATAACATATTTTGAGAGGTGTAGCAGCCCTGCAATGGCAGGAGGTTGTGTAAATAACCCAAGGGCTTGTGAAAAAGAAGGAAGAGAAAGCCTACAATTCACACCAGGTCCAAAAGGCTTGATAGTATCACAGCATTTGGTTCTGTTGCCAAACATTTTTTTTAGATTATTTTTTTAAGAAATAATTAACTAGTATTTCTGCTGTGCTACAGTTTTTATGATGCAGCTATGTATTTCCTATTTCAGATGACATCACAAATCCCCCCCTCCAAAGTGACCTGCTTCAAGTCTTGTGAAAAACAGAATCTCCTTAAGGTTGGTTCGTTCTTAGGCTGGATTGGGCTTGGGTTTTTTTCCTTTTCTTTTTCTTTGGAGGGCAGGGGGACATATAACCTCCTTATATAACGAACTCCTGATTTGGGGGTGGTAGTGGTTTGTTTTTGTTCTTTAAATCTTTTAGTAAATTATGAGGCTTAAATTTTCCCAGCTGTAACTTGCCTCATGAGTGTTTACCAGCCGATTTCACTAGGTAATTGGTAGACCTTCCTGTGCCTGTGAATGATTGTTTAATGTAGGTAGCAAAAAATGTTACAGATCCACTCCCAAACAAAAGTTGTAATGAAGAAAAATGGAAAGAAAAGAGTATATTGATTGCTGTCTAAAGATCTGGAAGCACCACAGGTCTCAATACAGCTCTCAAGTTCCACGACCAAGTAACTGGCAGGCAAACATCTTAGGGAAGATTGTCTTGATTCCCTGGCTTTTTGTTGCTTTTTTCGCCCAAATAAACCACTTCTGAATCTTGCCATAGTAATCTTAATGTAATTAAGATATTCAAGCATCGTCTAACAATTGTGCGTGAAGAAGACAAAGTGTCGAGTGGTCCCACGTTAAAGAACCTTTGGGATGAATGGATGGACAGGCAGACAGATGCTTCACTGAAACATACTATTCACTGTTAGAGTCACAGAAGTTTGCTGATCTGTTTTTAATGAAATAATTTAAAAAATACAGAAACATGGCACAAGGATGTAGAGGTTCTTGTAGTAAGTGTGGTGAAACATCGGTATCCTTGGCATCCAGTATGCCAAACGTATTGCAGAGTTGTCTGTTTTTCCAAATAACTGCTAAATACTTGTTTTTCAGTGACACAATAATTTAAAGAGGCTGGCTAGATAGATCTAAATTCTAACTGAAAATATTTGCAAATGCAGAGATTCTCAAACTGCATCGTGTGTGTGTGCAAGTTGCCTAAGTTACCAAGTGCCTCCTGTGCAGGTACGTACGAAAGGCATACGAAAACAGCAGGCAAAAATCACTGCTGTTGCAGCCTTTGTTTCTGGGAACGCAGAAGCAGAGTAAATTTGGGAACCTCTGCAGGAAGTTTATTTAGAAAGATGACTACATAAAATTTAAGATCCCAGTTTATTATTTTTTCTTAAAAACCTTTTAGAAAATACTTCCTCAAAATACTCAAATTAATGGAATGAGCTAAATCTGTAAAACATTTTTCCTTAATTGTTGTGGGTTTTTTTAAGGTCATGTAGAGTGTCTATTGAAATCTTTAACAATTAATCCAAATATAACCACCTTACCTGAGATTATGTCCTTTCCTTAGCACATGCTTCACAAAACAACACTGTCTGTGTTCTGTGGCGTTTGATTTAATGTATTTGATAGTATGTAAAATACTTGTTCAAAGGCAAGAGTGAAATGGGAGACTTCTTTTTGTAGCAGCTAAGAAGGTGAATTAGACTTTTGCAATGTTTCTCACGTGGCATAGACTGTTACTGAATTGTTTTGCTACATTTCAGTGTGTCTGAGATGATGCACGCGTACATTTGTATCTGTTTAAAAATTTAATGTAGGTTATTAAAATGCAGCCCAAGTTAAAGAAGAAACCTCCCATTACATGCCTATATGAAATCACATAACTTAAACAGCAGTGGCATCACATGCTATGGAATGATCTTATCTGTTAAGTGATCTTAATTACTACAAATTTCGCAACTATGTTTGTCAGTACCTCCAGCAAAAAACTTTCATTATGAATTGATCCTTGCTTGCATATTCCCTGTGGCGTTCATCAACTTACTCTGTTCAGTAGATGTCTAATCATGTTCTGTTTCTCTGATAGCAAAACTGAAGAGAAATGTGTTGACACTTTTTAAATATCTCTAAACTAGGGTTAATAATATGCAAACTAATTTTTATTGTAGCATAATATGGTCACAGTTAAAAGTTTATAATAAGTATTGCTTGCATTTGCTTTTAAGTATATCAAAGTATTGATAACAAAAATGGAGGAAGGACACAATTTGATGGAAACTCTCCGTTATTCTTTACTCCAATTCTTCGCATTTTCAAAATAGCTAATTAGAGATAGTCATTGACCAAAAGCATAGAAATAGAATGACTAACTACTACTTCAAAATGATGAATTGAGGTCTCAAATATTTAAAAAGTTATTTCTAAATTATTTATTCTTGCATTAATAAAGTAGCTATCTTCAATTCGTGTAGATATTTCACCAAGATGAATTTTAAAGCACTTGTCAAACTTGTAAGGGTTTTAAAAAAACTTAAAGGGTCACACATTTTATTGTTAACAGAGGGTGTTGAGAGAGACTGTCAACACCCTACGCAGCATTAAGCTGTTGCCTTTGATGTGTAGGCAGCACCTTAGGTCTCACAGAGCTCTACTGCGAGTGAGCGTCCATATGTTCAACCCACTTTGATGTGTTCCAAGATCTTAGGCCAGCAGCGTCCGTATGCTACATCACAACCATAGGAGGTAAACCATGCCATCTGGATTTTTGTTCCTTTTGCTTACCTTGTGGCATGGCCTCTTCACAGGCCTTTTGGTTTAGTTTTTTTTTTTTCCTGCTATTTGGGAATTTGTGGGAATTGTTGGAATCGGGAATAGGAATTATTGCTATAATCAAATCTGTGAATAAATCCTCAGTTTTTAAGATGGGAGGTAGTTCATAGGACAGGTGCCCCACAAAAAATTACTTTTGATTTCCTATTCTCAACACCTTCACACCAACTGTTCACAGGTAATCTGGTACTAAAGAACAATATGGACTAACATTTGTAGCCCTCACCAAAAGCTGCCTAATTCAGAAACGTGTCTCTGCTCTCCAAACCCAAACTGTATTTCAGAGCACTGTTTTTAACAAAGATCTTGCACAGATGAGGTACATCAACCTATGACATAGGAGCTTAGCTCATTCTGTGTGAACGAGGCTTGCCAGAGCTCTTCCCCCAATTCTACTGGCGGTGCTGGGATCTCTGGCAACAGAGAAATACGCATACAGATAAGGTATCTCAAAGATCTTCAGTTTTATGCAGCTCCTGTGCAGCAGCATGCTCCTCAGTACGTTCAAATTCCCTGCCTGCAGAGTTTCTTGTCCTGCTTTCAAGATTCCCTTTCCCCATCTGTTTCTTTTTCAAAGTTTTGGTCACAGGAGGAATTTTTCCTTTCCCCAGAGAAACAATCCTGACCTTTTTGTGTGTTTTTTATTTTCCTCAGCTAATTTACTTGAAGCTGTATCGACTGCAGTGAGGGCGTGCTGATGTCTCTTCTGCCTTTGAGTGACCTGTTCCCATTCAGATCACAGTGTGACAACCCACGTGTTGTACGGCAGTGCTGGCTGCTCTGCTGAAATTTCTTATACATGTGGCATAGCCACAGGACAAATGCCCAGACCATATGCCCTATCACCTCATTTAGATGCTGCTGGCAACCTGAGAGTCTCCCTGTTGTTTCGCCTCTCTTTGGGGGATGTTTTGGCAAAACACTGCCTTGGTCCTTGTGACATCTCTCTTCACCTTCTGCTTCAATGCTGGCGGCTTGCCCAGTGCAAAACAACCTGGAGATTTCCTTGAATTGCTGTACCTTTTTGACAGGCACATTTTATTATATGGAAAAAGCCTATACTTTTGGTTCTCGTTTTGACAGTCTGAGGGCTCATAGCTTATGCTAACATGCAAAACACAATTTAAACATCAATTTCGTAAAGCTCAATTAAGAAAAATGTACTACACCTTTTGCTCACGTATTCAGTCACTAGGTGACCAATATGTTTGTATCAAGAGGCAGCAGTCAGTTTGCAAAGATAGCGCAGTATCAGAAAGAGCAGCCTGTGATCTATTGACTACAGCCTTCAAACACAGGGGAGTTTTTTCAACATGATGGTGGTGTTTGGTGCACATGGAGAGGAAGTGGGAATTGTGGATTGCCAATCTAAGAACCATCTTTGGTTACGAGTGTTTCCCAAAGTTGGCCTCCTTTTGTCTTGCACTATAAACAAAACATGTATTATAATGGAAGAGCTTTCAAAAAATGTCAGTGAGTTTGATGTAAGATTATGATATCAAGAGGCAGCTTTCATGTCCTAAATGAAATACATCTTTCACGCCGTTCTAGATAAATGGCAACAGTATTTTATTTTTTTTTAGGATCAACAGCTCTGCATTCTCTCTAAAACACAAAGATAGGGACTGTCTCTGCTCTGAAGAGTTCTATGGTTGAGTTCACAGAATGGTAGGGGATGGAAGGGACTGTCAGGGATCATCTAGTCCAACCCCCCTGCCAGAGCAGGGTCACCTAGAGCAGGTTGCACAGGAACGCGTCCAAGTGGGTTTTGAATGTCTCTGGAGACAGAGACTCCACCACCTCTCCGGGCAGCCTGTTCCAGCGCTCTGCCACCCTCAAAGAAGTTTCTCCTCATGTTTAGATGGAACTTCCTATGCTCAAGTTTGTGCCCGTTACCCCTTGTCCTGTCACTGGGCACCACTGAAAAGAGCCTGGCTATCCTCCCAACACCAAGCATCCATTGAGTTCCTTGATGTTGTAACTGGGTCATGTTCTTCACTTTGTAGATTCCTTCATGCACTGAGAATGAAACTCTCCATAGGTCTAAACTCACCCACTGAGGTAACTTTGAAATTCCAGATCTACAGCAACAAGTGAAGGGCTGGCATCCAGGGGAAGTGGTTTCTTTGTTAAATGTATACATTAAGGAACAAGACATATACTGCATTATGCTAAAGATCAAGAATTAAAGAATGTACATGGCATCTTCCACTGTTTGATGTTCTTTACACCTGCCTCAAAATATTAAATATTTGTTTGTTGAAAAGTAAATATTTGGAATGGATTTGTTTACAAAGTCACTTCCTTTTTACTCAAGCTAAAAATTAAAAACACTTGGAGTAGGGGGAAAAACAGGGAGAAATGGTCATGCTTATGCCAAAATTGAGTTTTCAGACATCTCTCTTCAGTAAGCATTATACAGAGGCTGTAATGTAGTGTATAATTTTTATCTAGTTAATAAACTGAATACTAGAACTTTAAGACAGGAAAATAATTTTAATATCTGAGTGCTTTTCTTTTTGCTAGCATCTTTGCCATCAACTCAATCTGTAAAAACTAAAGAACCTTTGTCCTGGAGTGCGACGTTGTCTGTCAAAGCTAAACCTGAAGAAAGACTTGGTTGCTATAAAGCTTGTCTGTTTTCCCCATTGTATCAGTTGATCTAATAAAAGGTGTTACCTATTCTCAGTAAACTTTGCAAAACTAAAGACATAATCCACAATAAAGGGAAGACTTGTGACTTGGCAATAGTCAACTTGGTTACAGCTCATCAACGTAGTAATAAACCACACCCTGTCTTTCTACTCCTACTAAAAGAATACTACTGTTGACTTTCATTATATTGCTTGGCGTGGGAATGAAAGCCAAGTCATGCATAATTTTGTTAGCATTTTTTTTACATAGTACATTCCTGGGACCTTTTATTTGTATACAGTGCACAACAGCAGAATCGGAAGCAAATGGGGATGTATATTGGCCAGAGCATGGAACTGGTGAAAACTGGTAACTTACATGGTTTGTTTATTTATTTAGCTTGAGTGGGAATTTAAAGGTTAAACAAGACTATGGCAGTAACTGGAGCCTGAGTAAGCCTTACCAGCATGCACTAATTATTCCTAGCGGGACTGAAGTGACGGCAGTCCACTTACCTTCTAGGAAGGTAAGCATGGTACTGTAGGATAGACTTGCTGTTGATGTACAGGAAAAAGGGGTAACTAAAAAGAGGAAATGCACACTACTACTAGAATCAAATGATTGCAGGTGATAGACTTAATATGGTTAATGTTACTCTTATTGAAAACTTACGCCTCTGAGCTAACATGTAGTAGCAGAACAAATATATATTGCCTTGCCGTGCAGAGCCTCA
Source organism: Chroicocephalus ridibundus (assembly GCF_963924245.1). Lineage (NCBI taxonomy): Eukaryota > Metazoa > Chordata > Aves > Charadriiformes > Laridae > Chroicocephalus > Chroicocephalus ridibundus. The sequence goes on from NC_086285.1 coordinate 35,948,305, forward strand.
TTTATACTGTACAGCAGCACTGTCATGTTGTTACACAAGACCCATAGTACAGCCTTTTTTCAAGGCAGCAGTATCAGCTAAGAGCAATCGGAGGTCATCGCAATTGTGCTTCTTGAGTGCAGGCAGCAAGGCTTTTTGGTTTTTTAGTTCAGGCAGGCTGGAGGAAATTTTTGTAGGTAAAGAATACAACTGTACTTTATCCTTTGCCAGGATATTGTAGAACTATTCCTGTACCCACAACATACCTCTTGTGTACAGAATCCTTTTTGGTTCAAAGAGACCTTTAAGATCATCAAGTCCAACTGTTAACCCAGCACTGCCAAGTTACCACCAAACCATGTCCCTCAGCACCATGTCTACTTGTCTTTTTAATACTTCCAAGGATGGCAACTCAACCACTTCCCTGGGAAGCCTGTTCCAAGGCTTGACAACTCTTTCCGTGAAGAAATTTTTCCTAATATCCAATCTAAACTTCCCCTGGCACAATTTAAGGCCCTTTCCTCTTGTCCTGTCACCTGTTACTTTGGAGAAGAGACTGACCTCCATCTCACTACAGCCTCCTTCCAGGTAGTTGTAGATTGGGCCTTTCTGCATGTTCTGTGCTGGGCATGCCATCGCAGGGCAGGTGTGGTGTCGAGGTGCACATAAGGGGATCTAATGCAGGTTCCGCTCATGAGAGGCGGTCCTGAGCTCTCCCTGTCTCCAGCTTGAGCACCCCTGAGGCTTCCCTCCCTTACATCTACCAGGGAATCAGTCACCAAACAAGAACACCCCTCACCTACCCACCAGAAACATAGTAAGGTCTACCTTTGCAGCCACTCAGGACAACAGGAGCGCAGGGGCAGAAGACAGGAGGGCTTGGGGTGGACATGGATATGCTGGATGGTTGGTTTTGTCGGTGGCTGCGTCAGCGCCCTTTCTGAGGCTCCGCACCCGTAGGCAGACATGTCCCAGCCCTGCAGTTCACTGAAGGTGCCTTCTCTGGGTCTTTCAGCAGGATGCGAAGGGGGGTAACCACCAATCCCCTCCCGTGGGGGCCGTGTGAGCCCCCTCGCGGGCCCGCCGTGCCCGCACACGCTGGCGCAGCGCCGGCAGCGGCCCCGCACGTCCCTCCGCCGCCCGCCCTGCGGATGCGCCGGGGACCTGCTGCCGCGGGCGCGCAGCCGCCCCGCCCGCCGCGCCTCGGGCGGCCTGCCCAACGGCGGCCCCAGGGCGGTGGGGACGGCATGGAGCGGCTGCAGCTGGATGAGGTGGCCCTGGCGGAGTACTGGGAGTACCGGCGGTGAGGTGGAGGGAAGGAGCGGGGCCGGGCCTCGCCCGCCCTCGCTGGGCAGAGGAGAGGGGTAGGGGGAGGCGGTTTTCCCTCCTTGCCCGCGGTTCCTCTGAGGAAATCCCGGCGGCCCGGGCGCCGCTCAGGACGTCTTCCGCCGTCCTGAAGCCGCTTCTCCGGGATCCGCGGCGCCTTCGGTGTGTCACACAACACCCCCTCCCCCGCCATTTACCGGCGAGATGGGAAGCGGCCTGACTGACACCCTGCAGGTGCCCGAGGGCGGCTCTCCGCCGAGGAGGAGTCTCTCTCCCTGGCCTGCGGTGAAGAGGCAGCCCCCGGGGACGTCGTCCCTGCCTGCCCCGCCGGTGTGAAGGCATGTTGTAAATGGTGACCGGCTGCCAGCGAGGTGACGCGTCCTTTCTCGGGACCGGGCCTGTGCCCCGGCCTGGCAGCGCCTCAGCACCATGAGGGGTGAGGGGTCCCCCACCAACGGTGCTGCTCCGCCGGGGAGCGCGGGCTGTCCTCGGCGTGAATTGTGTTTTTCAGCATATAAACGCATGTCCTTTACACTCCTACGTGTTTTTGCTAATCTCGTCGCTGCTCCTCTTGAAGAGTCGATCCTGAGCAAAAATAAACACGATCTCAGTCATAGTACTGCAATGTTGTCTCGATTTAGCATAGGGAAACCCTGAGTAAAAAACATCAGAGGTGGTAGGCGCAGCGGTGTGTTGTTACACACAGATTCAGTGGGTGTGGGCTGGACTGACAGGCAAATGACGGTGATGTGTTGACACATTATTCTGGTGCTGTACAGCACTGCCAGTGTACAGATTCACAGAATATTTGATGAAGAATCATAGAATGGTTTGGGTTGGAAGGGACTTTTAAGGGTCATCTAGTTCCAACCCCCCTGCCGTGGGCAGGGACACCTCCCACTAGACCAGGCTAGCACACCCAACAGGTAATAACTGATAGATTTACAGGCATTAGTCTAATTTTCAGCATAGTTAAGTGCTGCAATTAAAGTCTAAATTGCATTTTACAGATTTTACTTACCGTCTTCAGTTGTCTCCATAAATGCAGAATTTGGATGCTGCTCCAGAGTTCCAGCTATTTGGTGACTTTGAATTTGAACATAATGATAGCTTAAACAAATGGGTCTGTCTGAGGTATGGGATACGGCTGCTATCGCCTTTATGTACAGAAACTAACATAGTCTTCTTGAAAAGCAGAAGACAGCCTGGATGTTTAATTGCTTGTTAATTTGATGGCAGTGTGGTTACCTACTTGCGGTTGAGTAATCTTATTCAGCCTAGACTAAGATTAGATAACCTGATACAGGTCTGCAGTACAGTTAGGTGTAGATGGGTGAAGTGACTCGCCAGATGTCATTCAAGAAGTCTGAGGCAGGGCCGGCTGGTTACACGACTCTTGATGCCCATTGCTTTTTCTGCCGTATGAAAAGGAGCTTGGTAGTTTGCTGTATTAATTTTTTTCCTTCTTTCTTATGACCCTGGTTTTCAGTCCATCAGAGCAAATTTTTTAAAGGAGCGTTATTCACAAAATTTCTCTAAAGATCAGCTATAGTTCTGTTAAATGTATATCACTAGAACAGTATTATGAAAGATAAGGTTTTTGTTTTTGCATTGAAAGCAAGAGTGTTGTTATATATTATTTGAAAAATATCTTGAGAAACCTACTTTTATGGTCTTCATTTTCTCATATGGTTTTTTTATGATGTGCTTACAGAATTGTAGGTGATGATGATGGAGGAAAGCTCTTTACCCCTGAGGAATATGAGGAGTACAAAAGAAAAGTATTACCAATTCGGTTACAGAACAGGTTGTATGTGAGCTGGAGATCACCAACTGGTATGGACTGTAAGCTTGTGGGACCAGAGACGCTGTGCTTTTGTACTCACCGGTAGGAATCTTTTCATTTTCTTGAACTGTTGTATTTTTTAAAATCAGAAAAATGTAAAATGTTTCCAGATACATTACAGTACAGTATAGGCAAGTTAATTTAAGGTCTAGGGGTTGAGAGAATTAGGTTTTAAATCATAATAACTGTTTTTAAATCTAAATCTCCATACATTTTTTGAGGCTAAAATGATTTTTTGTAGTCTTCAATAAATTCGCTTTAAGGTGTGAGTTATTTTAGATCAGATTGATTCTGATAGTACTGTAAAAATGTAGCATTTTGTGATATTTATGTGATGAATGGATGTAAAAGCACCTGATATGCATTTAATTGAAAATTAACAATTAGCAGTAGTTAATATAATTAAAGATACTTCGAAACAAAACTTGTAAGATAAATTAGAATCCCTTCAGTTTTCTGACGAATACTAACAAAGTTATAAAAGTTACTATTTTTGCCTGTTTTAGGTATAAACAACACAAAACGGACTATGAAGTGATTCCCAAAGATCGTCCTATTTGTGTGCCTTGTAGAGTGAGCCGTTGTCCGTGCCAGTCCTATCACTATGTCCCTCTAAATGGCACACAGCCCATCCGTTGTAGGTGCAAACACTTTGCTGATCAGCACAGTGCAGCGCCTGGATTTTCGTGTAACTCTTGTAAGTTGGTGATGGACTTGCAGCATTCTTTGCTAGGAAACTTAACAGGAACAGCATGTTAGGGATCTGTATTCTGCCCAGAGTGTTAGGTATGTGCTGCCACTTGTCACTGATGTGCATTTTGGTCATTGCAGAAGGATGGGAAATGGGAAGGAAGACATCGCCTTTTGCATGGGAGGGTTTAGAACAACATCCTTAGCTTCCCCAAGTTCTGTGAAGGAGCATAAGTTTCTGAATGATTTGGTTAGGTACATATGGAGACAGCCACCTTAAGTTAGGCAGTATGAAAGCACCCCATTTGCAGTTTGTCATTTCCACTGCCGCATGCACATGGCTTCTCTACTTGAACTTGGTAGTTTGAGAGAGAGAAGTGTTGATCTCTGTGCCTCTATTGCCTGGCTGAATATAATGTTAGTGTATTTTTATATCTTTTCTCAACTCAATAGGAAGTAGCACTCTGTTCCCAAATTATACTATTGTTAGCACTCTAACAAAGCAGTTCCCAAGCATACGGATTGTGGGTCTAGAAATGCAAATGGGCATGGAGTTTCGAGCAAAAGGTTTGAGAAGGCATTAAGAGGAATCTTTTTTCTTCAGTTGTTTGAGGTTACTGTAATGAAACAACAGTAATTATTAACCGTAGAAACTAAATAATGCATAAAGATGTTTTAGTTTGAAACCTCGTTACATAAGCTGAAATTTTTTTTGTTAAGAGTTCCATACTGTTAGTAAATTTCTTTCATGAAGTCTGTCTAATTTGTACAGGAAAAATCATAAACAACTTTTGCTGGATAAGAATCATGTCCCACAGAATAAAACATAAAATATTTATATGACAGCATTTCAAGAAATTGCTTTAAGCAATGTGAAAATCTTAAATGTGCAATTGGATGATTCAGACTGAATCCTTAGAACACAGTGTTTTTAATAATCATTTATATTATGCACTTTTCCTAGCATTTCGCAAAAATACCTGACACTTCCGAGGGCTTCAAAGATTACATAGAGAAGTGCCAAGACTTGCTTCTGTTTTGGACTTGTGTTGTTTTAATGTACTGGTGTTAGTCTAGCCCAGTGCTGTAGAAATCTAATGTGATAGATAAATTAGAGACGTACTCTCTTTATAATTGAAAAAAATATTGCTGTTGCACTTTATATATTGGATATACTTTATTCTGTATCCAAATACAGAGTAGGAGCTCTGTTACTGAGAAGTGCCCAAAATGATATGAAAAAGCCTTTAACACTTCCAAGAATGTGATCCTTGAACATACTACACAAGACTTAAAAAGAATCTTTTTTGGTCCTCTGCAAAATGAAGTGTAACCATGAGCTGGAAGCAGGGTAATTTGTATAATGAAACGTTTGCAAAATCAGTTCCTCAGTTTCTTGTTCACATCATTGCTCCGGCAGGGTTTTGATGACAGTCTTAGCTGGAGCTAGGGCAGATACATCACTTCACTCCATGTTTCTGAATGTCCCATGTCATTTGTGTAACTATTTCAGTTACATCCTGTGGCTACGCAAGCTTAAAAACCCCCTGAAAGTCAGTCTCACGGTACTCTTACGTAGAACCTACTTTGCTGTTGCCACAGCCTCTGTTTACTACCCAGATAATTTTGCTAATTTTAAAAGACATTTAAATTGTGATTTGTATCATAAATTGCGATTTGAAGTTTTCTGGCCATGCAACATTGACATGTGCTGTACACATTTGGAGATAATACTGCCAAAATTGGCTGCAAGTTGCAACATAGGAAATCCAATTAGATATTAGGAAAGAAATGTCTGCTCCAAGGGAAGACCAACATTGATCCAGGAGGTGGAATCTCCATCTTCTGAGGTACTAAAAACTTGACTGAATGAGACCCTGAGACTTGACGACCCCTCTGATCTAATCCCCACACCCATCCCTTCTCCTGCATTTTCATATCATGATGAAAAGAGGCTGTCAAAGGTTGCAGCAAAGACAGCTGATTGCTTGGCCCCAAATCATATATGTGCTTCCAAATAGAAAGCATAGCTGGATGTTTTTGCAGGGAAGGAACTCTAGTTTTTCACAGGATCAGTTTAGGGAAACACCGCTTTGTCTGCCATGAAGTATAAATTCCATTCTAATCTCACTCATTATGCTTATTTATTTGTTGATTAGGTTCCAAGTGTTCGGGCTTTCATAGTTGCTTTACCTGTGCATGTGGGCAGCCAACATATGCTCATGAAACAGTAGTGGAAACTAAACAAGAGCGCTTAGCCCAAGGAAAGCCTGTGGGGGAGGATGTTCCTTATGCTGCTATGGGAGGACTGACTGGTTTTAGTTCACTAGCAGCAGGCTACATGAGACTCGATGACAGCGGAATAGGTAAGTGCAGCTGACCTGAGATGAAATTTTAATTCTTCAACTAAGTAGTTCTGAAAAGTAGTAATTCAACATAGATTTTCAGAGTTTGAAGGCAAACTAGATCAATAGGAGTATGGCTTAAGGACAGGTTCTTTTTACTTTTTCCAGCACTCCTTATGTGCGAAGAGACCACTGTGACCACTTTGTCCAACTTCCTGTAGTGAATCAATAAAAAAATTCTTTACCAGCATTTCTGGTGTTCAACCCCGTAGCTTCTGGTTGAAGTGGAGCATTTCTTTTAGAAAGAACTCTGTAACTTCTGTTTTTCTCCTCCATGTCATAATACTTCGATGTTATATTTGCGTTAATCCTTTAGCCTAATACTGTCCAGGTATTTCCTGGTTATACGGTTACAGCATTATTTTTTTTTTAACTCAAAGTTAATAGGTGTTCGTAAGAAAAAGAGGTCATTTGTAGAACTTTGGGTTTTGACAGGGATATTAGTTGGCCTCGATACCTCTGCTGCTCTGTGATTTTGTGTCATTTAGTAATGGAGACATTTTGTCCTGAAATACTGTTATATTTATTATTGCCATGTACTCATTATTGCTTTTAAAAATTCTGATCTGGTTTCCTGTCTTTGTCTGAAGTTTAGAAACTATAGCATAGCCATAACAATTAAAAAACCAAAACTTTTCATTTCCTTTGAAGCCATCTTCTGTAATGCTTTTGTTAACTCGAGTTTATGGGGTCTGCAGTGGGTGTTGTAGGTATGAATCTGTAGCCTTGTTTTGACCCCATCATGTATGTTCTTAATATATCTCATGACGTTAATTTTTGTTTTAATTCAACTTATTTTCTAACAGGGGCTCCTTCTGATGAACTTTTAGAATCCCCTGTTAGCAGCATGGATCATCCATTTCTAAAAGCGTTTCAGGCACCTTCTAGTTCTGCTCAAACCATCTCACAGATAGCAGGTGCTATATTAGTAGGATAATGCTGTTTTACAAAAAGTATTTAATATAAAATTAGTTTATTTTATTTATGAGTTGAAGGATGCTTGGGCTAAAATAAAAGTTAAAAATTAAAATGCATATTGAAGCCTTATTATATGAAAAGTTAGTGCAACATTCATGTACTTGAAGTGCTTAGAATAACTGGTTTGTCACTGCTTGTTATTTTTGCTCATGATATGCTTTTTAACTTTAATGATTTTTTGTAGCATTTGGTATCTTCCCCATTAATGGTGTCATTTATTCATTTGGTCAGTTTTTTAAATTTTTAGTTCCTACTAGAAGCTCATTGTATCCGAATGGGTCATACATATTCAGTGCAATCCTGTGAAACTGCCTTCTGCCAGAAAGTATTTTCTGCATGGAATTATGGATCGGTTATGCTTATTTTATGTCCCTTATTTAGTATAAGTATTTAGCAATTAATGTAACTGTTGAACTCCTCCAAGAGTATTTATAATAGCCACTAGCCTAGACTAAAAATGTTACTCTTTGGTCCCAATTGCTGGGTTTTGTTACTTGCCTGTAAAGTGAGTTCTCATTTTAAATGTGTTTTGCTAAACATAAAACATAACTATGGATGGTGTTTTGTTTTTTTTTTGTTTTTTTTTGCCAGGTGGTTCTAGTGCTACAAGGCAAGTTTCTCATGGAAGGCATTCAGAAGATGATGACATGGCTTACTTTGAAAAACGTTTTCAAGAACGGGCAAGTTACTGCATTTATTGCTTAATTCAAATGTATTTTCACAAGAGGATGTCTAAAAAAGATACATGTATGATTTAAGTGGCATATAAATGCATTATATCATTTGTTCGCTTCCTGAGAAGACACTAGCTTCCTAAAATAAAGTTTTAAGTACAATTATGAGCTATTGCAGGATTTCAGAGGCCAGTCATGTCTGGGATGGTGTTTACCTTAACAGGGCAGATTTTTAGTGAGGTAACTCTCCATTACAGAAAAATAAAATATTTTCCTATGTGACAAAACCACCCCCAACAAAGCAGACTCGCAGAAAGTCCCCGGTGACATTTAGGATTGTGTGTTTTGCTACCTCATTTATAAAACCATTTATGATGTTTTCCTTAACGCGAATGTCTGTGCAGTTGGGCTAAATCTGATGTGTCTTAGATGATCTGAATCACCCCCTTTGAGGTGCCTCCTCCACCCCACTGTCTATCTTAAATTTAAATGCCCTGTGGTGTAGGTTACTTAGATGCTTAAATACATCTTGAGGTGTTCTTAAAGAACACTTTCCCTACATTAGCTCCTTAGCTCCACTGTCTCAGCTGGAAGTATGTCTTGACTATTTATCAATTCTTTTGTAAGGCAGTGTTAGATAATTATCTTTTAAAATCTTAATTGCTGTTATGCTCGCTGCTTGCAACAAGGTGTTTGTTAATGAGAAAGCTGTTGTAGCTTTGTGAAATTTTAAATAATTTTCTTTATTTTGGAAATCATCTCAAAATAGGATAAGATGTTACAAATACATTATCAGTTTATAGGAGAAAACATGTTACTGTCAAATCCAAATTGCTACATTTCTTTTTCCCCTTAAGATTTTATTTTCTTTGCAAAAGGTAGCAGGAATTTCAGATACAAACCTCAAGCCTCCAGATGTGGAAAAATGTTTTAAAATGAGTTTCTGTGTAGACTAACAACAGAATTGCTTAGCAGTGAGTTCATTTGTAGACATCCAGATCAGGACTGGGGCCTTGCTTCCTTTTGACACTATTTTATGGGGAAGAAAAAAAGCGTGTTAAAAATATTATTTTCTTTTTCCTTGCATTTTTGATAGCAACATGCTATCTTATGTTAGATGAGGTGCAAAAATCCATGCATCCCTTTTATATAATTGCTCTAAATAGAATTTCATTCACTAATGTAACAATACTCGAGAACAACTTTTGCTTCTAAAAACAACAGATGTATTTGTTTGGATTAATAGTCTTACTACAAAATGGCAGAGTTAAATGTATGCATGTTGGTAAATCATACCATGCTATAAGAGCCTACTGTGTAGAAAAATCTTACGAGAGGAAGACACGACCTTGTGGGTCAGTGAGGAGACATTGAGATGGAGGTTTAGCATCTACCTCAGCAACAAACTTGCTGTGTGATTTTGTGCATGCTGGTTAGTCTGTGTCTGTTAGATGTCTGTAATAAAACTTCTTTCATTGACATAAAGATAAAACTGTGAACATTCGTGAGGCACTTTGGCCTGGAGGGATATGTAAATACCTAGATTGCCATTATCAGAGATAAAGGAATCCCTGGTTTGAATAGGGGAGGAGCTACAGAGCTATGGAAATGCTTACTTGTCCTGTGATGCAAAAGTAAGCAATGCTAGATTGGGCTAATAATGATCTATAGCTCTCTCCATTGCATATATCACTCTGATAAATTTATGACTGGATGAAGCAATTTAATATTGCATTACTGGCTGACTTGCAAATTAATGCTTGAACCACTGTTGGTGTCTTTCTTTGTTACAGCTGAAAAAGGAGAAGGCTGCTAAACGGAAAGAGAAAAGTCCAGTACCATCAAAGAAGCCATGAAATTAATAAAGAAATAGTTAGTATATGGCACAGTGTTAATCATTGTATTAGAGAGTATTTTTTGCTGTGAATACCCGCATACTTGTATTTCTTCATTTCTTTATTCTGCTGTTTTGGTCTGTTGCTGAAATTAATTTTTAATTATCTTGTTGTAATAAAATTGGTACTTTAATCAATGCGTTTCTAATCTCCAGAATTGTTACATAGATATTCCTTTGAGAATGGAAAATGATATTTAGAGATTTACAGTGCTGTTATTCAAGATCTGAGAGAATAAGCATGTATTTAAGTATTACATTGTAGTAGGGCAAAGAAAATCTGTGTCCCATTCTTAGACTTTTATGACACACTTTCTTTATTTGTAGAGTCCTTGGAACTCATCTTGTTCATGGATTTTTACTTGGCGGAATTTATTCTGCTAATATTGATATTTTAATCTTTTCTTTAAATCTTCTTTTTTTCTTTCTGTTGGTTTCACCGCCTTTACCTAAGATTCAAACATACCCTCCTTCTCTCACACTTCTCTAGGCTCTATTCTTGGCAATGTATAAATACTTTTTTACATGTGAGGTTCTGTAAGCCCATGTCCACACATACGCAGTAGCTACTTGAAGGTATCCTGCTTGTATACGTTATGACAGATTTCTCTAGCAGAGGAGAATCCTCCTGATTCTGTTTGTTTGATATGGTCCATAATGATTCTATTACATTAAACTTCTGAAAACATTAAGTGGAAATGGTTATGCTATTTATTGCATGTAAACAAATATTTATATAGTGTTTGATATAGGCTTATTTATTCAACAGATACTCTTTCATCACGTGTAATCCAACACAGACTGAGTCCCTCAAGAAGGGAGATGTGCTTTTGTATTGTATGTCCATATTCACAGCTGTGGCAGCATATATTGTGCTAAAGGTAGGGGACAGGAAAATTTAAAATTTCTTAACTTTTTGTGGTGGTTTAAATCTGCCAAGCAGCACAGCAAGAACTTGGTACAGAATAGCTGTCAGAGGCTGCAGTTTGGGAGGCAAAAGCAGAGCCTGACCTAACTTTGTGTTAGTGTCCTTTGAAAACAGAGAGGTGTATGTCAGTTTGTCCTTAAAAATACTTGAAGGTGTCTCTTGGACGGAAGACTTCAGGTAGTATGTATGTACTGAGACTTCATAGCAAGAGTTGGGAGAAGCTGACAAAACTGTGATTCCCACCAGAGACAATGCCTCTGTGCGCCTTCATGTGGCTGACTGGCAGAGGGAAAGAGGTGAGGTTGAAGGCGTTTGGTGCCGGGCAACTTGCATTTTCGTTCAGATATCAGCTGTGGGAGGGAAGGAGAGTTCTTGGGAAGGCATGCAGGTCGTACAGTGACTGATGGAGGCAGTGGAATCCAAGTGAGAAGGGAATGAAAGGCTCAATTGCCTAAATTCAAAGATTAAAAAAGGCCATTTACCTTAACTCTGAGCTATACTGCCATTACTACAGATGCCAATCAGAGAGGTCAATCTGTTAGTTTAATTTAAATGCATAATATATCAAAGTGTCTAATGAATATTTTAAAAGTACATTTAGCTTTAAATTCTACACTGTAACATACTGCTTTAACTTAAAAAATAAAAATATTAATTTGAGCTCCCTCTTCTGGTCCTTATAAGCAATCATTTCTACAGATGCTCAAGTCTCATAAGTAAATGGGGATTTCACAATAGAATTACAAGAAACAAACAAATGTAAATAACATCTGTAAAAAATGGTTAATAAAATGATAGAAAAAATATTTCAGTCTTCAGAGAGATTGTTACAAGCTTGATAGTGGAAATTTATTCTACTTCCATATTTATCCCATGGCTATACCCATTAGGGAATACAGTTCCAGAAATTTACGTGTATATTTCAGAGATGAGGTTTCTCACAGCAAAATATTGTTAAAGACAGAGGTTTTAATAGTTACAAAATGCTTGTATTTTGTGTTTCTTTTTATACTGATAACATAAGTTTTTACTTTTAGGAAATAATGTATTTTTTGACATTTTGAGATGAAAATACCTGTCAGTTTTAAATATTTGCCAAATTCAGCCTTACTAAACTACTGTGATAATCATGAACTGGTTTTCTCATAGTTAATTTAAAAAAAAATTATTCCGTGCTTAAACTTATTTAAAATTTCCACTTAAATGATACTAAAAAGTTATTACATTTATTTCCTAATATTTGGTTTTAGTTGGAAAACAGGTGGGATCATAAAAATACCAACTGCATTAAATATTGCTTAGGAGTTGTGACCACTTTTCACCCATGTTCATGATGTCCAAGTAAAAGAAACTCACTTTCCTTACTAGAAGGCGTACTTTTGACTTCTTGGTACTCATGTAGTACTTTTTTGCAGAATTTTTATTCATATCTATACATGAAAAACTAGGTACAATATATCTCATAATGTTGCTGGCTGTGAAAACCGAACACTGATGTCACATCTTAAGTGAAATTGACACTTAACTGGAATTACTCTTATTTTTATCTTAAAAAAAAAAATAAAATCATTATTTTGTAGGATCAAAATTGCAACCTCCAATTCTATTGAAAAAATCTCTTTATACTTTCATTAAGAAAGTTTTTGTAAAGGTAAAAGCAGAGACCAAATGCTGGTATGTTTGCCATTAAGAGTGGTCATTATAAACAAAGAGGTTGATGCTTGTTCTTCCTGGGAGCCGTTGTGAACTTTGAACATAATATCATGGGACAGATAAGTTATTGGTTCATCTGTATGATTTATTTGTGGGCGTATATCTGTTGTTCAGCTATACCTGTTAACCGTTTCTGACTCTAATCCAAGGAATCTGGCACGGGAGACATGGTTTGTTGTCATACCCAGAGTGCTCTGAGCTGGTAAACACTAATTGTGTAGGTCTTGGGCAATGTTTAAGCACTTCTCATTTTTTAAATAGCTGGCTTTCAAATCATTATTTTGCCATTATTATAACACTCCTAGAGTGCAGAACAGCATTTTCTCACTAGCTTTAATCATCCTATGAAAAGGCTTAGATGTACCTTGGCTATTTATGACAGTAGAGGCTGGTCAGGGATCCTAAGTAGAGGGGAAGGGGCTCTTTCCCATTCCGTGCTGCTCTGATACTAAATATAAATCGCATATCTCTGTCTTGGGTTTGGGAGGAAGGGGAATGGGATGTGTGAATTCACAGCCAGTAACGGCATCCGTGCAGAATTATTTTGTGAAGTTGTCAGTGTCTTTACAGCATGTTGTGCATGTTAAACAGTTCGCAGGTCTCGTGTCTGTATGTCCCTGGAGTCTCTGGCGGTTGTTTTGTTGTAGCCATGTACCTTAAGGAAAGAGACACCTTTGCAGGTAGTGATAGTGTTTTTTCTTAGCACAAATACAATAGATAGCAACAACAGAGGTTTTCCAGTCTAAAAGACCTTGCACAGGTGTACCTGTTTGGTTTTTTTTTTTTCCCCGTAACAAAAGATACTACTTTTGTCTAGAATCCTACCTTTGCTTTGGAGCCCTTAGCATTTGTCTTCTGGCAGAGTAACTCGTTATTTGCTTTACACCAGTTTTAGCTCTAATTTTACGTTCACTGGACTCGTGTGGTCGGCCCTGGCTGGTCACGGAGCCCACATGCTCCTTCAGTCACCTGCTGAGGGAAAGTCCCAGACTCAACCATAACACGTTGCCTGTGCAACACTGGCACCTCTGCCTTGCTAATGGCTTCGTCAGTTTTTCTTCTCGTATTAGACAAGACAGGAAAATTGCAAATTGCTGTGTGTGAAACCAAAAGATGAGCACTGACACATTGCATGAGGGGAATGGGATGAGCATGTTCAGAGGGTGTGTGGAGGCCAGCAGCGAGGATGTCATCAGTGCAGGAGCCTCCCTGATGCTGCTTCACTTATGCTTCAAAACCAGGATCCACATGCACTGATTGACACCCTCTTGTGTGGTAAAGGGCACATCTGGGCACGCAATTACGGATTTGTAGGAAAAGCCTGGTGCCTATGAGCTTTCAGAGCATTCAACAAGGCCAAGTGCAAGATCCTGCACCTGGGTCGGGGCAATCCCAAGCACCAATACAGGCTGGGCGGAGAATGGATGGAGAGCAGCCCTGAGGAGAAGGACTTGGGGTGTTGGTGGATGAGAAGCTCAACATGAGCCGGCAACGTGTGCTCACAGCCCAGAAAGCCAACCACATCCTGGGCTGCATCAAAAGCAGCGTGGCCAGCAGGTCGAGGGAGGTGATCCTGCCCCTCTACTCCGCTCCGGTGAGACCCCACCTGGAGTACTGCATCCAGCTCTGGAGCCCCCAACATAAGAAGGGCATGGACCTGTTGGAATGGGTCCAGAGGAGGGCCATGATCAGAGGGCTGGAGCACATCTGCTATGAAGACAGGCTGAGAGAGTTGGGGTTGTTCAGCCTGGAGAAGAGAAGGCTCCAGGCAGACCTTATAGCAGCTTCCCAGTGTGTGAAGGGGCCCTACAAGAAAGCTGAGGAGGGACTTTTTACAAGGGCATGTAGCAATAGGAGGAGGGAGGGGTAATGGCTTCAAACTGGAAGAGGGTAGGTCGAGATGAGATATTAGGCAGAAATTCTTTACTGCGAGGATGCTGAGACGCTGGAACAGGTTGCCCAGACAAGGGGGCGCGGCTCGACCGTCGCCGCCCCGCGTCCCCCGCTGAGGGAGAGGAGAGGGCTGAAGCCCCGCCCGCGCGGCGGCAGCGCTGAGGGACCCGTCGGGCGCACGCGCAGAGCCGGCGGCGGGAGCACGTGCGGCTGCGGCGGGGCCCCTCGCCCGGAGCCGGCCCAAGCCGCCTGAGGTAGCGCCGGGCCGCGCCGCGCTGTTCGCGGGGAGGCCGGCAGCCGGCTGGAGTCTCCGGGCAGCGGGGTTGCCAGTCTTATGGCCCGCGTCCTGGCCTAAAAATAGTGTTTTTCACTAAAGGAATGGGTGTGTCTGCCTCGGCAGGGTGGAGGGCTGAGGAGAAGCGTGGGGGTGAGGTGATGGGGAGCAGGAGCCCGTGAAGGGTTTAAGGCAGGGACGGGTCGTGTGGGCCTGTGAGGCAGGTGGGTGTGCATGTGTGTAAACTCGCCACCCGAAAAATACCTTAGCGTCTCTATTTAACTATAGATATCTTGTAACGTTTTAGAATCTGTTGTCATGGATGGAGACACAGAGCATGACACAGGTAATGTGAGGCGGTCTTTTAAAAAAATAAGTCACCACGCAACCCATCATCTTAAATTAAGTCACATTTGAGAGTAATTCTTTTTCTTTCCCCTCCCTCAAGTTGAAGATGCTGTGGGCTGCCACGTTGAAGATGCTGTAACGTTTTGGGCGCAGGTGAATTCAAAGAACTATTTGATTTTGACTGAGGTGTTTAATCTTATCTTCTCTTCCCCCTCCCCCGGCGAGTTTCTATGGAATTGAGAGTAATTAATAGCATTTGATGTTGGGGGAAAAAAAAAGTTAATTTAGATTCCAGAATTGCAAATATTATGGTACCCTTTTTAACTGAAATCAGGTATTCTTTCTGAAATGGCAAAAAGAATTGTTCATCATCATTTGAATTGTAGTGGGGTTTTCTTGAATATTTTGTAGGCAAAAAAATTAATAATAGAGGGTTAAAATACTTGCTGTTGACTGAAGAATACTGTAGGAGGCAGCTGGAGCTCTCCTGGGGGTGAATCCCCTGCTCTCGAACAGCTGAGTGTCTGGGGCAGTTTCAATGAAGCTTGGCGTGGGGGTGGTTCAAAGATGCTAGGTCCTTTCAGGTTTTGTGTAGATGGGCAAGAGGAGTGAGGAAAATTAAAAAACCCCAAACAGTGAGTTGTTTTCATTAATGTGGGGGGTGCAGCAGGGAAAGGGGGAAATCTAGGAGTACCAAAGCTTGCCTTTTCTGTTTGGTCTGCTGGCTAACTGGTGTGTGCACATTAGTCAGCACCTGTGTAGCTTTGAGCCAGTTGTAGGAGCTGCTTTGCCAAGACCCCAGTAGGAAAGGAACTTGTGGAGGGGGACCAAGCTTTACTCATTCTCTTTATGGAATCACTTCTAATAAAGGGATTTTTAGATGTAATAGTCATAGGTAGTTCTGCTTTAGGTTCTTAACCTGGCATTCTGAGACTCAGTGTTTTATTTAATGTTGTAAGGTACAGAAGTTAGGAGTGTACTTATAAGGTTAGCAAAATGTTTAGTTGCACTAGTGTTTTCTTTCCTGCTCTGAGCTCTGGATCATTTCCTTTGAATTATGAGTAGAATGTTGTCTAATAAATGCTGTGTTACTGGAATTGACCCACTCTTACAGTGATTCAGATACCAAATTGTAACTGGAAAGGCTCTGCTTCTCTCAGCTGAACCAAAACCCAAGTCTTGCATGTAAAGAGAACAAGGGGTATGCCAGTGCTGTTGTCGCCTTGTATTAAGGAGAGAAAGAAAAAAGAACACCAAATACATAATAAAATTTGTGAAGAAGGATTAGTAAGTAAGATCTGCATACTGCTTACAGAACCT
Source organism: Chroicocephalus ridibundus (assembly GCF_963924245.1). Lineage (NCBI taxonomy): Eukaryota > Metazoa > Chordata > Aves > Charadriiformes > Laridae > Chroicocephalus > Chroicocephalus ridibundus. Next base: position 35,964,573 of record NC_086285.1, read on the forward strand.
GGTAATTAAACTGTTAAAAATGTTCATTGCAAACTATTTCTCTGGGGTACGTTGCCTGCCCCTGATCTGTGTCATTAATTCTTGGAAGAAAATGAGAGCAGGCTTACGAGTGCAACTAAAATAATGAAGATTGAAAGCTTAAGGTGGGGCATTACTTGTCTCAACAGCAGTGCAACTGTTTTGATTTAATTTTTGGCTGTTATAACCCATCAACCATCTATTAAAAGTGACAGTTAATAACTCGTACCCTCTCTTCACAATTCCTAGAATGTCAGTAGATGTAATGACCTCTTGAAATTAAGTTGTGCGCTGGCAGAAGCTTGTCCTCAGGCTAATGCAGTTTTTGGCAAACCTGATTTTAGTAAGGTAAGTAGGTTGTGTATATGTGGAGTTTGTTTTTCACCTGAATGCAACCTGTGCAACCATTTTCTTAGGTGTTTTCTTGATCTTTCATTATGCTGTGAGTTATATTCTCTTCAGATCTCTTTAAGAACCACTAGCTTTCCTAAAGAAAACAATTTTTTTGTGTAAGCAAGTTTAAATCTTTCTGCACTTCAGACTTCAACTAAATTATGGAACCATAGTTTTTTTTCTAACGCTCAGGGAAAACTACAAGAAGGTAATATACAGAACGCTGAATTCTCTTTTGTTGTCCAGTATACATTATGGGTTATCTTTAACAAGAGAGCAACGCTTTCTCAGAGAAGCGATTCTTTGTAAGATTTTCCGTACTTCTTGAGATGGAGCAAAAACCTGTAATGTTAAATGCACTGAACAAAGTACTCTTAAGGAATTAACAAGGACATATTTAATAGCCGTTCTATGACAAGCATACGAAGAGTGATGGCAACTTCTGTTTTTGTGTGTGAACTACTGATGGATTACCACAAAGTAAGGTGTAAATAAAATGATTTGTCTGAACTGTTCGTGTGTACAGGTAAATGACCTATGTTCCCCTTGAAAAGGAAGAAAATGCAACAACAGCCAGCGCAGCATGTTTGTGGTGGGACTGGCCTGTTCCTTTGTCAAGCTTACTAAGCTGTCAGTGTCAATAAAATGTTGTAGCAACACATTAACAGCAAAGGCATGAGAGTGTGCTGCGTAAAATGCTGGTGCTTTTCTAGTTGCAAAATTTTGGTTTTGGAGTAAGAGTATTACGTTTTTGAAGCATTAGCATAGATTGTTATGAGAGATAGGATGTCAAATGCATTATTTTGTTTTCATGCTGTTGTGATAATTATAGGATAGTGTGAAAATAAGATTTGTAACGTATTACATACACCATTTTGAGATACGCTTATATTTTCAGAATGCTATTCTTGATCTTTTTTTCCTAATTTCCAGATTTATGGTGGGTGTTTTTCTGAAGATGGATGTTGGTACAGATGTATGGTACAGCAAGTGATCAGCAGTGAAAAGGCAGGAACAATTTTTTTTAAAGTCTTTAATTGTGTAGCAGTTCTACATGCAGGATGATAGGAAAAAATGCAACTCTCTCTTTTTGAAACTTGCTGTGTGATTGTATTTAAAAAGAGTGAATAGGCACATGGGACACAAATTCAGGTGACATGAAATTTTGAAAAATGCTGATGAAAAGACTAGCAAAACATGACATGCTTGCAAAATGCAAAGCATCGTATCTCTTTATCAAGAGATTCACAAGTGGTAGTTAATGTTGTTAAGCAATTTAATTTCACTTCTGAGTCGTGGAAATGGCAGCCTTGTGTGACGTGTTAGCAGTGATGCAAATGACCTGAAAGAGTTGTTAATCATCATTAGGTGACTGGTACAGGAGGCTAGTAGTTCCTGTTTAAAATTATAATTTCTAGACAGGATGGTTGGCATGGAAACATTAGGTTGCATATCTGTCCATTGAAGAAAGTCTTCTATATTGCTTCTTAATTGTAGCCGTTAGACGGGGGGAAAAATATGCCAGCAAAGATCTGTTTTGTTACTTAAAGTTTGCTGCTAAGCTTTTACACAGGTGCCAATGTAAGAGACTTCTCTAACTCTGCTCCTTCCTCTGAAGGGTGTCTAGTCTCAGTACGGACGATTCTGGTCTCTGCAACGTGCATGTGCGTTAAAATACTTATATTCTAATAGTCATCAGTGCATATTTCTGTAGAAGGTTTGTGTAACTTCTGTTGATTTGTGTTTTATATTATTGTTGCAGTGTCAGGTACTGTACATTGACTATGGAAATTCTGAGGTTCTGAATAGATCAGACATAGTTGAAATTCCACCAAACTTGCAATGTCCAAGCGTTGCCAAGAAGTACAGGCTCTGGGGACTGCAGATACCAACTGATCAGAACTTAAACATGTTTGATGAGGTGAGTAACAGATTTTCAAGCATTTAGATGTTAGGATCTGTAACAGATGCTGCCAAATATCAGCACAATGTCACCAGGAGGAGTCTTCTAAGAACTGGATGTTTAACTGTGAAGGCTGGGCATGCTGGGAAGGACTGTGTGATCTGTTGGCCTGAACGTACTCTAGAAACTAAAATGGTTTTGTCAAAAATGGTTCAGATTGTGCTGGGAGGTGATTTTTGGAGTATACTTTTGCCATCTTCAGAGCCTCAGGTCTATTTCTGACTGACCCGAGTTATTTCCATCACTGAGGAAACAAAGTACCTCTGTTTCTTTCCCTTCAGAGAGAAAAATACCCCCCTTAAGTCACAGAACTTGCCATAAATTCACTTCTGTCTGTAAGCTCCTCAAATGTCATGTGCCTAGATACTGTACAAACTTTTGATCAAGAGAGGGAGTGGCAGGTGAATGTGAGTGGTAGTAGGAACCCTGTCATCCCTGGCTGGCCATGACTGTTAAAGGCTCAGGAGCTGATGCCAACAGGACTGGTAAAAGCTTTGAGCCCTCTTGAGTGGCACTGGTGACTGTTCATCGAGTTTTACTAGTGGCAGTCTCCCTTTCAGGGACACCATTTGTTTTGCAGTCTTAATGGCATGCTTCTTCAAGGCTTGTCACTGGCACTGCCTGTGCTTCACCAGCTGGTGGCTTGGGAGCAGCAGTTGCTGGGGGAGGAGGCAGGAAGCGGCTGTCCTGCTTGCCTTGTCTATGCCTTTATCATTTAGGGGAGATATGGAGACCCCTTGTGTATGGTCTCGTCTCTGTGGTCCTACTGGCATTCTTAATGTGATTAATTACTTAAGACAGGTGAAAATCTCCATTCTCAATTGTCTGGGGTTTTGTTTTGTTTGTGTGGGGTGGTTGTGGGGGTTTTTTGGTGTGTATTTGTTTTTTAAAAACAGCTCTTGTTTCTTGAGGTAAAGCTTTATTTGCTTGCTCTGTGTAGCTTTTCTGCGCCCACCCCTTCCGTTCTTAACTTTCAGCAAAACCAGCTTGTTTTCAGAAGTGGTGGTGCAAAAAGAAAAAAAGATCCTGTTAATAAAAGATAACTTTCTCCCAGATGTCTTGAGTGCATTCCCCAGTCTTCCAGAGCTGTTTTTCTTTGATGTTACTGATGAAACTGATAGCTGACAATTCTCGCATTTCCTGATTTCTAAATGAGTAGTTTTAGTAAGGTAGATTTCCATAAGGTAGATACACATCGTAATTCATTTGTCGCTATGTTCTGTTTCAACTTCTGGACCACTTACTGAAAGGCTGTTAAACAAGGTAATAATTCAAGTATTTTTTAATATTATTTTATATAATACTGTTAAATAGTTGGTCTAGTATCCTCTAAAAGACTTGTATAACCCAGTTGCCAACTTCTGTTGAGAGTTGATGAGACTTTGGACTTCTGCTTATAAATGATACTGAATTCTGCAAAGCTGAACATCGAGGGAGAACTATTGGTGTTGAAGTCTAGTCTGGCATTGACAGTGATTAGATCAAGTACAGTTAGAGTTGTATAGACACAGCATTGTTTCAGAATAAATGTGTTAAGTATAAGCTTTGCCTGTGCAGCTCTTTGGGTTTTGGTCTTAAACATGTCCTCTTTTTCTTAGAAGAAAGGTGGCTGATTTCAGCTAAAAGTATTTAGAGTGTACAGTATGCAACTTAAGTGTATTTTTATTTTACAGGGGAAGAAGTTCTTGAGCAGCCTAGTTTTTGAAAAAGAAATAAAAATACGTCACAAAGGCAAGCATGAAGATGGTACCATTATTGCCCAGGCAGAATATGAAAAAATAGATATTGGAAAAGAGGTGGTCAAGGCAGGATTTGCTGAAAAATGCACATCTCCAGGAAATACTAAAGATGCAGAAGAAAGAAAAGCAGATGAAATGCAAAATCAGCATAGGAAGATAAAAGTTTCAGTTCCACTGGGGGTAAACAGGTCTGCACATGCACTGTACAGCATCCCAAGAAGGCGCTGTGACCAAGTAGCTGCCAGCACAAGGACTCAGAATTTTACCGGAAACTCTGTGTTTGCCCCAAAGTAAGGCAGCGGGGATGTCACAGAAAACTTTGTGTGTGATGTATTGTATGATCTAATTAGCTTACTTGCTGGGATGTGGGTATATGAGAAGATGGAGGGGGAAGCGAGTGTCTAAAATACAAAGTTCAGTTTCTGTCTGTCCTGCATCAAGTAATACTGGTACTCCGTGGAGGGGAAGTATATGTGAATCTGTGTGTGTGTATTTGTGCAGGCTGTGGTGAGGGGAATTGGGACATAAATCTCTAAAAAACCTGTTCGCTAGTGGTGTTGCTGGTTGGATAGCTTGTTCTTCCTCCTGCAAGATTTTGAAAAAGCAGCAAGAGGTAGCAGCTAGTAAGCAGAGGAGGAGATACCATAAGGCTTAGTTGAAAGCAGAGGTTGCAGGACATCAGGCCTGTAGCACATTTTGCAGTGATAGGCAATGCAATAATGTTTGTTTTAGCATCTCTGTAATTTCCATTGGCTTGTCCTTAAGACTTTTTGTATCTATCCCCTATTTATTTACCTCCATTAAAAACTCACTGGGCACAAATGTAGAGTGTAAAAGTACCCTTATGTATCAGGACAAACATATTTTGATGATTTATTTGTCTAGGAATGTAACAATGTGTGCTTATAAGAAATAAAGCCAGCAATCATAGTTTTAGAGGGAAAACTTTAGGGGACAACGGTGTCTCTGCAACTTATAATTACATAGACAAGAGGTAGTGGTAAGTTGGCATTTACAGTTGTTGTCAGAAATCTTTTTAAAGAGACTTTTCCTACAGTTGCTAGGATTGCCATGGCAACAGGCTGCTGAGAAAAATGTTTGTGGGTGGGAAAGATGGTACTTGGCATTCAGAAAGTTGAGATGGTGTAAGAAGGAATGTTCTCCAAAAAAACTTGTTTAGAATTTGCTAATGTTCCATAATTTGAGCTTCTAGAACATTTTAATGAATCACCTGAAGGCGCGCCCTTCCACATACTAGCATGGTATCCAAATCTGTTTTACAATTAGATCATTTAGGCAAGTCTATGCTGTTAACAAATACTAATATGAGAGGTGCTCTTCAAAAAAGTCTAAATTTATAGTAAAGTGCCTCATCCTGAATTATTTTGATACTCTGATCTGCCCTGTTTTCTGAGTTGGAGATATGCTGTGAATCTGATTTTAAAAAAGAAATAGCTTTTTTTTTGTGTGTGGCATGTGGTTGAGATACTTTTTTGTACAAAGCTCTCCTGACTGGCCTGAGTAGCTGGCAGCTAGTGGATCGTCTGTTTCATTTCTGTGTGTTCTGGTGTCCTTTAACTTCTTGCACATCACAGGCATTTTTGGGGTGGTATGCCTGCGAAGGAAATTGAGAAAGAAAGAAGCTAAGATGTAACCAAAGCCATGCAGGTGAGGATGAAGTTGATGTGAGGTCTAGTGGAGCTTTAATACCGTACAGTACTGTCACAGTACTCTGAGACAGATGGCTTCACATCACTCTTCGTTATAAAAATAACTATTAGGGTGTAGTTCCAAAACACTAACCTGGAAGTGCTTTGTCTTATTTAGTAGGTAGAAGATCTGAATTACAGTGGTCTTTGGCTTTTCTGGGTCTGCACTGTGGTATCGTAAGATGTTTTTTGGACGTGAAAGACTTTTGAGTTAGTGACAGTGAAAACATATCAAGTTTTTCTTCAAATGATGTATTTTTTTCCTCCATGTTGTGCAACAGTCTTTGTAAAGAGTGGTGTGGAGAGGGATACAGATTGAAGAAGTAAAGCATGATTGTGCAGGTGCTTCTGTAGACTTTTTGATGTGGTGTTCTGTGGTCATTACTGAAATTACAATAGCATGAAAGAATGCACATTGTGTTTTGTTGGGTTTCTTTTTTTTTAATTAATTCCTCTTCATTAATTTTAAAAGGGAAAAAATGCTAGCTTCTACCTCAGTGCCAGACAGCAGGTTCGCACAAATAAGACCAGATCAGAAACTGTCTGAAGATAATGAAGTTCTCAGAAGGGAGAACATAAATCTCTTGCAGACGCAGAAGGAACTAGAACTGAAGGTTCAGCAGCTGAAGCGTGAACTTCAGGTATGTGGAAATACGAAGAGGATGCATCTCTCCTCATTGCAAGTGTTCCTGACAATGCTTCCGTCTTACTGTTTCATCATACTGTGGTTCAGCTGTGTGCTGTTGTTTGGAATACAGAAGGATTAAACTGGTTGAGTGACGACTTGTCTTGCCCTGGTGCAGGGAGGTGCTGTCAGTGTGCGTCAGCAGACATTTTGCAGTCCAGGTTGGACCCTAGCTCCCCTTGGTGTGTGTACTGGCTTGCCACCGCGCTTGATGATGCAGCTGCTGGTTTGGATGTAGGTGTTCAGTATGAACGTTGCACTTTGTGATTAAAAATGTGCTTTGTGTATAAGGATGTAATCTTTGCCTTTTTTTCCGCTCACTTAAGGGGAAAAACAGCTTTCTGTGTGTGGGGCTGAAAATTCCTAAGCATCACAGAATCACAGCAGCTGTGGGATATTAGAACTGGATAAAAATTAGTTCCTCAATTGCTGCTTAATAGAAATGATGCTTATATGTCTTTCCAGGGGAAGTTCCTAGCGCTATCTGAGAAGCACAGTACTTAGTAATAGTTACTGATAGGCTTAAAAATGCTGCAAATGGTTTTAAGTGTGATAAACAGCAGTGGTAAGAAGAGATTGTGTGAAAAAATGTTATATTTGCATGAATTCAGAAAAACGTTGTGCAAACTCTTATCTCTACATATACAAAAGGAAAAGCTACTGTTGTGTAAATCCCTTTGACACCTCCAAACTTGAACTTGTGCACAGCTGTTTCCTTTTTCTTTCTTGTGGAATAAAACTACTCATAACCAGCTGTGCTATTCAGTTACCTCTACCTAGAACACCTGTGTTTCTACATGTACAAACCTGTCAGTGCACAGATTCTCCATCAACTGAAGATACAATGTTTGTACACTTCTATGCAAACTGAATTAACAAGCAACTGAATACCTGTCTGCAGCTAAGAAAAAATACTTGAATGCAAGGAATTCTTAGAAGCATTTCTTATCTATAGTCTGATGATTTCTTTAAAAAAAACCTGTTTTCTGCAAGTTTTAATTACTTTTTGTGTTGAATGCAAGTAAACTGCTTTAAAAGAAAGGGTTGGGGGTGTTCCTTTTAAGTAAGAAAATAATTTGCTCCCTGCTAAAACCACTGTGGTAGGCAATGACCTGTTTTAGAAGGGTGATGCGTGGTGGTGGCTTTGAGGGGTACTTAAACACCCTGCAGTCATGAGACATCATGCCCATCTGCAAATACAAAACTATTTAAACCGTTCTGTGTTTGATTTTTATTTTTTTTTAAACACAATACGTAGCGAGTCTGAAAGGCTCACAACTTTTAAAGACTGTGTTTCATTACTTGAAGTGGAATTTATAAAAGCATCTCTGTTGTATGAGAGCAAGAGCTTTTAAATTTAGGTTGCCCCTTGAGGAATATAGCCTGATGTGGTGTACAGGCTTGTTTTGGGTCAAGAATATTCCTTGTTTTGTCTTGAAGATATTCCTTGTTTATTTTGTCTTGAAAATATTCCTTGTAGGAAGGTCAGGATGGTTGTACGTACCGCAAGAGCTCTTGTCTTGCTGCACCCCTTTGAGTTGTGGTAGTGATAAGAGAAAGGAGTTTAATGAGGTCCTGGACTTACATTTCCCTGAATTTTTCAGCAAGGAAAGAAAAAAATACCACGTTGTCTGAAGACTTGTTAGCAAATGGGGAGTAATTGAAGAAATACAATTGAATACATCACTACTGAAATGAGGGGAAGGAAGTGAACCATTAACCTTTAAGAAGCTATTAACAAAATGCCTAGAAAGACATACAAACCAATGAGAATAGTTTTATTTTCTTTAAGTGTTTAGAGGAGGGCCAGCTCTGTGTATGTGTGTGTTGGTCTCTAGTTTTCAAAAGTCTAAATTATGGTCTGCATGTTAGTAACTCTGTCTGTTGTGAATATTGATCTATCTTTGCCTCTCTTTGTTGAAACACTGCTCCGAAAATGATAAATAATTCAGAGCGAGAAGGAAGCATCCATGAAAACTGCTAGAAATTTTGAGGAAACTCTGCATAATTACATTGGAACAAAAATGAGAAATTTGGCTGCTAAGGTGAAGGCATTGAAAGAAGTTAGGTATGTATTTTTTTTCTAAAATAGTACCACTTATCATTGCCCTGTTTATCTCTTGAAGTCATGTATGCTTTTTTATTTCCCAAAAGTTTTGTTTTGTTATTTTTTTAAGAAAAATGTAGTGTTGTATACAGAGGGGAGTACTTCCCAAAAGCAAGGCTGAAACCTGAGCTTTTTGGAAGCTTACATTGGAATTTGCTTTGCCTGCTTCTCAGTGTTTATTAGATTACTTTGATTCACTTCTGTTCCCTTACCATAGCTTTTGCAAGAAGAGCTTTCAATTCCATCTTCAAGGAGGATGCTAATTAGTAAATGCAGCTAGTTGTTAAAAGCACCTGGGCAGTTGGAGTTCTTTGGGTGTCCGTATTGCTGAGAGAGGCGTATTTCTTTTTAGCCCAAATTTCCCTTCTAGTTTAAAACTAGAAGTTTTAAAGTCTCGTTTAAAACTTTTAAAAAAGACGGGACAAAACTTCAGTGGGAAGAAGACTTGAAATAGAAATGACCATCAGCTCCTTTAAGAAGGAATATATATATTGATGTTTGTGTTCATGAAAGATGAGTAAAAAAAAAATACCAAGAGAGAAAATAGGACAAAAGGGAAATTAAAAGCAGGAGTGAATTTCCATGTACAACCTCATCAATACTTAGATGTAATGAATGTATTCTTGGTCCTTCGTCAAAAAAAGATTTAACAGCTGAATGAGAAAAATTGCTGCTGCTATGTTTTGAAAGAAAGTAGGTCATTAACGCGGCAGGTGCTATCTCAAAATTTGTATGTTCTAAGGGGTCTGAATAACATTGATTTTTAAACTGTTTAAGTTCTGGGGGAAAAGAAAAACAACTGGTAAAATGTTATTTCCTCCTTACAACTTAGACAGACAAATAAGAACAGTCGTTTTAGGGAGCAGCTCTCGGAATCCATAATAGTAGTTACAGAAGGATGTCTCACTGTTCCGTGTTCATTGGAGAAATTGCAGAAGGTTTGGACGGAGTATGACTTGGCTCAAGAGAGAATTCGGCTATGCAGAAATGTGGTAGGTTGGAATTATTTTTTTTCTCAAGAGCTATACTTTAACAGTTATTGACAGAGTATTTAGTCTTATAAGCGTAGCTGAATAGCATGAGCGCAGCGTGGAAACATCTGTCCTTTACTAGATAATGTTGGAGGCTTTGCTGCCTTTGCCACAACTGATGTTTATTTTTTTTGTGAATTTTATTATTGTGAAGCGTTATTTTTTGTGTTAGACTTTTTGATGCCCTTGATTTTGTAAAGAAGCATAAGGAAGTTAGAACATGATAGCTAAAATGTTTCTGTTCTGTAAGAGTTAGAAACCGTTTCAGCTGTGCAGCTGCAGTATCTGTATTTAAAACCTTTTGTTAAAGCAGCATGCCACTACTTGGTATGTGCTTCTCTTGTTGTTGGGGAGGTGTAGGTAGAGGGGTATGCAAGTACGCCTCTATAGAAAGATGGACTTGTATAGAGGAAAGCTGCCACCTAGTGTAACTTCTCTGCAACCACAGATCTGAAAAAGCCTGCCTGGGGACAGAGGCATGGCAGTGTTGGTAAGGATGGTTGTCTACTGCGACCTCGTGTGCAGCGATACTGCTTTTGGGAACGGGAAGGTTCCCTGGTCTGTGGCAGGCATTGTGGTACAGGAGGGAAGGGATGGTAGTTGTGCATCTGGGAGAATGACAGCACATGTGTTGTGACCATTTTCAAGTATAACATTTTTAATGTGTTTACTTAAGAAGTGTTGCTGTGTTACACTGAATTTAGCAGCTTATGAAACGGACTAGAAAATAACGAGCCATGAGGAGAACCCAAGTAAGCTCTGTTGCTGCTTGTGCAGGGAAAATATTTAAAAAAGTATTAAAATATCTATGGCATGGCATACATTTGATTGCTGTAGGTGAAAATAAATAGTTTTTAATAAATAAAAGACAATCAAATGTTTAAACTTTACAACATTAAGATAAACATTAATAAGCAGATGACATTTTAGTGTTGCATCTTGTATAGGGGAGCAGTGTGTAGAAGAATAGCTAGACTGAGAGGTACCCAGGAGCCAGGGCTGCTTAGGGATTCACTTGCATAAGCTTTAACTTTCCTTGAGTGAATTCCCGATCACATGTGAAATAGTAGCAGTTGCAATTTTCTGGACATTACATAGGATGGCTGAGCTCAGGTGGGCCTGTAAGCCTTCTTGAATAACAGCAGACAAGTTGTTCTCCATTTGCTGCAAAGCCATCTTAGAATTTGTTTTTGCCCCCCTTGTCTAGTTTTGCATTAACTCAGTACGGCCAGGTATAGAGGGAAAGAAGACCCTTAACGTGGAGAAGAGTTGGGACAGATGCACATATGGTGGCGTGACTGGGGAATCTCAAAGTGTTTTTTTTAATAGAGGTGGTGATTGCTTTGGTTTCATTCATGTAGTAGTGTGTGTGCGCTGTTGGGTTTTTGCGCTGTTGGGTTTTTGCGCTGTTGGGTTTTTGCGCTGTTGGGTTTTTGCGCTGTTGGGTTTTTGCGCTGTTGGGTTTTTGCGCTGTTGGGTTTTTGCGCTGTTGGGTTTTTGCGCTGTTGGGTTTTTGCGCTGTTGGGTTTTTGCGCTGTTGGGTTTTTTCTGAGCTGCAAACCCCAGCAAGCAGCATTCTTCCATGAGAAACATCATGAAAAAAGGTTCCATTCTTGAAGAGTCCTTGAGGTTTTTCTGATGTACTAATTTATTGGAGTACGTTAGACAGTCTGGATGTTGACACCTGTTTCAGTTGTGAATGGCTAACAATGAAGTCATGCCTGCATGATGCATTGTAGTGTGTTACACTGCCAAAATATTTGAAATACTGTTGAAATGAGCTTGCAGCACTATGCTGCTTCTGGCAGCTCCACGTGTTTGTGTAGCCCTCTGTTTTGTGTTGACATGTGGCCTGAAAACTATTTTTCTTCCAAAATCAACACCACCTCCTGTCCCCCCCTGCCCATTCTGACATTGTTCCTGGTTGCTTAAGCTTAGGTGTAAATGAATGGTGAAGTGAAATCTTATGACTTCTCAAGAGTGCGCGGTTGTAAAAAAAAAAATATATATATAAAAAAATCCTGCTATCTGAAGAGGGGAAGTTGTAATGGTAGTGTCACTGATATTTTAAACAGGGAAAAATAAAGACAATGTGTAGATGTCAGGTATCCTCTAGAGTGCATGAGTGCTGCAAAGGGTATGCAAGTGGGAATGTGTGTGGAATTGTAGAGCTCCCTGAAGAATTAATTTACTTTTCAAGATGAAGTGGTAGCAGCTGGAAGCAGGACATCTCATGACTCTTCTGGAATTTGTCTTAAGTATTTTGAAGACTTTGGTAGGTGAAAGGTAAAGAACAAAAGTTTTGGTTGCATCATGCTAGAGCTATGGTACCAAAAGGTTGTCCTGTTTTAATGCGCAGTGTAGTGCCTTATCTTTTTTTCTCCCCTGAGAATCATTTTGATTTTTAAATACCTATTTTATGTGCTGTAATGTGCCACAGGATCTTGTCTACTGTATTTTCAAATACAGGAAGTGTCCAGGATGCACACAGTGAAACGGTGTGCTTGTTATTCTGCCTGTCATCCCTACTTAAATGATACTGGCTGTAGATAGGCTAACAAATATTTTTAATAGTGCAACTGAGTATGTTGATGTCACAAACTTTTCTTGCTCGGTTAATATGAGGTACGTGTAAATCCAGTGTGCAGGATGCCCAGTGATCCCAAACAGATGGATGAAATAGCTGGCTATTAAACTGTAACAGACTGTTTAACTCTGTTTGCTTAATCTGTCAACCTAGTGTTATAGATTGTGGCCCAATAATTGACAGGAACCAGTCCAATTAATCAAATTAGTTTATTAAGCAAGCGGCAGCAAGCAAAACAGCGCTGGGCGGCCGGGGAGTCTTTGCTCCGCCAATGGCGCACACCCACTTCCCGAAAGTAGCTGATTATATACTATTCTGGTTCCCGTATATGTGTCAATCCTGGTATATTCTGTGTCTGAGCGACGTGTTGCTAGGGGGTCGGTCTTGTCCCGCCTCCTGGTGGTCGTGAGGCTGAAGGCTCCTCATCTTTATCGGTGTCCTTGGGGTGACTCTTTTCAGCTTATCGCACAACTTAGCTCTTCCCTTTGAAGTGTTAAAGCACACCAGATGTCTGTGATTTAGGCATTGAGGTGTCAAAGCGCACCAGATAGCACACTGGATGCCTATGATTTAGGCCTTGAGGTGTCAAAGGCACCAGGTAGCACACCGGATGCCTGCGATTTAAGTATGTGAAGAGTCGAAACATTGTAATTTTTCACCAGCCTTTAAGAAAGCCTGATTTGATTAACAAACATGATTTTATTTATTACACTATCTGTCAAAATTGGATTTACTAAGTTAAATCTTGCTATTCAGTTGCTTAAGCAATGTGCTCTTCCTTTAACCTCCCTAGAGTGCTGGTGCCCTCTCTCACTGTCACAAGCCTCATTTGTTTGTACGCCCTTGGGAGTGAACATCTTGTCTTGCTTTGGGGAAACTTAATGCATCTTAAAGAGATATCACAGGTGTGAGTAAACCCAATAAGTTTGAGTGCAAAGTAAATGGCATTATTTAATTTTAAGCTTCCATAGTTGGTATATGCTGGTTTAACTGGGTCTGTCCTGGATACTGTCCCAAAAATGAAGGTGGGCCACTGGAGCATTTCTTCTTAATAAGGTATTTATGTAACGTATATCTTGGAAACATAAGAAGATAAGCAGTGAACTGAAGTAGTACTGGGGCATGGTGTGTATGAAAATAACAAAGGTGATTCTTTTGTAATGGTAATGCTTAAAAATATATTCAAAACTAATTGTAGAATTTGATGTAAATTCTGTGTCCAAATAGGAAGGTAGTGGTGCTGGTCGCTTAACTAGCTCTCCTATGAAATGTGACTGAGAGGATGGCAGCTTTACAGATGAAAAAAGAGGGATAATTACAAGTTACTGTGATTGCAATGTAGGCAGATACTCATAGCAATAGGGTGTAATACAAACTCTGGCTTTTCAGACATTGTAGCTAGTGTTGTAAGGATGTGTTGCTTAATTTATGATTTTGAGTTAGAAACTTATTAGAGACTGTAGTGTACATATTCAGCATTTTTAGTGGGAATGATGGAAAAATAATCACACCAGTGTTTAAAAAAGGGGAACTCATTGCTCATTAAAAAAAGTGGGTAAGGGTGGCATAAATAGAGAAGCTTAATGACGGTGCTGGTGCCAGAGATAAGTTTTAGCTATCCCATATACTTACATCTTTGTAAAGCAGACTATTAAGATACTGCCTGTGTACTTAATGCGCTCTGAATTTATTGTTATTTCACAGGCATTATCTGATCCATGAACTGTTGAATGTATGCAATTAAATGGCAGACATTGGAAGGAGACTTGTCTCGTGGGTCCTGAGCTGTCTGTTGAGTTCCTGGATTATCATTTTGTCATGTGTAGACTGTTAAATTTACTCTAGTGCTTGAACGGTTATTAATTGGAGTTTGGTTGCCTGGTTGAATTTTCTGCTACATTAAGTCTCTACTGCTCTAGTTTTTGAAGTAATATTCCGCAGAAATCTTGTCTTAAAAAGGAATAAAGACCCCTTGTCATAAAGAACACTTTTCATGCAGTGTGTTACAGTATTCTTTTACAAACTAGCTCCTGTCTTATGCAGGAAAAACAGCAGGAAGTCTGTAAAAATTGGATGTGTTTTTGGTCACCAGAGATGCCTAAGAAGTGCAGAAGTGCCTATTAAATCTTTCTGTTGTTGTTGTTTCATGTTTTTAAGTGCTGAAGCAATATGTTGTGTTCACCTATAGTAGAACTTAATCCACTGATTTTTATTATCCAGCCCACTAATGTCTGGCTAAATTACAACATCTGTTCAATTGCTAATCGATGTTCCAAAGCAGTGTATGCTGCAGTTTGGGATTTTATTTTTAGTTCGAGTTGTCCATCTTTCAATTTCCAGCCACCGGATCTCATTCTGCCCTTGCTTGTTACAGGGAAAAGGTTTCTAGTCTATCTTCTGTGGATACAAACTCCTAATTAAGTCAATTTCTAAGCTTTCACTTGGTAAATCAAATTTAAAAACACTGAGAACCTGTGTTTGTGTAGACATATTTATATTACAGATATATTCATATTATATATTACTTGTTAGTAGGAAGTGTTCATTTAACTGTTCTTTGGCTCCGTGTGAAACTGGGATTAGTGTCATGGTTAACTCTTCTATTGGTTTCTGTTTCTTTATTCATTGCTTTCCACACTAGATTTTCCAAATCTTTACAGCAAGTCTGTAAAGCTGCAGTTTGGTCTTCCATGTTCATATATGTTTTCCTATTTCTGCAGGGCAATGAGGACATTTTATGTTTACAGTAGCAATTAGGAATTCCTACTGTTATCAACAGTCATGCAGAAACTGTTTCTTTAGTTGTCTGATAATGTAGTCATATTTTTGCACTGTAAAGAATGTTGTATTTGTGCAAGGTGGTCATGTCGTAGGAGTAGAGGTTAAAAACAAAATTTGCTTTTTCACTCATTCCTAGTCAGGCATGTATTGTACTAATCATACTTTGAGGGATTAATGCTTTTTTGTATCACTTCCTGCATGTGTGGCATTTGGGTGACTTGCTTTTTCTTCTGCGTAGGATGAAATAGATGAATTGATTGCCAAGAGAGATGAGGTGCAGCAGAACTTGTATTCATCAGTGGAAGAATTAATTTTGGAAGTGGATCAACTGCCCCTCTCTGAGCGCTCAAGAACATTACAGGTAAGGAGGCTGCTTTAATTGGTATTGATTCCGAAACACTGAGAACCTGTGGAGAAACCTGTGTTTCTTAATGTTAAATGTTATATAGTTGGAGACCTCGACAGCAGCAGATGAAGCTTTAGATAACACTTCTGAGTTAAGTTGTACATTTGACACCTGTAGTTCTCAGTGTTACTTAGGTCTCCTTGATGTTTTGTTTCTAGAGGCAAATTACCTAGATCCTGGATTTGAGCAACAGCTTTTCTCTTATGGTACTGTGTTTGGTGACTAACAAGACTTCATAAAGCACAGAATATTTATTAGGAGGCAGGTGTTAATGAGAGAACCTACAATTAAAAAGTCACTGCAATTTGCAGGATAACTGCATTGAATTTTATGGTTGGATTAGACACTTTCCTAGCCTTTTCCGTTAAGGTGGCTGTATAGTTTGGACCAGTGTAGCAAAGTCTAAAATGTTTTAAGCTTTTTTTTTTTTAAGGTGAGAGTGAAATGCTACAGAAGCACGTGTTTATACCAAGAGTCTCTCTCCCTCCCAGCCAGCCTAACAACAGAAAGTGGTGAACTAGATGGCGAAATAGCCTTACTGCAGAGGCAGTAAGAACTTTTGAAGAGGACTTTACCAGTAGAAACACCAAGCTGGTGCTTCTGGCCTTTGCTGTTAGAAACAGTGTCTTTTCTTCTTCAGAAATATTAAATTTTTTTTGTTTTGACTGTGAAAGTGTTTATGGAGAAGGGAAAAAGGTTGGCAATAGTTTGACAGCTTGTCATGATTACAGGCTGCATGTAAGTTTGTCTAAGATTGGAACAGCATTAATAAATTGAAGCATTCACATTTTCATGGAATTAATTACTCACTTTCTAGTGGAATTATTTTTCAATGCCATTCAAAAAAATGTTTTGATACACTTATTTTTTGATTCTAGTCTGACATGCGGATTGGTGTCTAAGTAGAAAAGATATTGGATGGGTAGCATTTCATGGCTTTCTGTTACTGGAGGCCCTGTGTGGTTCCTGCTTCTTCAGACAGAGGGAAGTTGTGGTGTGTAGTTGTACAGGGCATTTACATTTTGTGGGGTTTTTTTTTGGTGTATGTTTTAAGGTTATGCTGTGTTAATCCACTAGGTGGTAGGCATTAAGCATCTTCTAGATGGTTGTACTGCAGTGAAATTTTAATAGTTTTTTGAAAACATTTGAAGGGGTACTGAATGCTCCTAGGTGTGTTAAGTGAATTCTGTGCTTTAGCTTAAGTGTGTTGATGGTCCTCTCTTGTATTAGGAGCTAGAAGATCAAAATAGTTTTCCCAAGTAGGAAAACAGAAATAAGTTTTTACCAAATAACAGGGAGAACCTTGGCTGCAGTTTCATAGAGCTGAAGGAGGTCATTCTGTGCTTTTCTAGAGAAACAAGTATTTTTCCAATGTGTCTCAGAAGAACAGGAGCTTGCGAGCTAATGCCCCTCTCACTGAGGCTGTGTATTGCAAACCTCTGTTCTGCATCACACATCTCTTCTGACTTAAGTTTCATACCGTCCAGTAAGAACTGTTGTTGGTCTGAGCTACAGACAAATTCAAGCAGCTTCAGCCACAGCTCGGTCCAACTGGCTAGGACTGAAACAGTTGGTCAGCTCCATGCTTTCCAAGTGCTAACACTGCATCGGTTAAAAGGAGGGCTGAGAGTGTGGGCACACACATAAGTTACTTTTGAGGGTAGAAAGGCTTTGCAGAGGGATGTGGACAGGCTGGATCGATGGGCCAAGGCCAGTGGTATGGGGTTCAACAAGGCCAAGTGTCGGGTCCTGCACTTGGGTCACAACAACCCCATACAACGTGACAGCCTTGGGGAAGAGTGGCTGGAGAGCTGCCTGGCTGGAAAGGACCTGGGAGTGTTGGTCAGCAGCTGGCTGAATATGAGCCAGCAGTGTGCCCAGGTGGCCAAGAAGGCCAACAGCATCCTGGCCTGTATCGGGACTAGTGTGGTGAGCAGGACTAGGGAAGTGATCATCCCCCTGCACTCAGCACTGGTGGGGCCCCACCTCGAATACTGTGTTCAGTTTTGGGCTCCTTGCTGCAGAAAAGACATTGATGTGCTGGAGTGCGTCCAGAGAAGGGTAACAAAGCTGATGAGGGATCTAGAGCGCAAGTCTTCTGAGGTGCAGCTGAGGGAGCTGGGGTTGTTTAGCCTGGAGAAAAGGAGTCTGAGGGGAGACTGTATCACTCTCTACAACTACCTGAAAGGAGGTTGTAGCAAGGTGGGGATCTCTTCTCCCAAGTAACAAACGATAGGACAAGAGGAAATGGCCTCAAGTTGTGCCAGGAGAGGTTTAGATTGGATATTAGGAAAAATTTCTACACCAAAAGGATTATCAAGCGTTGTAACAGGCTGCCCAGGGAAGTGGTGCAATTGTCATCCCTGGAGGTATTTAAAAGATGGCTAGACATGGTGCTGAGGGATGTGGTTTAGTGGTGGTTTTTGTCAGTGTTAAGTTGATGGTTGGATTAGATGATCTGAAATGTCCCTTCCAACCTAGACGATTCTAAAGCAAGCTAGGGTGTGATCCTAACAGTTGTCGGCTGTTCTGTTAGCTGTCTGTGAGCATGTTTCCTCTGCCTCATGCATAGTGCATAGTAGTCATGCAGACCATGGAGCTGTCTTCATATGATAACTTGTTATCCTTCTGGAGGCTTCTTCTGTATCCATATACAGGTGAAGTTGCTAATGTTTTGGGGAAGTGTGCTTATAGTATGAAAAATAAATGGGTAGGCACAGGATGTAACTTAATTGATTCTTTCCTTGAGGATGGTCTGGTGGAATGCATGCAGATACTCTTCTGCTGTAACTATTGCTGCTATTTTTGTAAACAGGGTGTGGTATTGGATATGAAGCTGTTACTGACCACTTTTCTTAGTTCTATTACCCATTTTTTGCTGCTGTTAAAGAGCCTGATTTTTTTTTTTTCTCCCTCCTATCACGCTGTTCCATTTGAACTCGGCTTCTCCCTTGCAGTGCCATTTTCTACCCGTGTGTGTCCTGATGTGTTAAAATCCAGTTGTTCAAAAGAGAGTGTGAGAAAAATCTATTGTGCACCTGAGTGATTTAAATAGCCTCCATAAATGTAGCAGAAACTTCCTTTTTGCATTTGCTTAGACAAGCATATTTGTACAAAGCTCATGTCACATGGCTGAGTTGGAAAATTGCTGTTTCAAACAATCTGTTATACTAAGTAAATGCTGTTCATTATAGTAACTATTGTTATGAAATTAGTTTTAGTATTTTAAAAAATACTGTTTGGTGTTGGTTCTTTTTTTTGTTTTGGGTTTTTTTTTATGATCACTGTATTTAGTTAGTTGTTATGTGGGGAAATTCTTGTGCTTGTGGATCCCATTTGAACTTTTGCTGTACTGTGTCTCTAAAGTTGGGGCCTGGTTGTGGTAACATAGTGTGTAGTTCTATAAAATTGGTCAAGCTCACTTCCTCACCTGTGCAGTAAGTACCTGCAGTCCTCAGCAAGGGGAGTTCATTGCTGCCACGTTCTGCCCTGTGGTGTCAGTGTCAGACAGTCTGTTTTACTTAAAGTTATGTTTGGTTGCTGATATGACCTGTTTCAAGTGTCTGAAAGGCTCCTGGCAAAGATGAAAACCTCTCTGAAGAGGAGGCGAGAGAGAGGTATTGTGGTGGTGTTCTGTATCTACATGACCTAGGTGTTCTTTGGGAAGACCTGTGATACTTAACTCAAATGTTCTGGGATCTGAGAGAAGAAAAAAAGTGAAACGCTGTATGTAAGCTGTCAGCAGCATTTCACTGGGTTTCTGTAGTAATCTTGTCGAGAATTATGTGGATAAGTAAAGTGATTGATTTTTGAAAGCTGAAGGATGCTATTTATTACAAAAACACAGGTTCATTCAGTCAAATTCCACTGTTCAGGGAGAATTTTCTTTTTCAAACTACAGCAAATTACCTGCAAACACCAGTGTAGCTCTCAAGTACTTTTTCAGCATGGGACTTTCCACCCAGGTGCAAGGAAGACTGCTTTCTGTCAGGATGTTGTCTCCACTGGTAATTGACTGATACATTCCTCCCTGACCCCACTTGTTCTTTAGGTCATTTGACAGGCTGCTCTTTGTTTAAAAGTGTTTTCTGTTTGCCCTGAACTTTAGCCTCATACTTTCCCTTACCTGTAGCACTTTAGTTTGTTTTCCAGTACAAGTCAAAAGGAGATGGACCCTGTGCTTCATGTACTTGCAGAATACTTGGCTTTTAGATGAAAATAGAAGTGTCCGGACTGTAAAACTCATTTCAGAGGGCCTTCAGGTGTCAGACATGTAGGTAGTTGCTGTTCCATCTAGGTATCACTGTGATGATGAAGGTGTGTCAGAAGAGATTTGACCAGTTACTTTTGAAGGGAGGGATCAGTCCAGAAGCATTCCTCGAGTGTCTGGCTGCTCACCTTGTTTCTTAGTACAAGTTCACTTAATTTTCTGAATTTGAGTAGTTCTATGAGGAGCATTTATAAATTGAACCCCATTGAAGTCCTGTTGGACTGTAAAGCCCAATCCGTAGGGAAGAAGAAACTAGAATACGCATGACTTCTTATAAACTGTTAAGGTTTTTGTGGTGTCTTTTCCTTCCGTGTTTTGAAGGGAAAAATCAGACTGTATGATCTCTGTGTGAGGTCCTTTTCTGCGTTGCATTTTTCTGGTAGACATACTGCCATGAGATCTGAGAGGAAAGTGGAATATAAAATATATTTCACTGGATATAGAAAGAGGCCTTTGTAGTGGAAATAGTTTTATGCCAGTAGTTAGTGCTAACTTTTTCTGTTGAATGTCTTGATTTTTATAGATAGTGCGCTGTCTTCTTGCACACAAAATTCTTCTGGTTTGCAAACCTATTTTTGTTTGGTTCACTTGATGCACAGGAACTGTCTGCTTCTCTGGAGATGGTGTACGGTCAAGGTTCTGAAGCAGATGACTCTGAGGAGGCATTTCAACACTTCTTTAAGTGGAAGAGTGTTAAAGTGAAGAAATTAATTTGTGTCAGAGATAATACGGACACAGCTTTGCAAATTCTTGCTGACTGGTTCAGTGGCATCTTAAAGGTAAGGTGAACAGTCAGTCTTTCCTGTTGGTGGAAAAGATGAAGTATGTCGCTGTCTCACTGAGCTTGTGAGGACTAGGCATTAGTAGGAAAAAGTACCTATGTCAGGGAGATTGTGCATATGAGCAGTGGTACAAATGACAGTGCCTCAATACAGGTGGAAAGGTAATGTGTTGAGGAATAAAGTGTTAATTTACCTTTATTCTTAGTGTACTTTTATGATGAGACAGAGTTTATGCTTTCTTATGAAAGGACATTTTTTGCAGAAAGATCAGTAGTGTTATGCAAGTATAACTTTTGTATGGGTGTGCTCTGTCTGTTCATGGTGTGACTGAAATGGTTTAATCAGATCTTTCAAGTGGCCTTTGGATAGAAAGACTTCAGATTTTAAAAGGTTCCAGTTCATAAATGCTGCTGAAAGAGATGATGAAAGATCACTGCAAAGAAGAAGCCAATCTGACTCGACATGATCTAGGTAGAGATTGTAGACATATATAATAGATACTTTTTTTTCCCGTCTCACTGAAATGCTGAATGTAGGGAATTTGTGCAAATAAATTGTCCACTTCTATTTGCATGTCCTGCAATATTTTCTGGAATACCATTCTGACCATGCTGTGTCTCTCAGTCTGAGTTGTAGGAGATTTGGAGCATAGCAGTTGAGTGCATGTGACTTGTCTTAAAAGGAAATCAGTGGTGGAAGTGGGTTACCATACACTGAGTTCCGCTTGTAAAGAAAGCGCAAAGTAGGGAGGAAGCTTTGCAGCTTTCCTGTCTCTGTGCTTAATATTTATGTTCTCGCTCATTTTAGGACTCTTAATCTTCCTGAGAAGACTGTAAGCTGCTCTCCCTCCATTCCTGCAGGCCCAGCTTCCTTGATCGCTTTCTTGTTGCACTTGTGTGTAAATGTTTTGAGTTTGTGTTAGCATAACCTTCCTGCCCATGTGAACTGTACCTAGTCCATGAGGATTGTGCCTTTTCATAACGAATAGGTTTTCTGTCCTTGGGTTTCATTGTACCCAGGGCATTTACTGTGGCCAGACACTGTTAGGAATAACAATGTTCCTTGACTTGACAATAAATGCAGCAGCAGTGTAGGCTTGGCATGTGTCATGTGCAGTATAATGTTAATTAATATAATTACTTGCAGATGTTTATAATCATGTCAGTTATTAGAGGGGGCAAACAAACCTGCAGGTGGGTTTCTGTGATTGCTGGGCACAATTCAGAGTGCTATTCTGCACGTATAAAAGTGACTAAAGTTTGTTAGTGTAGTGATGAACTTTGATTTACCTGTTTCAAATCTGAACTTTTCCAAAAACAGTTCAGAGACACAGAAAATGTAGACTTTTGGCATGAGTTGGTAAAGCACTGGTAGGTAGACCAAGGAAGAAATTGTCATTTATCCATCTCAAACATTTTAGGTTTTGATATATAATTATTCTGTTTCAATTTAACTTACAGCTCTTTTTTTAAAAAAAACCTGTGAGCAATTGTGTAAAGCAGATGCTTCTTCGAAGTGTTTCCCTTCCCCTTAATTTAAGTAGATACTCCTCTTCCTTTCTTTCTGAATCTAAATTATCATTGATTGGAATCTACAGTAAGGAAATGGGTCAATGACAGACATGGAAATTTCAGAGACTAGACGGCTTCTTTCTGATATGCAACCCCAGGCTTTGGGGAGCGACATACTGTTTGAACTTGTACTATTAAAGTTTTTATTTTTAGTTCCTTTAAGGTTAAAGCAATAAAATATTTTCAATCTTCAGTGGCATACACATGCTTGATAGGTAAATGAACGAGGTGAAGTTTGCAGGTTTCTATTATGAGTGTGTATCTTGCATGTTTAATACAGGACCATATTTTCATTTTAGTTTTGGTTGCCAATGTAATATCTCTTCTTCTGCAGATATGAGTAACAAAACCTTGCTGAAAACAACATTCGTTGTAATAAGCTGATCTTACTGATTTTTCTCTGGCATCTTCTGTATCTTACATCTTGAAGCTAAGTTATTTCTGACTTATATGAAAACACTTAGGGTTTCCTGGTGAAATCTTTAACCTTATTTCATGCTTGATAAACTGTGAAATAGATGCCAGGATGTGTCTTTATCTCAGGTAGTGCTACGTAGGAATGGAAAGCCCACTTGATAGTGAAACTGCCATATTGAGCATCTTGTGTATCACTGTGTGGGCAGCAAACATGTTGATTTTTTTTGATGTGAAATTCATTTTTGGTAAAAATCAAAATGAGATTAGGAAAATAAAACCTGATCAAGGCAAGAATCAACTTTCATCTTGCCTGGTGAATCTTAACTCTGTTAGTTCCAGAAATCGCTATATCACTTGAGGGGGAGGCAGTTAAAGGTGAGATCTGACACAAATCCTGATTAGATTTCCAGTAGTGCTATAACTCTGTATTTCTTGTTTGTTTTTGCTGTCTGCTTGCTAACTACTTACTTTCAGTTCCAAGGCTGATTATTTTTTTTTCCTCTTTGAAGTGTTTTGACCTGATGTCAGAAGCATCTTCAGATTTAGAGGAAGTGGTTGGCAATGCAGATGAAATTCTCAAAAAGGCTGAGCTGGCTATTTGTGAAGAACTGGATACTGACTTAAATGTAAGTTATCATGCCTACTGTGTCATGACTTCTGTATATTTTATTTATCTTTGATTTCAGTTTAAAGCTTTTCTTAATGTATCAGATGATTTTATTTGCTACAAAGCAGCGTCTTTTTTTTTTGTGGAAATATGTTAAAGTCACTCAGGTTGCTCCTCAGAGAGAAAAAATGTTTTCCAGGCAACAGGCAGAGGACAGCTTTAGGTTACAGGAGTTTCGCTGTGTGTATGACTGGCTTAACTAAGAAATACTGGGGAAACTGATTCTTCCCTCTCTATGTGCAGAGAAGCTTTCTTTGAGCTGTACTGAGTTTTGGTGCTTGTGTTGAAAATACAGGTGATGAAAATTAAGTTTCTGTTTAAAATAATGGGATTGCCTCTCTAAGTGCATGTGTATGGATACATTTACTTTTTGCAGTCTTAAGAGATGAATAGTTTTTCATCACTTCAATTTTGCATGGGACAAGTCTTCTTGCCTTACTGGTAATCTTTTTCTGTGCTTGCATTAGCCTTTTTATCAGTTATTTACCTTTTCTGATAAGCATTTCCTCCATTCTCTTCTGCCAATTCTTTGAGGTACTTGCATTGTCTCTGCAATGAGTTTCTGTTGTGCCAGAGAATGGTCATATCAGCAAAAGTTGAACCTGTCCTCCAATGTAGCATCATAGTAACAACAAACCAGTAGTTTAGTCTGCTTGTGACTGCTCTTTGTGATAGAACCAGTGACTCTTTTAGAAGAAAGGTTGCATGCTTTAATGCTTCAGATCTATTTAACCATGCTATCCCTAAAAAAATTCTTTCGTAGGATGTGCAATATGAAATTGGACTTCGGCATAGGAGTGCCAGTCAGTTTTATTCTATTGGAACTATTGGATGAACTCTTAGACTTGCTAACTTCCCTTTTAGAATCTCTTTAAGAAGAGAGGGAAAAGTCTGAGAAATTATTTTTGCCATTAACAATGGAATTTCTCAGTAAAAGTTTGACATCTTAAATGTTGCTGTGTATAAATGAGGAACGACTCTCAATCTTTAATCTCCCTCTGTGTAATTCAATCCAGGAGCCTGATGAAGCAGAGAAGGGAATAATTATGAGTGCTTACAATAAAGTTATATATGACATTTGTCAGGAGCAAAGTATGATCAATGTCATACAGAACAGATACTCGGCCAGTGTTGAGGTGAGTTTATGCCTTATTTATTTCTGCCACACTGATCTATAGTAGTAACCCTTTCTGACATAACTTCTTTTTGAAAGATGTCCTCTTATCTTTTTATAAGGAAATTCTAGGAGTATATTAGTGATGAGACATCGGTTGGGTTAAAGCTTGAGAACTGCAGTTGTGCATTACCTCAGCCAATTCTTCATTTCAGTTAGATACAAAGATACTTTTTTAAAAAATAAAGCAGTGGAAGCTGGAATCTCTGGATTCATTACAAGCAGCATGTAACTTAAGGGGATTGAGCTTTTAAGTAGAATGTTGGTTTTCCAGAAAGTTGTTAATGTAATTAAAATGAAACACAATAAAATCCCTCTTCTTTGGGGAAAGACCCTGAAAAGCTGAATTCAGATAGGCTTCAGGCAGTTTCTCTAATGTATTGACTGAAGCATATTAAAATAGAATGCTTGAACGCTTTCTGATTATTTTTTTTCCTTTTTTTCCCCCTTTTCCTCCTAGTTCAAAAAGCAGGCTGAGGAATGGCTGAATAGAAGACCTGATATTAACAACTTATTATCAATTAAGAAAACCGTGAAAAGTTTAAAGGCCCAGTTAAGGTGGAAGCTGGTTGAAAAGAACAACTTTGAGGAAGTATGGAAATGTTACAGTATTGGTGGTTTTGTCTGTTTTTTAAATTGGTTTAGAAATATTAATTTTTTCTATTCCGAGTAAATGATAACTGTATAGAATAGTTTCAGATCTTGTGATCTGAATTTTGCCTTTAACTGTGGAAGTTTTACAGGTGCCTGAGAATAATCTTGGGTGGGTTAAAGAAAAAAAAAAAAAGTTGGTACTTAGCCACTTTTCTGTTTCGGTTCCCAGCTATGGCACTGGGCTTTTAACTATGTCCCTCTGGTGACGGTCACTTTTCACAGCGTGAACAGTTTTGTCCAGCTCTTCTTACTGTGCTGATTGTGTGATTACTTTAAGATTTTACTTTGTTAATAATGTGTGTGCCTCCCCTTGTGGTGACAGAAGTCCAATGTCTCTTCTAATTATCAGGGTTCCCCACTACCCCTCAGAAGAGTCCAAAGAATGTAAATATTACCCCAGCTTCAATGCTGTTTGATCACATATTTAATTATTCTGGTGATGCTTAAGGAAAAAAAGAACCTGCATATGTGTCTCTGTAAGCATTGTAAAGGGGCAGTAAGCTTCCAAGAGGGATTTAAAATGAGACACACTAATGAAACCCATTGGGAAGAGGATTCTTGAATAATGAGGTGACATGAGGAAAATGCCTCTTATGGGAGAAAAAAAGTGCATGAGTTGTGGAACCTGGCATTGCTGGTAGATGGATGATGGTGCTGTTATGATTATATGTGATCAGCTAATTAAAAAACAAACAAAAAAAAGCTCTTTGACTTAGGAAACAAGTAGGCAAAGGGCTGGAACATTTGGTCTGTCACATAAATAAAGGGAACACCTTTCTTGGTGATTAGGTTTTAAGAGATTCTTTTGGGTTTCCAGGAAGGAGACTGAGTAAAATATGCATTTAAGAATATGTTCAACTCCAGAACTGTGACATGGAAGCTGTTTTTTAATCCTGATACAGTAGGTTACTGTTGTTTGATATAATAGAATGAGAATAGCACACTGACTTTGTTATTCTTAATGCAGTCTGATGATTACAGTGAGTTTGAAATGATGGGAATAAAAGAGGAAATTGCTCATCTGCGAAATAGGGTTCTTCAGGAAATATCCAAGGAACGAGAAGAATATGTAAGTATTAAACTACTTAGGCAACTAAAAAAACCTGTATGAGGTACATCTGAATTTCAGTTGCTTTAATTTGTGCTCTGGGTAAAATAAAAAAAATATGATTTTTATAGTGTTGAATGTTCACCCTTTTTTGGTGAAAGCTATGGGAGAAAGCATGGAGGCTGATCAATTTTATCTCTATTGGAACATAGTTTCTTCAGATCTTCCCTCTCTTCACTGCTCCATAAGGAGGTGACGTGAGAAAAAAATCCGAGCTGTAGTTCTCAACCCGTAAGAGCTGCAGGTGAAAGTGTAAGCTCAGTTGCAGGAAAAAAGACTGTAGTTCTTGCAAGAAGGGGAACTGTTTCCTTATGATTTGGTTAAAACAGGCTCTTATCCTGAAGTGGCGGATGACTTTCTCGAAGTTATCTTAGAACACTCTTTCTCTAAGCCCTCTATATGGAGGGAAGAATCGGAACCATTCCCTTGCGAGCGAGTAGAAGGGCACCAGGATTTGTGGTGGTGATGCACCTACCTCTGCCGATGTAGCATTTGTGTGTAATAGTTACATTACAGCTATGTGGGGTCTGGAGATGCATGAGATGCTGGCCTGGTCTGTGTTACTACTTGATTTCTGCCTTCCTTCACTTACCCGTAGTGAAGTTGTTTTCCTTTGTTTAGTCCTACTAAAGCCTCTTGTAGAAAAGGTGAATGTTTTCCATGATACTGCATGAGCTGTTTGGGGCCTTAACACTACCCACCCTCAGAGCTTTCAAAAATCTTTCCCTTTTGATCTGCTGCATTCATTTTGTGTGCGAGTGTGTGTGTGTTGGTCCCCCTTCCCCCTTGTTAAAGCAAATGGCAGTGTTACTTTGAATGGTGTTGTTGAAGGAGGTACAGTCGTGGTCAGTGTACATTTGAATGTCCTGGGTATATATTGAAAATGTCAGCGTATATTTATATGTGTCAGAAAATAGTGACTTGAAGCTGTGGGCCTTGTTTCCTTCATTTAGGAGAAGCTGACGTATTTGGTACAGAAATGGTTCCCTGAGTTACCACTTCTTTATCCAGAAGCAGGAATTCTGAACTATGTGGTAAGCAGAGATTGTGTCTGAATGCACTGTCAGTTGTTGTTTCAGGCACTATCAAGGCTCTACACCAACAGTGCTCTGCACGCTCTCTGTCCATTTGGGAGTTATATACCCTTAGCATTGTTTGTTGTGGTCTTCCTCCTTCTCGCCCTCTTCTGGGGAATATTCAAGGAAGGGGTTTGATTAGGTGCCTCATCATGGCCAGCCTCTTGGTAACAGATGCTGGAACTTTTTAACATGTCCCAGCTGGTTTTTTGCTTTGCTAAGTTGATTGAGGAAGAAGGAGAGGTAGTCAGAGCCTCTGAATCTTAACAGCTTTTAAATGCCGTGCACTTACTCTGGATATTGGTGTGTCCATGTGCTTCAGAACTCTGGTGGACTTCTGACACGCAGCCTGGAGCGAGACCTTTTGGATGCAGAGCCCATGAAGGAACTGAGCTCGAAGCGACCTTTAGTGTGTTCAGAAATTCAGGGCCAGAAGGTTCTTTTAAAGGTAATGTTGGCACTGGCTGTGAGTTAGTGCTGCAGGTGAGGCCTTGGCTCGTTAACGTGCTGATTCTGAATGAACTCTGCTGTTCCTTTCACATCCCTGTGTTTAACAGCCCTTTTCTGATGACAGATTTTTTTGTGGGGGCCTGTAGAACATGAAGCATTGTTTTACTTCTGGATTGCTTCCATACTGCTTATTGATGTTTTTTCACTTCTTTTGAGGACTGCTGTAGTGAACAGTGCTTCCCCTTTACTGTCTGTTCTTTCTGGTATCTGGTGGGCCTTTTTTCCTGTTCATTACTCCTGTCTCTTTCTGCAGATGCTGGCTTGTCTTCCTCATCATTTCACTGAGAAATTTCAAGAACAACTGCTCTGCTTCTCTACCAATCTGCTAGCAATTGGGAAACCAGGGGATGTACTATTATGAGAGGCATAGTTGTAAATACTCTTCTTGCTTTTGACTTGGCTTATTTAAATAGCAAATTTGAGACACGCTCCCTGTTTTGTTGGTACAGGCTTTCTAAAAGTTAATAAGAAAATATGGGAACAATCTATGACAGTTGGAATTGAGTTTTGTGTTAAGTAGAAGAGGAAGTTATTCGATGGCATCTAACAATATGCATTTCTTTCATCTAAAAAAAAAAATAAATTAATGCAGTAATGTTACAGGCATTAGGGGTAATGGCTTGGGTATCTCTTTTGTTTTTAAGGGATACTCCGTAGATGTAAGATCAGAAGCCAAAGTGATAGAAAGAGTTGCCAAATATCACAGAGCTTGGGATCAGCAGAAGGAGAAATCTGGATTATTACAACTGTTGTTTCTTCTTTTCTGCAAGGCAAGATTCAAATTCATTATCTTGATTTCTGGTTTAGTTGCAGTTGTGCCTTAAAGCTTTACATGCCAAGTTGGAGCACCGAATCAAAAAAATATTTCATTTCTGAGTTTAGATAAACTGTCTACTTAGTAAACATAATGAATCAATTTATCACATATCCAGTGCATGTTAAACTTCCCAATATTTCTGATATTTGAAACAATCTAATTGTCCTTTCTTTCTTTTTTTTTTTTGTTGTTGAAGTCTGATCCTTTGGTGTATTTAATGGTCCCGTACTACCCAGAAGCAAGTTTGAGGGCTTTGCAGGCTGTTACACCTTTAACTTTAGAAGTAAGTATAACTACTTAGACTATCAGCGTTCTATTTTGTATGTTTTTAAACTGAAATCTTATTGTTTTGCTGTATGTTACAGTGCTGATAGTGTTTCACCAGTGTACTCCCTTTGGTGGCTGACATTGACTGTACAAAGTTGCACAGGATAGCTTGACTGACATTCTTAGCATCTGGTCAGGCAGTAGTTTGCAACTTTTAAAAGAGATTTTGCTTCGTTACACTTTTTTCTTTTGTTGAAATTAATGCCTCAGCTGTATTACTAGTTCATTTTAAAAGTACTGGAGTTGAACATGTTAGATGTTCAGAGGCGGGCATTTCTGTATTGAAGTTTTAGAGGACTCTTGTGCAATTTTTCTTTTTTCTGTCCTCCCCCTCCTCATCCCCCTCCTTTTCTTTTCCCTCATCCTCACACAGTGTATAGGCAGTTCAGATTGTCATCCCTGGCAGTAGCTAGCAGACAATGCAGTCATTTCTCTGGTTCTATTCAATGATTTAGAGCTTCTGTTTGCTGACTTGGACCTACTTGTAAAAGTCCAAGTTGAATGGTTTTTTGGGTTGTTTTTTTTTTTTTTTCCCCCCTATATCTTTTCATGTTAGTGATTTGTTAATTGATGACTGGTTTTTTTTAAATTTTTTTTAAATTTTTTTTTCATTAATTTTGTTTTTTTATGCCTGGCTGTGCAAGTCATAATAATCTTACTTACTGGGAATTAATCCATACTTCATAAAACGGAATTGGCATGAACTTCGAATGTGTACAAACCTTAAAAAAGAAGTCTTAGTTCTGGATAGAAACTTACTTGAAACTGTGCTTTGTATTTTCCATATCTATCTTTGTAATAAACGCACAAATTAAATCATTAGGAGGCATTACAAGTGATGAAAGGAGTGGCCCAAGGTCTGCAAACGTTGCATGGAGCTAATCTAGTACATGGATCTCTACATGGAAATAATGTTTTTGCTGTGAATCGAAAACAAGGAATTGTTGGAGATTTTGATTTCACAAAATCAGAGGTAAAAAAAAAAATCCTTTAGTGACTTTTAGTCAGAATTATATAGCAAAGCACAACTGTGTTTACAAAGTAAGATTTATTGATAAACATAGCACTTAGCAGTGAGACTCCTGTTTTCATATTCTGAATAGGGTCGGGCAGTTTGAGTCTTACTGAAAGTTTTCTAAACACAGTCTAATCTTGGATGGGGAAAAAAGAATTACTCAGTGTGGGCGCTCGTTAAGCAAAACAGTGGAACAAAGAAGAGAATTTGCAGTAGTTTGTTGGCTGTCTTGTATATTTGATGGTAATCGCCATCATCAGACGTGAGAGTAAGAACTCATGTTTGAAGAAGGGCTAGTCAAGCTTATGGGAAGTCTTTGCTTTTCTGTGTGATACAAAATGGGGTTCTAGTATGTGTCTGTCGCAGTATTTGGTAAACTAACAGGATTTTACAGGTTGCCTACATATACCTGCATTTATACGTGCTTCTGATTTAGTCCTCAGTTCCTATAGTAATGTAAGTTCCTATAGTAGGGTAAAATCTAATATTCTTTAAGAACACAACCTATTTTCTTACTATTCATTGTGTTTACATAGCGAAGTCTCCAGTGATAGTATCTCTTCTGTAGTCACGTTTTGACTTTCTAAACTCAAGTTGTTTGAGCCAAAACATTTTTGTGCTAGAAGTCTGCCTCATGCTTATTTACATCTTTTAATAGTAATATTTATTATAATAATATGTCATTATGTTAATATAATAAACATAATACAAATAAAAGTAAACTTTATTGAGAACCCTTATTTTTGTTTTGGAATGCATTATCTGTTAAGCTCATGAAGAGTGTCAAATGCTTGGGCAGCAAGGTGTGCTTCTCTTGAAATAAATTTCAATTTTCAACATGCTAAAGAGAGATGCTTTAAAATTTTTGACAGCTGAATTTTCTGAAAGGTAATACTTAGTACAGATGGTGTCACTGTGAAAACTACAAGAGCTGAGGGGGACTGTCCCTCTTGTTACTCCTCCCTGCAGGTGTGGGCTGTGCCCAAATGAGCAGCTCATGTGTGATCGAGCAGGAAGGTTCCACCCACGTTCCACACGCTGGGTCCAGTTTGTGCCTTCTCTATAGGGGTGTTGGTACTGCGCAGTGCTTGTGCTTTCTGCGCAGTCACAAGTGCATGAACGGAGCTGGTAACTGATGTGTTACTGAGTATGCTTGGCAATCTGGAGACTAGTCTTCTCCAGTCTGGCTATAGCTGATGCTGACCGACTGCTGTCATGAAGGGGGTAGAAACTCAGGGTCTAGCTTCTATTTTGTCATAGTGTGTCCTAAAACATGCTGGAAACAGGAGGGAGGAAGCAGCTAGTTTCAGGTAAAGACCAGAAAGGCAGAGAAGAAAAAACAGGAAAGCTGTCAGAACTGAACTTTAGAACTAAAGTTGTCCAAAATAGTGCTAAATGTCTTTTAATATTTGTGATTTTTTTTTCTAGTTTGAGAAGTTTTGCAATTTGTATTCTTTACCACCTTATGAGCTTTAATAGTTCTAGTATGGAGTAAAATCTGCCATCCCTATTCTTCTGTTACAGTTACAGATGATAGATGGGTGACATTATCTCTTTTTTTTTTTGCTTTACACACCACTTTTTTTGCTCAGTAAAGGAGGATTTTACATTTCAGATGGGGTCAGCACAGAACTCTATGGTAAAGTTGTCTAGCCCATTAAAAGGGAGAGGGAGATATATCTGTTTCAATGTGCTGTTGGTCTTCCTTGAAATTATGGGTATACTTTTTTTTCCCCTGTAGGAACAACGTGCTGCTGCAAACACTATGGTTGTTAGTACCCTGAGCTTAGTTTCTCCTGAACTGAAAATGGGACAGCCAGCTTCTCCAGCCTCTGACATGTATGCTTACGGCTGCCTTCTGTTCTGGGTACGTTATGGCTTGTGGGAGAGTTTCTCGTAACCTTATGGAACTGTAGCAGGCTTATAAAGAGCAGTAATTGTTATCTCCAGCTCCTGCTTTGAACTATTTTGGCGGAATAAGCATTGGTGTTTTCAACTGAGTGGTACGCGTGGAACAAATGGAAGTTACGATTTTGGGCAGAAGACAGTGCATTTTTCTGTAAAATAGACAATGTAATTTTATAGTAATAGGAACAAAAAATACAGATTTTTTTTCTTCATGCTGTGGATTTTCAGTTATTGCTGCAGTTCCTGTTAATTTCTTCTGAGCCTTTTTTTCTTCTTTTTTTGTGACCTTGCCCCTGAGGAATTACCCAAATCAAAAGAGAGGGAAGATGAAGGCAAGGATGGGACTGTCATATGTTTTGTTGCTGGCAGTAGTGCTTAGATAAGTGTTTTGTTTTGTAGTGCATGTTATGCCAGGGAGGAGAAAGCAATCTACTTCCCTGTGTTTGGTGGTATGTTGCACAGCATTTCCTCCTCCATCTCCTTTTTGTCTTCTCGCACTGTATTGCTACCTCCCGAACTCTGGGTGTCAGTGTCGTGTTCTGAATGGGAAAACTACAAATCTCTCAAACTTGAAAAACAGCAAACTACCCAGCAAGTGCTGATGTTCCCAGGCAGTGATTTTGCATGAGCGCTTGATATATTGGAACTGGTTCA
Source organism: Chroicocephalus ridibundus (assembly GCF_963924245.1). NCBI lineage: Eukaryota > Metazoa > Chordata > Aves > Charadriiformes > Laridae > Chroicocephalus > Chroicocephalus ridibundus. Next base: position 35,996,942 of record NC_086285.1, read on the forward strand.
CTGAGTACCACTTGGAGCTCAAGGTACATGGGCATCTTCCTGGGAAGCAGTTCCATCAGCTACACAGTGATGGCTTCAGTAATCCCTTCTGTGCCGCAGCATCTTAAAAACACTTCTTAGAAGAGAACTAATCTGCAAGTTGATAGGTAGCCACTATCAGTTACCTGTGCTGAGAAGATGAAGCAGGTTCATATAAAAGTCGCTCTTCATTATGTTTTATTCCCGATTTACGAAGCAGTTGCTTAAAAATAAGCAATTTTTCTACTGAAATAGATGAACTAAAGTGTAGCTTAGTATCATAGAATCTTCATGGTTGGAAAGGACCTTTGAGATCATTGAGTCCAACCAAACAACCTACAATCTCTGCCACTAGAGCATGCCCTGAAGTGCCACATCTAGACGTTTCTTAAACACCTCTAGGGATGGTGACTCAACCACCTCCCTGGGCAGGCTGTTCCAGTGCCTGACCACTCTTTCAGTAAAGTAATTCTTCCTAATATCTAATCTAAATCTCCCCTGCTGCAACTTCAGACCATTTCCTCTGGTCCTGTCATTATTTACTTGGGAGAAGTAATCACAGGTATTTATAATTCATTAATGTGGTACGGTTTAGTTAGAACACTTTCAGTACTGCTATTCAGATCTACAGCTGTTCTAGAGAAAAAGACTTTTACAAGTGAATAAAAAAAAAAGTGGGGGGAAAAAAAAGATAAATAGAGTTTTACAAATGGCTCTGTTTGAAGGGAATATCTAAGATGCAGCAAAGATCAGCATTCTTCTGAAACCTCATCCAAATTTGCCAGCTGAATTTCAGACTAAGCCACATGTAACTAATCTTCAGTTTGGACTTGGTGTTGTATTGATCATTTGATGGAAAATTCTAGATTAAGTGTTAGTATTATGTTCAACAGTTGCCGGTTTCATGTTTGGCATCTGAAATTATGTTTTCCCTCATTAAACAGCAGTGCCGCTTCTAAAATTGAGACAGTGTTTTTCCAAGTTCTCAGCTGATCTGTGTCACAAGAGCCCAGCACTGACTAAACACATGCTTCCTTTTGCTGTCTATGTAATTGTTCAGGATAGAGGCATTTTCAGCTTAATGTGCAGGCAGGGTTTTGAAAAATGCTGTAATCTGGCGTGCTTTTAGGCAATAGTAAAGACTGGGGAAGTTTTACTTTGTGTATGGGTACAGGGTTCACATTTGTCTGTTAGAGTGCACTTGCCCCTCAGCATTTCTTAAAGAGGATTATATAATTAAATGTACAGCTTGGGCACGGACTTTGAGTCATATTTTCAAAAGTCTATTTCTTTTGACCTCTGAAAGTTTCTTCTGATGCTAATTTTTTTTTCTCCTTGTTTCTGTTTAAGGGGAACTTGAATGCTTTGCATGTTTTACCCTACTGTGAAACTAGGAAAAAAGCTCTTCCCTACCATTTTCCCATAACAGACCATTTTCACTTGAAACCTGGAATATCCTTGCTTGATGTTTCGTTTTGTTAAAATAAAGGGGGGAAAAAAAGATCCACCAGTGTTATGCATTATGTATCTTTTCATTTACAGCTTTGCGTTCAAAACCAGGAGTTTGGCATCAAAGAAGATGGAACACCTGAGGTGGATGCAGTTGTCATGGTATGTCTGTTGTCAGATGATGAAGATTAGACTGCTCTTGTTTAGAGGTGGTTAATTGATTATTATTTTTTTTTTAAATTCAGACATTTCATTGTATGTGCTGGGTTGAGAAGATGTTTTTAATTGATCATTTGGATGATTCTAAATAGCATGCACAAATAAAATTATGTTTGAGAAGGTAGAAAACCCCAAGAGTTCCCTTAATATTTAACTCCAACCTCAGGAGGAGCAACTTCTTTAGATAACTCTTAATTGAGTGACACCAAGTTACAAACTTGGGGAATAAGTCATGGAGATTCAGCTTCAAAGGAGGTATTTGGGTTAGGAATCCATCTTTTCTGAAGTCGGGGAAGTTGACTTTATTAATCTGTCTTCTTACATAATGATTTCACAGCAAAATTCCATTTTAATAACTTAAATGCAGTTGTAAAAGTGTATGGTGCCCTTTATTCTTTGGGGTTGTTTTTTGTATGTGTGAAACAAACATTTCTACGCCTCAGAAACAAATACACAGACAGAGGTGGGCCCTGCATTATACAAATTTGTGTTGCTGCTTTCATTCTTTCTGCTCTCAACTGTTGTTCTGTGTCTGCTCTGTGCCAGCGACTGTTGTCACCTTGAACTCTATTTTCAGTCCTTTTTTTGAAGCTTATCCTTGCCCAGTGTCTCAGTGACTCTTTGAGAATAAGAAGTAGACCTGTGTGCCTTCAGTGTTTCCCAACTTAGGTCTCCAACTTTGAAGTTGATTCTTTGCTAACTTATCCATTTCTTGGATGTTAATCATAAGCAGATCATTTTATGGTCTTGTCTCTGTGTGCCTTGGTTACCTGAGCACTTGTCTTACCTTGGGTATATTTTCTTGTGTAATTCTCTTTCCCACGAGCTTTCAGCCTTCTGGACAGGAGTTAAGACCTGTTTTGTTGCCTGCTCTCAAACTCTGGTACCTTTGCTACAGGCGATTTCTTTTCCTCCTTATAAAAGTTGGAATAACAAAAGACTTGCCACCCTATGTAGTTTAAAGAAATTCACTGGGAGGTTTATGGACCTTTCTCAAATCATTAGCCTTTTCAGACTAGTTTCTGCTTCATACTTTTTGCTTTACTTCTGTCTCATTACTGAGTGCTTTGTTCTTGTCCTGTGTACTTCCCATCTCCCTTGAGTGAATTGCCCTTGTGCTTTTTAATCTGTATAGACTACTTCTCATATCATGCTTATTCTGTTCTCTTACTTTAAGTGAGATCTTACTGCTTTATCTAGATTTGAGAAGGCCATGAAACTCCTTAAATCAAGCCTTATGCTGTTATTTAAAAACCTGCAAGCAGGTGACTGTTTAGCTTATAAGTGAAATCTTAGGTTATGGATAGAATTGTCTAAGGAATGTAGGGAAGAGTTGGAGGTTAATCCCCATGTTTTCCAGAAAAGTAGAAAATACTTTAAATGGAAAAGTAGAAAACAAAGCAGTGGAGTTGCTGTTGGTCAGATAAATTTGGGTTGTTTTGTCAAAAGAAAAAAGAAACCCAAATAATAAATCCCTCTTTATTGGTTATACTTGTGTATTGATGATTTGCCTGTTTTGTGGAGATAACTATTAAAGCACCGGGCTAGATTACTGGAGTTGTGTTCATTATGAGCTTTAGTGTATCCTGTTTACTGTGTTTAGGTTAAGAAATTGTCATGATACAGTACCAGACTAACATAGCTGTGGTGGTTCCAGTGTCTAGGCAGGGTAGCTTGTGTATCAGTGCATAACAGTGTACTGTAAATAATCTTGTTTTATTAGATGACTCCTATCCTCTACATTATGTCTCTTAATAACTTAATTTCAACAATGTTCTCCAGTGATGAAAGCATTGCTGATAAAGCACAGCACTGACTACCAAATTCATCTGCAAAATTATTTCCAGTGTGACACTACCGTGGAAAATAAAAGAATAAAGCATGTGGCACTTGAGCAGGGAGGTGATCCTGTAAATAGTATTTCTTATTGCTCATTATAGTTGCTTGCTTTCTTATGAAAAATTAAATGAATTGCATGAAATGTAGAGTACTATAGGAAAGAAGATTCAGTGCTTCATGACCCACTGTTAAGGCTAACTAGGGGTTTTTAAATGTATTCCACAAAACTTGTACAGAACCATCTGCCCAGTGTGTCATTCAGGATCATGCATAATAATCCTTAGATACTGAAAAAGCTAACTTTCTCTCATGCATAATGGAAACTTAGTTCAAGGAAATAGAAAAGATTTCTTGGGACATTAAAAATAGGAGTTGGTTCACTTCTGTTTTCCATAAAATTCCTGCTGTGATAGTGTTTTGCAAATAAGGTCTGAAGTATCCAGCTCAAAGTTTAAATGGCCATTTTCAGGGTATTATACTTCTGTGTTCTTCTGTAGCAGGTATTTTCTGGAGTGCAAACAGCTGCCTTTATCTCAAGACAATTAATGACAGCTAATTAATTTAGCCGTTATTGTCATTATTGATGCTAACAACTCATTTTTATAGGTTTTAATAAGAGCAAGTTTCTTTAATTTTCTCTCCCTGATGAAAGAAGCAGCATTTGATTGTGACCTTGTCAGGTGATACAATTCTAATCAATATATCATTGTTGGCAGTTTTTAAGGATTCATCCTGGATGCATGTGCAATGCACATGCACCAACCACCAATGTCCACTGGAAAACAATCTGTGCTGCCTGCAGTGCACGTGAGGGTTTTACTATGAAATGCAATACTAATAAATATTTTTCATCTGTTTCTTGGGGAATCTTTTAGACCTCTGGCTGTTAATCCTTGTCCCAGTTCTTGGGGAAAATCTATTTTGCTTTTAAGTGCTTTATCTATAATCAGCTTATTCAGAATTAATCTCCATGCCCATCTGCAGGCTCTTGATAGACTGGTAATTTCCCTTCCATCTCAGTCTTCTGCCCAGAGGAATTGCACGCTTGCAACTAGTAAAATTTTTGTTGTTTTCAGAAAATGTAAAATTGTCATGGGAAAATAATGTTAAGCTTTAAAACAGGGATATTAATGTTAGGTAACTGTTGAGGAAAAGCTAAGTTTAGACATCAGCTCTTCAGTCACTTGTTTAGCTATGTCAGGGTTCAGTGTTCATTTTGTTGCAGCATCCAGTTTTGCATATTAAAAAAAAAAAAAAGAGCAAAGACAATGAAATGGAGTACACACAATGAAATATTGTCCTACAGCAGTATTCCTCATGGAATCAATTTTCAGTTTCCTTAGGTCAAGAAGGTGGTGAGAAGGGGATATTTATTATTGACAGACAGTTCATAGTATCATGAAATGCGAATATACAAGTACAAAGCTTCTCAAGCACTTGAAATGCTCAGACTTTCTTCACTTTTAATTTTGCAGAGGAAGTGTATAGTCATGGTTCACTCCTGCATTTCATTGCACATGTTTGGATCTTCTTAACTGAGAATTTTCTTTTAGCATTTTAAATGTTTTATAAATATTTAACAATCCCTTATGCTTATAAGAGCAACAGTTTTCAGATCTCATCTCTTCACCCAGATTTCAGACTATCTGGGGAGTGGCTAATTCTCAAGAGTCACTCTGGTAATTAGTGGAAGAGTTGGAAATTGTCCGCTTGTTTCTGTCTTCCAAGTTTTTGACTGCTTGTGTACATTCCTCTGCATTACATTGATTCTTCTGTCTGGATGAAATGGGAGTAGGTGAGAGGTGTTCTGGTGTCTTGTGCTTTGCTGTTTTATTGACCCTCGTCAGAGGTGTTGCTGGCTAGGAGACTGTGAACAAGCAAGCCTTCTTACAGAAAAATTCTCTTCCCATTGAGTTTTGGTAACCTAGATCTCTAGATCAGCATTTGAGATGGTCTTTCTTGCCCCTTGTCCAAATCCATTGTGTGCTTTTCCTCCCTCAACAGCTGATGTTTATGTGTATGTGTAGCAGCTGTGTTTTTATGTTTTGTGTATGGAGTCTAGCGCTGTTAATGTGCTAAGCGTTTAGGCACGTAATCCCTTCTGATAAATCCAAAGAGCCTAAGTGTAAGTGATGAGTTAATAGCAAAATAGCTGCTGTTGATTTAGAGCCCGTTACTTGGGTTTTCTTTTTTTTCCTGTGCTCTTGTAGAGAAATAAAACAGTATGACAAAAGTTAAAAGATGAAGTTGCAGAAGGTGAATGGCACTTTTTCTGTTCCTTCTTAGTAGAAAGATCAACTTCAGTATTTCTCTAATTTATAGTAGTTCAGTGAATTGATATTTTAAAATAGAATAACTCGTACTCTTTTGTGAAATCTGCTGGCACCAGTGTCACAGACCTGGTGCTGAATGCTTGCTTTTATTTTGTTGTTAATGAGCATTATGACTGTCAAGTGTTGCTGACCATTGCGAATGCTATGGTACAACGTTTTCTAAGAGCTTTGGGCCCTAAGGACTTAACCAGATGTGTTCATCAAATAGTTGGTTGTTATTTGTAATTGAATTTGTTTTGCTTACTGATGAAATCCTTCTCCCTCTGTTTGTAGGATGATAAAGTTAAATCTCTTCTCCTGAATTTGTTCTGCTGTAACAGACTGACAGCTGAGCAGGTGCTGAGGGATGATTGCTTCCTCACAACTGATGCAACTCCAGTTTCACCACAACCAGGTGAAGAGCATGAGCCACGAGAAGAACACGATTCTCAGGAGACAGATGAAAAAAAAGTGCCATTAACTGAGGAGAACTGAGCAAATCCTACTCAATAGACAAGGAACTTTTCTATCAGGTGTTTGATTGAGACTTCTGTTTTTGTTTGGTTTTGAAATCAATGCCCTTATCTGAAATGTCAAAATATAAGAGGTTTGGTAGGTGCAGTTATGTTTTGTGATTACATGATCTTCACTGTGTTTAAGTACATTTTATTCTAAATAAGTGTTTGGGGGGTATAAGTGTGATGTTACTGTGTTCTTTGTCAGCCTTTTTTCTTTGTCCGTTATGTAGGCTTTAAATTTACAGATAATAGTCTTGTTACATGCCAGAGGCCTTTAAGATTAAGCTTTAGTAACTTCTTTTTGTGTTCAGTTTTCTATCCCTCTTCTTGCTGGGATTCCAGATAACATGTTCCTCTTAAAGATGCTCTAGGGCATTACCTTTTTGCTGGATGTTTTTTGCTTCTGCATAGACAAGTTGTTCCTACAGCAACTGCTTTCAAGATGTAAGAGAAAAAAAAAAGGTACGTACTGCTTTGATAACTGGTGTAAAGGAAGTGGAGAGCAGCCTGCCTCTTTTCTGTCTTTCTGCATTTGAAAAATGCTATTTGCTTTCTAGAGGGCGGGCACCCTTCTAGGTGCTCCTTTGCAGTGCTGCTGCCAACCATAATACTATACACACGCATTTGCAAAAACTGCTTATTTACTCTACATAAGTGTGTGTGTATATCATCTGTTCTAAAACAATGCTGACAATAGCTATAAAGGTGTGATTTTCTTGAGCAGGTTTGTTTGCCTGCAACACATTGCTGTTAACGTTACCAGTGAAAGAGATCTGTCAGCTCTTTATTTTTACAGGAAATCGTTGCTTATCTTTATGAAGGTTTTCCTTTCTTCTCATAAAGAAACAGGTCAAAGTGTGCAGAGTTGCTGTAGCAATATATTTAGCCTCTGGGTGTTGCTCTTGGACAGTGCTGTCAGCAGACTAGTATTCTGTAGAGGAATTATTGAAGCTGGATGAAGAATGTAAAAATGCAGTATGTAATGGGCAAGAAGCCAGCAGCAGGGGAATTGGTGAGCCTTCAGGTACAACAATATAGTCCACGGTGGATAGAAGATACCACCTTGGCAGATCCACCTCTGATAGTAGACTTGGTTTTCCGTCCTTAAACCAATTAGTTTTTTTATATGGTATATGGTTTTTTAGCATGTGAGGTGCTTCATCCTTTTTTTGTTAAATGATAATGATTTTTTAATTTATGTAATGTGTGTATAACCAATGATAGAAAAACCTTTGTTAAAAATAGTTTTTTTTATGCAGAATTTTTGGTTAATGTTATAAATATTTTCATTACAGAAATCACAGAAGAATAATAACTTCTTTTTTGTCAATGAAAATTAACAGTTTAGCAATTTTGTGGGATGCTTCCAAATACCGATTGCAGTCTTTCACTGTTAATAAAAGGTTAACTTTAATTTGAATTAATGTTAAACATGCAATAGAGCTCAGAAGACTAACCTGATGGTTTGTGTCATGCTGTGTCATGTATATTAGAATAAATTTTTGCCCAGTTTTCCTGCTCCAGAGTCCATGCAACCTGAAGTGTACTTCTTAAATCCTCAAATTGCTAACCTCTTTGGATTTCTGAAAACAGAAGTCTCTTGATTAAAAAAAATTGCGGTCTCTTCAAAATCTCTTCACCCGCTATAAGTAATATGATTTTACATGTGGGACCTAGCACATGAGATGGGTTTGTTTTTTTTTTTTCAAGCTGCAATAAAACTTTTGAAATCTTTTGGTACGTACGAGTGTCAGGCTACGAGACAGCCTTGCCATTTGAATAAAATGTTGATTATAGACTTAGTGTCACCAGTTCTGTTTGTTTCTACTTTGACCTTTTCTATGGTAATTTTGTAGCTCTGGCTTTTCTTCTCATTTCTTACTTGCTGCAGGCCTTAAGAAAATAGGTTGGTTTAGGGTCACGTAGCATAGCTATCCTGACAAATGTGAATACTAATCCATGATAATGGAATGCCTGCTGTTTAGTTTGAGACACACCTTTTTTCAACAGCATCTCTTCTGGCTAGAAGATGGATACTTGAAAGATAGAGAAGGGAGGCTGAGATGATCCTGTAGGAACAGTCTGTCTCCTTACTCGCTTGTTGCTGCTTCTAAGAAGCCCAAAGGAAACTTATCTCACTTTTCCTTGGTATCAGTGTTCTGCAGTTTTGAGCAGTGGCTTTGCATAGACCAGGTTGGTGGGGGACCTTCAGGGGCTGAGTATTGCTTCGCTGGGAAGTAAGGAATTCAGTTGCTGTCATGGGCCCTGAGACATTCAGATCATCTTATGGCCTCTAATGGTAAGCCAGCAGTTAGAGGTCTTGGTGCTGACACCTTCCTTTCGTGAGGACAATTAACCTTTGTTAATTGTTCAGATTTGTGTTCTCTCTGTACTCCTTACCTTGATGTCCACCAGTTGTGTGTCAGTATCAGTCTTGGCTTTTGCTCAGGACATTATACCCAAGTCGTCTACTACAGTCACCTTGTAGGCTGTAGATCTGGTAACATAGTCACCTAAGAGGAAATGCTTTCTTCAGGCACCTGCAAACAAACGCTTTCTCTGTCTCTACCTAACCTAGCCTGCAGACCTGGGATAGGGATGAGTTTCTTTGAGAAGAGGTGTTCTTTCATCACATTGGGAGAACATCAACATTTCTTATCTCTGTGGTTTGGGTGGAGCTGTGGGAACTACTTCTCTTTTCTGAATGCTGCACCTCGAGTCACTTCTGGAGACTCCTGCTGCTTTGTTCACTGCCTCTTAATCTTCATGGCCACCCTAACATCCATAATAACATTACTACGTCTTTCCATGTAGTTTGCTGCTCACTCCATGAGTATTTAATGCTTCTGCCTGTGTGGTTTAGAGAAGGGTGGGGCTTCTTTGTAATTCCAAATAGCTTTCTGCTAGTACAGAGTCCTTATCAGCACTTGATAGTATTTTAACAGTTTTTTTTTTCCTGATGGTGGCTGCAAGTTTGTATAGCCTGCAGGTTAAATTGTACTCCTTCGTAGGAAACTGCCTCAAGGATTTATTTCATCTGCAGTCACTTCGTTTCCCCAACTTACAAGGAAATTGGTATGAATTCATCCTGATTTCAAATTAGGAGTCTATTAGCTTGCAAGTTGATGTCTTTATAGATCACGGTGGATATTTCGGAGACAGATCTTCATTCATGTAATTTAAAATGCTGGTGAAAACTTTCCTTAGATTTCTGGGTCTGTGCTGACAGGCACTAAGATTATACACCATGCCGGCTGCTGCAGCGGTTGTCTTGAAACATGTGTTTTTCACAGCAGACGCACTTGTGGCTAGATAGACTGAAAACAATTGTCAAATTGTCCTGTCCTTTAGGGTTGTGGACAGATCTGCTGTTACAATGTGGAATTCTGTTCCGTTAGCACCAACCTGCATTGTGGTGGGGGCACGTGGGCTCGGGTGTTGGAATTGGGTTTTGGCAGCTTTAGAGTCAGGGGCTGCAATGTATCAAGGTCACACTGTGTAGAAGCATCTTGATAAGTTAAAACCATTTGAATTGGAATGTTTTTTTAAAATATATTTTATTATCTCTTTTGTCTGGGATCTGTGTGTGTGTTACAGCTGCAAGGTATGTTATCAGTAGGTGGGGAGAAACAAGATTTGCCCTGCTGTGTGAAGACGTGATATTGGTTTGTATTTGTTAGGCACCTGCGATGCCAGTAGCTAGTTAGCTGCCTGAGGCCTGTGGGCAGGACCACCACAGGACTTGCTGTACAGCAGAGCTGGGAAAGCTTGCCAAAACTCCCTGACACTCATTTCTTCACTTGTGAACTTTCCTGCAATCTTAATAAGTGGTAGTGTGGTCAAGCAGACTGAATCTGTTCTGTCTCATCTCGACAGTCCCAGTGTGGACCAGAAGTTTACGGTTTCCTGAGTATTATGAGTTTAATCTGTCAGTTTAGCAGCCCTCTAGTTTCTTTGTGATCTCCTTTTTCAACTCTATGGCCTTGTGTTCCAGCAAAGCCAAGAGCTGTACCGCCTGGCATCAGTATACTGGTTACTGGCAGACTTGACAGCTCTGGAGAAAGAGTCCTTGTTTGAGGTGGAAGAAGATGGTGCATGTGAGCCATGGGGCTTTGAGGTACAAGATGCTATTCCTCTAGGTGACTCAGCAGCAAGTTTTGCCCTTACCAGGTATGTCTTGGATTTTCTGTTCTCCAAGATGTGGCCTAGGATTCCTGTGCTGTTGAAGTGCATGTTATGGCATTGCAATCAGTACATGGTTGCATGTAGTTATTTCCGGGGGCTGAGGGAACGTTTATAACATCCTCTCCATCACTTACCGAGTCCTCTAGGCCTTGCTGCAGCTTCTTTGTCTAGCCAGCTGCTTCAGAACTTTTCTCCTGTTCGCTTTCCTCACTCTGGTAATGAGATTTCTCTGTTGTTCTCAAAGGCAGTCTGTTGTGGTGTTACTGGAATCTGAAAAATCTATGAAATGCAAGTCCTTAATAGCGTTGTCTTATGTACCCTGTGGTGGGTTAAGTTGTTGCCTGCTCCCCAGCCTTGCCCTGCCGAGGTAGGAGTAGACTAGACACAGGGGCAGCTCTTGAAGGAGAATATAGGAGTTACATACCCAGTAGACAGTCTTTCAAGCGTCTTGAGGTTCAAGAGAAGTATTTTAAGTGGTAATTAGCACACTTCAAATTTTTATGCTGTGTTTGCATGAGCTGTGGTAAATTGCAAGCTGTGCAAGTCCTGCCAGCTGAAACACAGAACAAACACCCAAGAAGCATTGTGCAGCGTAGAAGTCACATACAACGTTAAGTGCATATAGCAGCACAACTCAGAAGATCTGGTCTCCCTCAGGAGAGAAACCAGGAGAATTCCTTTGGAGCAAACAGATTGAAGATGCCTTGGTCCGGCTGCTGTGATGACAGCTGGATGAATACTCAAAAGCCTGCTGACCTTGATATCAGGAGATGCAGGTGGAGGCTGCTGGAATTGGAAGGGGTTTTATTTGAAAAAAACATATTTCTTTTCCTTTCTACATCATAGGACTTTGTTTAAAGTTGAAGTCTGCTGTTGGGAAATGTGGATCTGTTCCATAGTAACTTTTCTTCCTTCTCCTAATTTAAGATAACTGTCAAAATGATTCCACAAAAGCAATGCCAGCTTCTTTTTCAAGGCTGGTTGTTGCCAATGTTCATCATGTTGCAGGTGTGCAGTTGTCATAAACTCATCAATCTGCCTGTAATTTTTATCCTCTGTCTTACCAGCAAGAGGTGGAGCTGTTGTTCATTTGTTCTTCCAGCTGTCACCTTTCCTCTGTAAAGTCCACCCTTACCTCCCCCCCTCCCTAGTTGGAACCTTTTGTTTGTCTGTTCTTAACTTCTCTATTGGCCCAAGGATTGGCTACTGTGGCTACCTGTTTGCTCTGCACCTGTGTGTAAAATTTTTTGGTGAAACGATCAAACTTGTACTTGCATATTGAATTTAGTAGCGTCTGGATACATTTCAAGCTATCACAGTATCATATAATGGTTTGGGTTGGAAGGGATCTTTAAAAGGTCCTATGTCTGCAAAGCCATTAAATTCTTGGGACGTCTTTTGCTGTCAGGGCCTCATAGGTTCAGTCACTATGACTCAACAGCCTTTGTATTTCAGTACTTAATTCCTTACATTGTCACTATTGTAGAAGTCGAGAATGGTTTAGTGCTGGTGTTCTTTTGGAGACACTGTTGTTTTAACACCAGTTATTATACTGGTGCCATTTGCAAGTAACGTGACTGCTAATGGGCATAAACTGTGAGGCTGATCATTTGGGTACGCTGTAGTGATTTGTCACAGAGCAGCCTTTTTTCCTCCAACTTAATAATAGGCTTCCAGCCTTGTCTGGATGTGTGCTGCATCTTGTCCCACTGTTTTACTAGGGAAGCAGCTGATCTTTAAAGATAGGATCAAAACCCTCACTCTTACTTACAGTCATCTGCTCCCGCTGCTGGAGACAGAAGTGGTGTGGGGAACTCAGGGAGATTCTGGATACCACTGACTTGGTTTTTGAACAGCACTTTTTCCTTCCTAGGTATTTCTACTTCTGTGAAAGTCTCTCTAAAAAAAGACAGGCTTTGATAGGAAGCTTAAGAAACGTACAGTACATCTGAAGAGTACTTGATAGTGTCTATACATATCACCCATATGCTATTTCAAAGCATAGGTGGCAGTATTATTTCCCGCTCATCCTAACTCTACAAGAAGTTACCGCTTTAGTCCTTTGGAAGAACACAGTGGCATGAAAACAACCTGTTAGTGCTGTTAGATGGGCCAAAAGGCTGAAATTCAGTGTATTGAAAATGTAAAACATTTTCTAGTCAGAGCATACTGACAGACCGGCATGTTTGTTAATGTCTTAATACTATGCTTCAGGGCATTTATGAAGTTAATCTTTTGCCATTTTTATTTGCTTTTTGGCTCAACATCACGATTCGTTTTTTATCTTTTAGAAGTTCCATTTATGACTGTCATTTAATTGATGGTAACTACAAATTACACTAGCTGGAAAGGAATACATAAAAGAAATGCAAGTAGTATAATTTGGAACATGGTAATCTTAGTAGCCTGAGTCATGAATTTCATCATCCGCTGCAGTTAGTAGCATTTTATGATTCATAAGTCTTTTCGTTTCTTTTTTTAGTGTGTCATCAGATAACTAGCTCAACAGTAAGGTGGCAGAATTGTCTTGTCTCACCCGAGTCGTAGGAGAGAATGCAGATTTGATTGTTCCTACGTGTACGTAGTAAATCTGTCCCTCTAACCTTTTAAATTTGCGAAACAACTTCCCGTGCTTCACCAGAGCATTTGCTGCTTAAGCCATTCAGATTATCAAATGACCACTACCTTCACCTAAAATTTATGCTTTGTTCAAATTGTTTCGAAATGCATTTGTTCATTTGCTGAAGGTGACCTACCACCATAGATCAGTGCACAGACACTTGCAGAGCGATCCTGGGCAGTCTTAAGGAGGAAGCAATCAGCATTTGCTTAGTGTTAAGTCAGTGCTACTACAGAAGTACTGTCAGGCCCTCGAATGCTTGATGTCTCTAATTTAGTTAGAGAAAATGTAATCTTTTATTACTCTCTGTGAGTTTGCTTTCAGTTTAAAATCTTCAAGTGGTGTGATTTGTTTTGCAATGTCCCCTCTTTTTAGGTGCCATGCCATGCCACCTACTAACTTTGTTTTGAAGTTTGAAAAGCTCTGCAGAAAGGATTAGTCTTTATATAGATAGGTAGGTAGCGATACATTACTAAATCAGAACTTGCATTAATCAGGAGAATGGATTTGCTCTAGTAACGTTTATTGCTTTTTCAGGAACCAGCATGGTGAGGAGAAACAAGTTATGTGCATATAAATGTATGACCAGCATCTTTGTGCCCATGATTGTTCATTATATAAAATCAGTATCCTCAGTCCTTGTTAAGCTTGCAAGCTTATGCTAAGGTAAATGTTATACAAGCTTAAAGTGCTGGGGTATTGGCTGTAGGCACAGGCTTGACAAAGTAAGGATATAATCATAGTGTGCCACTAAGAGGTGGCACTTCACTGAAACAAGCCTTGTTTTTATAAAATGCTTGCAGGTTCCCCTTCTGCCGTATGTCTGTCCAGTGTTGAGGACAGATGAAACTATCCTGTGCGCGTGTGCGTACCTGTATGCATTCTGGTGTTTGTGTTTAGATTCCTCTAGGATTGCTGCTTCCCAGCTTTCATTTCATTCACGCCTGTCTCTTTCCACAGAGTGGCTCTGTGAGTAAGTGGTTCAGCTGTGCCATTAGAATTAATTCTGAAATGATCCATGAATTGTCAGCCGCTGTTTAATATCTCTGCTTTTTCCATTGTTTTGATAAATCTTAGTATGGTAACTTGCTTTCATTTGCATAAGTTGCTGTGCAAGATTGGGTCTTTTCTAAAGAACGTGCAAAATCATGTCTTCTGACCATGCACTGATTATCCTAGTAGCCTCAAAAACAGGTTAAGTTAGCTTTAGCAAGTTAAATATCAAGCAACTTCAGAGTAAATCAGTTGGAGAAGACAGGATGTTTGGAGACTTAAAACATCTCCAGTGACCTATCATCTGTCTTTTCAGCAAAATAATGGGGATACCCTTTATCTTGGCCAAGGTACTTTTTCCAGACTTGGACATCACGCATCAAGGAAGAATAAAAACTCCACAGAGACAGTTCTGGGAGGAGTATGAGAAAGTCGAAGGTCTACAAACCAGGATCTATGAGCTAGAAAAAAGACTTGGGTAAAGAAAGGGTGTGTTTTAAGTCTTCAAAGAGATAAAAGCCTAGAACAGAGATGAACAAAATGGAGTTATTGCTACTTCTGCCCTTTGGGGATTAATGGGTTGATTTTTACAGCAAAGGAAGTTAAGGTGAGACATTAGGGAAAGAAACATTCAAATTCAGGTAGTTAAACACTGGAATGCAGGGCTTAGGGAGGCTTGAAGCCTCCAGTCCTGTAGTGAGATAAGACAAACTGACTGTCAGGAATGACACAAGTATTGTAATTTTTTTTTTAATGTATCACTTTACCTTAAGCCATCACTATTAGGTGTGTTGGTTTCATCAAGAAAAAATGTATGAACTTAGAGTACCTTGAATTTGATAAATTAAAAGGTAGAATCCTCGATCAGAATCCCTCTGTTGCAGATGGTAGGGAAAGGAGACATAGGTTAACTGCATGCAGTCGAGACGTGTCTGCAGTTCCAGTCCAAGGAAGCTTAAAAAGTGGCTGGCCTCTTCTCCTTATTGGAAGCTGCATACATGAGTTGTTCTGTACCAAAGGCAGCTTGACACTTGCAGAGACCTGCAGCACTCAAAGTAATAGGTTCTGCCTGCAAGGATGACTTCAGCAAAGGCTTTATCAGTTGTAAAGTCTTGTTCAGTACATCTCTAAATCCATTTTAAAGTATTTTTATTTATTTTAGATAGAGGCCTGTTGTCCTTAGCTAGTTGTCAAATGCATTGCTGCAAGCAGTAACTGTCTTTTGTGTCCAGAATGTTATGGGTATATGATTAGTAAGACACCAAGCTTTGTTTGGATACAAGGCTGAAAACACCCACGGATGTCTCATCCTGTTGGGAAACGTTCTATTTGGAGTATACTGCCTATATGTCTAATCTGCCATGGGGGAAGAATTGCCAGATAACACACTGCCTGCTGGTAAATTGTCATCGGGCTGGGCAAGATGCTGCATTTTACCAGTATTCGTATGGGACCCCCCCACCTCCCAAAAAATCTGCTTCAAATCTGGGCTGACTTTGTCCCTTGAGAGGCGTTACCAGAATCCTATCTGCTGTTTTTATACCTCTTCTTTTTTTACAAACGGTACCTGATGATGAAAACTGATCTCTTTCTATACAGGTTGTCATCTGCTGTTGATTCCCCATCTGCTGTGCTTGTTTGTTGTATCTGCAGCAGCAGTAGTTATGATGATACAGTCACGGTTGCCTTCAGGTGGAGGAATAAGCAGCAGAAGGATGTGAACTTCTGAGAAATACACCTCCTGGTTTTGTTCAGCTGTCCCTGGTAGGAGTAGTATTAAAAAATAATAGTACACAGAGTATGATGCAACCAGACTTGTTTTTCAAAGGGAATGATGTGCCAAGCGTTCCAGAATAGATTCAATTTGTAGAATGTTTTAGACTTTTAGACATTTAGAATGTTTAGTCATTAGCTCATGCTGAATTTTTCTCAGGAAGCTTGGAATCAAAGGTCAAGGGGGAATCCTGAACCAGGAGAAGGTAAAGAAACCCACCTCACTCTTTGCACTGATTAAATTGGGTAAATAGAAACCAAATGTCCCTTCTCTCACAGTTCACTTGTTGAGACAGTCTTGGCAATGAGTGTTCTTCCGTTCACTGCATCCATGCAATTGGGGGAGCGTTTATCTTGGAAGAGTTTTCAGTCATCTGATGTGACCCTAAGTTCTAAGTTTAGAGTCTGTGCCGCTGCTCTCAGTCTACCACAGGCACTGAGCTCAAGATATAGACTAATCCCTCCCATGTCTCCCAGCTCTCTGTTTGTAAATGTGCAGTATTTTCCCACCTCATCAGAAAGACTTTGCATCAAGAAAGTGCTGAAGTCTGTGACTAAAGGCTTTGTTCAGTGGAGGTGGATTGAAACAGATGTCTTTAGTGGTTTTGTGAACTTGGACCAGTGTCACTGTTTTCCCTGCTGTGTACTCAAAGCTTTGCAACTCCTGTGTGATGAGGAGGCCTAATGCCTAGCTAGCTTCTGTTCTGCTTTTTAAATCAACGTGTTGACCTAAGATATGTAAGCTTGGTTGCGGATAAAGGCTTTGGGAAGAATTCTGCACAGGAATGGTATGCATGTTGTATTGCTCACCCGGAGTGGAACAGTATGGATGAAAGCATGTGCATTTCCTTTGAGGCTACAGCATTAACATATGGCTCCTGTAATAATTCCCAAATTACATATGCACAAGAAACATTTTGTCATTTCCTGGAAAATATTAAAATCAGTTTCTCCTGAATGTATAGGAAAGATGTACGTCTAGAATAGACATAGCTGGGAAATGTATGATGTGAATTTGGTGGCTTTTTGTTAGTCATCCAGGGTTTCTTGATGGGAACTAAAGCTGAAATGGTATTCCTATAGAGCTTCTTGTAGTCTTTTAAAAAAAAAATTAAATGGTCATGGAAATTTAAATGCCTTTAATGGAAAATTCAGCCAATGGCTGAAAGTCTCTTCTGAAGTTACTACTCATCTAACTGTTACCATGTGGTAGATGTTGACATAGGACAGCCTTCATCGGGCACGGAGAGGAGGTCTGCGATATTATACAGCATGAAAAAAGCTCTTTTACGATAAGCTAAGCATTTGAAGAAATGCATGTAAAATCTAAGGGAAAAAGGAAACATGAAGCTACTGTTTAATTTGGGGCAGATTTCTGGGAGTTTGGTTCTTTGTGAAAGTGGAACTTGATGGACCACTGACATGGACGTATTTTGGATAAGTTTCAGTGTCCTCTTCAGATAGTTAATGGATCAGTTCATATCGACTCCACAGTTTCTTCCATGCCAAGGAACATTCTGCCCTGTGTAGGAGCTGGGTGGAAAAGAAGTTGTTCCACTTTCATTAACGTAATGATTTATTTCAGACTGATTTTCAGTCTGCAATTTTGTGCATCTTGTCTTGCTTAATCTTGTCTTCCTCTGCACTGAATCCCTGCGAGTCTTTTGGGTATTTCTCCTTTGAGTGCAACTTCACAGGGAGGCATCGCTTCATATGCTAGCTAGCAGCACAGAATGCTTCTCTGTTCATGTTCAGGTGTCTATTCCAACCTTACTTTCTTTAGCAGGTCAGTTAAAGGATGCAGAACATTCTCGTTACCGCATCAGGCCTTTAGCTTGCTACTGGGATCCATGGTTCACCTGCACCACTTGTCAGGGATTGAGTTTCTCCAGATGCTGACACCTTTAAAACTTTTTCTATAACAAGTGTGTAAAGTGCCTGTTGGTAACTGTATTTATAGTTGTTGATGTTCATGCAGGAGGAGGGGTTTGCATCCTCATACCTTCTCAAAGTGTTGCTGTGTGAAATAAGTGCAATATCTGGGGGGTGATGATAAAAAAAACCACGCCTGCGCGCGTGCTTGCATTCACTTCTTTTTTGTGCTGTTGACTCATCTCGGTTACTCTTCTCTAGGAGTCAGTAAATGTTAGGGCAAAGCCTGTTTGCATCCAAATCTTTGTCTCCTAACTCTGCTGTTGACAAAGATACAGAAAGGCACTCAAATGTATCTAATCTGAAAGCTGACATTTTAATTTAATGTTCCCCAAGACGATGTGAACAACTCGGGGCATGCCAAAGCAGAACTCAAAACTGTCACAAGTGTGTGGGTAGACAATATATGATGTACGCATGCTATGAAAAGAAAAATGTAAAAAAAAAAGTTTGTGATAAAGTGATTTAGCCTGCATATCTATTTATGTGCTTACTCTCCCTGACTTAGGCACCGCTTGCTTGTTTAAATATTAGACAGACACTTAGAACCAGCGTGTCACAGAGTGGATGAGGTTGGAAGGGGCCTCTGGAGATTGTCTAGTCCAACCTCCTGCTCAAAGCAGGTTGCTCAGGACCATTCCCAATCGAGCGTTGAATATCTCCACTGATAGAGACAGCAAACCACTCCAGGTAATCTGTTCCAGTTTTGGACCACCTTTACAATAAAAAAAAAAAGCTTTTTCTTATGTTTAAATAGAATTTCCTGTATGTCAGTTTGTGTCCTATGTTTCTTGTCCTTTCATTGGACACCACTGAGAAGAGTCTGGTTCAATCTTCTTTATACCCTCTCATCAGGTATTTATACACTTTGATAAGATCACCCCCAAGCCTTCTGGTCTTCAGGCTGAGCTCGTGTGGCAAATGCCCCAGGCCATGTAGCCATCTTCATGACTTCTTGCTGCACTCGTTTCAGTATGCCCATGTCCCTTTTGTACTGGGGAGCCCAAAACTGGACCCAGTGCTCCAGAGGACTCAGTGGTGCTGAGTAGAGGGGCGGAATCATCTCCCTCGACCTGCTGGCAATGGTCTTTCAGCTGGCGCAGGAAGGTCCCTCTCCCCCCGCCCCAGTTAAGGGAAGATGCCTGACAAGATGCCTAGGATGAGGTGTTTGAATGTACTGTTGTGCACCTGCAGAGCAGCGTGGATGTGTAAGTACGTGGCACATGCCCAGGGTGTGATTTTGGTAACTGTGGGCTATGGCAGTGGCAATAACGAGTCTGAAAATACTTGATGTAATTAAACTGAAAGGAAAATCTTTTGGCACTTGAATGACAAAGGATGATGTATGGGCACTGATGTGGGCATTTCAGTGGGAGGTTTGGGTGCTTGTAATGAATCTGAATGCAGAGATGTACAGTAACGTTTTTCTGTGATTCTTCATGAGAAATTAGGCTCATGGCCAGACTGAGCAGCAGCTACAGATAATGGGCTCAATGTGTGTGTTTTAAGTCCAGCCTGGAGTTGCTATTGCCTTACACACAGTAAGACCTTGCAATGACCTATTTCTTGTTTTCAGTCTTTCTTCTCCCTCCTCTTATTGTTTGTTACTCATTTATTTCACCTGGTTTAGAAAAATAGGTGCAGAAAGTTTTTGTGTGTGAACTTCTGCTGTGGCATAACAAAGCCCAGAGCCCGAGAAGAGCCTCTATGTGCTGCCTGAGTCCAGGCAGCGCCTCGCCTGCTGCACGGGTACTGAAAACCTCTGTGTGGTTGAATCAGTAACTGTACAGTACGCTTGCCTGATAGCTGGAGGAGGCTATTTATTCTCCCTGTAATTCAATGTGTTACCTGTTTGCTTCAAGAACAGTGTTTGCTTTCATGCTGGATCCTAACACCAGTGAGAGAAGTGGAGACAAATTTTTCAGGGCATATCACTAACCTAGAACAAAGGTTTCTAATAAACCAAGTCTCTCCAAAGGTGTATGCCTCTTAATTCTCTTTACTAATTTGTTTATGGAACCATCATGACACGGTCCTGCTTTTTTTTGGATTTTTTTTTTTAATGTTTGAATGTTTGTGGAGTATCTTTCCTATTTCTTACAGTACACCCTCAATGCAGTATTTTATCACTTCTTAAGGTGCATATCAGCAGCTTAAACCTTTAAATAGTAGTGCTTTTTATATAGAGAGCAGAAATGTTTGTACTGATGTTTTCCTAAAAGAGCCTGTTTATGACTCATGCATCTGTATCTTCAGACAAACATGCTTAAGGCTGCTGTAAACTTACTAATTGTCCTTAGTTATGGCACTGTCAGGCATGCACAGCTAATCTCTGCAGAAAGGCACCAGCACTGCTGACCCTGGAGATGACTTGTTTTGTCAGTTTATTGCCACAGAACCTGCTGACTTAGAAGGCAGATGCTTTGCACCTCGGAGAGCAGATGATCGTTTCTGAAGTATTTTGAAAGCCAGATGCTTTTGCCAAAGGGACTGCTTTGAAGGCATATCTTATTTCTGTACCAAATCAATGGAAACACATTGGCTTCCGGTTGAGACATTCAAGTCTTGGGTGTCAAATCTTGGATCTAGAGCCCTGGTCTTAAAGGAAAGCAAAAAAACCCCAAAGCCATAACTGCTTATGGAATGAGAATCTGTGTCACCTTAATTGTCATGGTTTAGCTCTAACCAGCAACCAGGACCACACTGCCACTCGCTCCCTCCCCCTCAGTGGGATGGGGGAGAGGATCAGAAAAGTGAGAAAACTAACGGGTTGAGAGAAAGACAGTTTAATAAGTAAAGCAAAACAAGGAATTCATTCACTGCTTCCCATCGGTAGGGATCAGCCATCTCCAGGAGAGCAGGGCTCTGTCACACATAACAGTTACTTGTGAAGACAAATGCCGTAACTCTGAACATCCCCCCCTTCCATCGTCTTCCCCCGGCTTCACACGCTGAGCGTGATGTCATATGGCATGGAATATTCCTTTTGTCAGTTGGGGTCAGCTGTCCTGGCTGTGTCCCCTCCCAGCTTCTTGTGGCCCCCCAGCCTGCTCGCTGGTGGGGTGGTGTGAGGAGCAGAAAGGCCTCGACTGCTTAGCAGTAACTAAAAACATTAGTGTGTTATCAACATTATTCTCATCCTAAATCCAAACCACAGCATTATACCAGCAGCTAGTAAGACAGTTAACTCTATCCCAGCCCAAACCAGAACACTAATCAAACTTATTCAGGAGTTGTGGTAGCTGCAGGCACTTAATTCCTGGTTTTCGTCTCACTGGAATTGTGTCTAATTCTGTATCTGTCTTCAGTTATTTTGGGTAAAAGCTGAAATTGGATGGAAAAAAGTGCCTGCTTTTTACAACTTCTGAATCTTCTTGGATCCATTGAGTATCCCCTTTACTGTGTGCTGAGACAGTGGAGCAGATCCTTGCTACTTACATTTTCTGTAGTATATTTTTTGCAGCCATCAGCTGGTGCTCTCAGGTGAAGAGCCCCAGGCTTTCCACTCTTCCAGCCTGTGCACATCCCTAGCGCTTTCCTCTCTAGAAGGCAAGGAGTGCATGCTAAGGAGGATCTGAAAGCAAGATTAAGGTACAAAACTGCCATTTAGTATTTGAGGGATGTGGACATGTTTGTGCGTGGGTCTTGTGTAATCACTTCTGGATGGTAGTATTCTGTCCTGGCCTGTGTCTTTGACACTGTGAGACCTAGTGTCAAATAGAGGTTTTTGGAGAAGAATGTAGGAACTAGAAAATGTATCTGGCAATTGTTTAGAAAGGTATGTAAGCTGAAAACAAGCAATGGGGAGGAAAAATTAAAGAGAGATTAAAGCTATTTAATAGAGTGTAAGCAAGTAGCTGTGCCGTTGAAACTGAGGGCAGACTTGCAGTTATTTCAAAGTTAAAATCTCATCACAGATTGACTGAGAAGGAGCCACTGTTTTCATTGTGATTGGGAGGCTGGTGTAGATTCTGTGCAGAAGAGTGGAAGACACCTAACACAGTTGCTGCAAGGGAAATGTCAGCCATCCAAGAGGTTTTAGGATGTGCCTGGATGAACCTCTAGGTAGTGTAACTGTTTCAGGACAAAGCCTATAGTGAGCTACGTGAATGAACACTTCTCCATCTCTAAATAGTACAATGCACTGTAAGAATGCATTGGGTGTGCTGTCCGTAGTGATGAGTGTAGAGTCAGCTGTGATGAAAGGTAGATGCAAACTGCAATGAAAGTGGGAATTTTTCTGGAAAATCTCTTCCCTGTAGCCCGTCTGGGCTGTTGTTAGCATTCCTCACTGTGGTCTGTGCAAAGCATCAGTCTGTTCCCACGGTATACTGCTGCCTTCCCTTCAGTAATTGATGCTTTCTCATAAAGTACAGAACAAAGTGTCCTGTGTGCTTCATAACTAGTCCTCATTATTTTTTTCTATGTATTGCCTCTGCAGATTAAATAAAGGCAGACACCCCTTTCACCATTGCGTGCACCTGCTGCTTGAATAGTGTCGCAAGGTCAGTATGTTATAGTTGTGGATTATTTCCTTCCCTTGAGGGATGAGGTCTCCTTGCAGAACAGGGTGCTATGAATGGGATTTGTAATACTAGGCAGATATTAGTGAGTTTTTTTTTAAAGGGTTGCTTTTTCTGACACCTTCTTTTCACAAAAGGAGCATCAAGAAAGCTCCTTAAAGGACATAATTTAATAATCTGAGTTGTTTTAAACAGAATTAAGAAGGTATTTAAGTTCTTTACAGTTGTTGTTTGTTTTTTTTTTTTTTAATATAACCCAGCTATCACAGCGCTCTCTGCCAACACAGCACCTGCTCTGCTTATTGAGTTAAACTTCCCATTCTTCTTTTGAAGATGTTGTTATTTTCCTAGCAGCTTAACCTGGGTCAGATATCAAAGAAGTCTGAAACCCATCCAAGACGGAGTTACCGATTTGGCCTTCTTGCACTGAGAAATCCACGAAGGGAATGTAGTCTTCCTTGTTTTCCCTTGCTTCCCAGGGGACCTTCCTGTTGTCACACTTCACTTTTCTTTTTTTTTTTTTTTTTTTTTTTGGTCTGAGGCCTCACTCTTTTCAGTGTATGATGTCTTTCTACCAGCCTTGGTTGATTCCACAAACCACCAGTTGGCTTCCTTTCTATTGCAGCTTGGGTCCTAGGGATTTAATCTCATTATCTGAAATATTAACAGGGCCACACATTCTAATATAATTACTGAAGTTTGACATGTGAAAACAAACAAAACCCCCCATAACAATGAAATGATGGTGTTGTTGCTCTCCACTCTTCTGCTGTGAGTGGTGAATATCAGGAACAGTGGCTGGTTCATACAGGTTGAGAACCTTCCTTAAAGTGAACCATCACCAGCACTGCTGTGATAAGCACCCTTCTTCAGTGCTTAGTCCATAATTTTGTATTCTGAAGAACTGAAAGACCTTGAAGGGCAGATGGGAAAGTAGAGAGAGGGTGGAATGACCCAGGAGACTTCGTACTGGGCAAGGGTCCTTTCTGCGCGTTTTTCCTGCTGGTTCAGTCCCACTGAGTGCTGAGTGAGTCTGTCTTCAGGTATAGTTTTGCTGAGGTCCAAGTGTTCTCCAGCTGATAGGAATGCGGCAGGCTTTGAGTGCTCCCATCTGATGTGAATTCTACATAGGAGCTACTGCAAAGAAGGAAGCGTGCCCTCCTGTCGTGATCACTGGGAGACAAAGCTGAGTGCTCTTCACTTTCTACAGAAAAGCTTGTGGCTAGTGTATGAGATGTTGAACCGAAGCCTTGAGGTTCTCGTTCTGGTCCACGTGCCATCAGTGGTGCAGATGTTACTCATGGTGATCCTTTCCTGGGACTTACCAGTGTTGGTTGGAAAGCCAACTTCGGAAGTGCAGACTTCTATGCTGAAATTGCTTTGAAAGCAGGAAAGAAATGAGAGGTGACTCCTGTTAATGCAGCTGTCTTTGAAAAGAAACCGTCTGAATTTTTGTATAGGTCTCTTGGCTAAGAGCGTGCGTGAAGTACCTGATGCTTATTAACCTTCCTGCTGTGGAGAAGTAGATAGGTATTTTGAGTCCAAGATCTTACTATTATATTTTTTTTAAAAACATGTGGTTTTTGGTAATACGTGGGTCAATCAAACTCACTGACAGACCGATCATCTCATGACACTTTAATTGTTGCTGTTTCATTATGAAAATAAAGAACTCTGTGCAAAGCCTCCTTCTATAAGGAAGGGCACATACATGTAATTATAGGATGCTTTTGCTGTTTTAAAAAAAAAAAAAAAAGAAATTAAATGACTAATACATTTTACTGGTGGAACTGACAGCTGTAACAAACCTGCTTCTCTCATCAGCTGTGAGCTTTTATCCCTGCCTTGTACTAATGAATAAATCATCTTATTACATAAAATTGCATTCTAATTGCTCCCGTGTGAGTCTATTTCAGGTTAGGCCTGAGCAGTAAGGTTCCCTTGATGCCTGGGTTTTCCCTTTCTGCTTGACTGCTGAGCAGTCACATTTACAAGTGCCTGGGAATGGACTTGGAGGGGAAAAGACGGGGAGGGAACTGGGAGAAGGCAGGAGAAAAAGGGAGAGAAGGACCAGAGAGGATTTGAAGGGGATAAGGAGTGAATGTAGGAGACACAAGGAAAACCTGGAAGAACTGTTGAATGGAAGGACCAATGAAAAACACTTAGAAAAGCTGGTGGGATGTGAGTGGGAAGAGAGGGAGAGTGAGTCAAAACTACGGCAAACCTTTTTGTGTTAGGTCTTGTGTGGAGCGGCTTGTGGGAGCTCATAGTGTTGGCTAAACAGCTGTGGCCGTTTTGTGTGACAGGAGGTTTTCCTTAAGCTCTGGCAAGTTGTTACGGTCTAAGTTCTCCTTTTCCTCACTTAAAATGTTATCTGGAAAACATTAATTAGTCATTTAATACTGTAGCGTGAAGGGATGTATCCCCCCACCCCTCTCCATCATCAAGTCAAACGATCGATTCTCATATAAGAGCAAATGGCAATTTGTGTAGGCTTTGTGTAGTAGAGAAAGTTTTTCTAAATTAACTGTAACTGAATGACTTGGAATTCATCCTTCAACTACCAAAAGGCTGCATCAACTCTCATATATTGATTTTGCTTAGGTTGATTACAAAGAGGACTGAACACAAGTAAGACTCCCTTGAACAAAACCAAGTGCATCTGTATAGAAATTGTGCAACTTTAATTAATTTGGTTTAGTAACTAATTTAGTTGAAACTTCCTGTTGTAGAGAAGGCATTTGGAAATGATTGTGCAGCTCCGAAGTGACTGATGTAATCATCTGCAAAAAGGAAAGAGTCAGACTTTTTGTTACTCTTTGAAGATGAATTAGAATGTCATCTAGAAATTTGCTTCTGTTAATTTTGTAATATGAAAGCAATCTTGCCTACCCCATTTTTTGTGAAAGACTAGAGTGCAAGTAGGATCATGCATTATAAGCAAATGAACCTGTTTAACTGGGGCAGCGTGATTCTTTAAGACTGTTTGCAGTTCTCTTTTGTAGGTTGTCTATAAAATAGATTTATCTTAAAATCCTGGCAAATGGAATAAAAGCTGTTAATGCTTAACATTGAAAACCCTATTTCCTACATGGTATTAATGGGTTGTTTCAAAGAAAAGATGGGACATTTCTGACATCCCTAAATTTTGTTGGCAAAAGTGCTAAACAAAGAGAAGTCTTACAGTGAAGAAAATAAATACTTTGGGCTGCCTTTCTGTGACATGAAATAGAAAAGGAGATGATAATCCTTGCATTTTTTGTTTGCTGAGTCTCTGCCTAAGAAGGTCCGTATTACTGTAGCTTGTTCAGAGAAAAAGAGTCACTTATAGAGGCTGCACAAGGAGTGTGTGGCATCCTTGTTTTTATTTCAGGTTTGAGTGCGTAAACAAACTGGCAATCATTTGGTGGTGTTGGGGAAAAATGCAAAGGGAATTCGGTGTCTGTTCCAGCACTGTGAGGCAAGAATAACCCAAACAGATGAATAGAAGTAACTCCTTGATTGCTCTTTCTGTGTGAACGCAGGCAATCTGGGTTTAGCATAGACCTAAACACAAAGGTTTGTTACAATTCCCAACTCTGATGTTGTATCAAGAATGCCCCTTCAGTCTAATTGTCACCATGGACGTTATATTGAGGGAACATTGGGATTTGTGGAGATTGCTATTAAGGGTTGCTTTCGATTAAGAGTCTTTCAGATAAAGCGGTTTCTATTTTTGGTGCTGTTCCTCTTCCTTTGTCACAGTTTTCTCCCTCTTGGTACTTGAGGTACCTCCTGCTACCCGTCACCGTGATGCGTTTAATGCTTTCAGGTGATTGGACTGCTTGGTACCTGTTCTCCTGAAGCTGTGGGATTTCCAAGGAGAGGTTGAAACTGTTCACTCGTAAGGGTGTTTGACACCAGTGTCCGTGTACCTTCTGTCATGCTTGTGTGCAGTTGGATTGAAGGATTCCTTTGCACTGACTGCACACATGTTCCTCCCGGACTTTAAGCAGTAGGAGTACTTCACAAATGGGCATTAATTGCCATGGGGAGTGGGGTTGGTACACTGAAAGGGCAGTGGCAAGAAGTCCTGTTAACAAGCTAGGAAAGAGGGAGCAGGCTACAGTATTACAACGTGCTGATTCTGACCTGTTGTTTGAGTCTTTGGCCAAAACCAACTGAAAACAACATGTAATTAATCAACAAAGAATATTTTAAACCTTTAGAAGGAGGAGGAAAAAAAAATTATTTGGATTGATAATGGCTGTAACCAGAGATTAAAAACATAGAAGCGGGATAAATGAGCTGTGAAAGAACAATGTGCAGTGAGAATGGGTTAAATTGTGAGAAAGACTCTATGGGCAGTGTGGATCTGGTCAGGTCCCCATGTAGGCAAAACTAAGGAACTGGACAAAACGGGAGAAAAACATCTATGGCAGACTGTAAGAAAAAAAAAAACCAGCATAGAGGAGGGAATTCAGATGGCTGAACATGAGGTGGTAAGCTTAGACAGACAGTGGTGCTGAAGAAATATCTCTGAGAAGGATGACTTCTCCAGGCTCTGAAAGAGGGGGCAGCGGGCACTGGTCATGTATGGGTAGAATCAGCAGAGAGAGACAATGCTGAGGGTCTGCAGTGTCCTGGACATCACGTGAAGCACCAGAAAAACAGGAGCAGAGGCACGTGCTGTGGGCAAAGATTGATTTCAGGAAGACCACTGGTGTGTCTGAAGTGTTGTGGTCACTTTTGCCATGCGAAGTGAAGCTGAACTGAATGCAGAATAGAGAGAAGAGGAGAAATTTCAAACTGGAAGGCATGCGTGTGAAGACAGTCGTGTGAATGCCATCTTTCTGGTGCTTGACAGTAAAACCCTTGACATGACTTCGGAAGGACAGGATTTGTTCCCAGGTGCTGAAGAAGTGACTAATATGAGGTAGAATCAAACACAATTTTTATTTTCCAAGAAAAACTCATGAGCCTTCTTCCTTTCATCTCAGGTTTCCAGCTTCAACCACTTTCTTGAAGTGGGTAGAGCTTAAGTGGCAGAAGACTTACTTACGATATGTCATCCACAAATAAGAAAGTCTGCTCTGCTAAGCTTGCAGCGCAGTGTTACAGTGGTACCAAATACTTAGGTAAGGTCTACCCTCCACGTTTTCTGTTGTTTTCCAAAGAGTGTCTCTTAGGCTTCTGAGATTTACTAGCGCTGCTTGTTAGTAATCTTAGGGCCTTGGGCTTTTTTTTTTTTCGTTGTTGTTGTCCTGTGTTGCTTAATTAAAGGTCAGATCTAAGCGAGAGCTCTTATTGATTTCAAAAGTGCGAAGTAGAGATGGTAGGTTTTTTACCTGCTGTACAAATGCTTTTCCCATTCTAAGTCGATGGCAGCAGACGTCCAGGCCGTAGCGCGAGCAGGCCCCAATCCTGGACTGTCTCAGCAGGAGTGAGTCAACATGGAGCCAGTAACAGCATTGAGACCTTGGTGATTATTGAACAGGAGGTGGCTTGAGGTGTATGAAAACTACCGCCGTGATAACATAAATGAGGGGAAAAACCAGACCTAAGCAGTTAATGAAATGGAAAAAAAATAGCAATGGGAACAGAGATGAATTGGTAGGACTTTGTTAAAGCGCTTGTAAGAAACAAGCTGCTAGGTCCAGTGTCAATGGGGCATGCATTAAGTGGACTGAGTGGGAAGTTAATAACAGAGGAGACTGGTGCTGCTGAGAAGAGCTCGGTGTGCTGTTTGTCTTTCGATTCATTGAAAGGACCACAGGGTCACTTTTTCTGGAGATATTTTTTCTTAGAAGAGAAACTGTAAAGCTCTATGATTGTCAGATCAGGTACAGCAACACCTACTGCCATTGAACATAGGGTAATACATAGTCAGATCACCATAGGGAGTTCTGATAACGTAGAGTAATCAACGAGAAAAGCAGCTTAACTAATGGTCCGTGCATTTCAGTTGCTTGTATTGAGAGCTCTAATAAATATAAAATTTGTAAATTTACTTCAGTTAAGAGATCCCAGCTCATTAAATCTGCAACACTCCAGGAGATGGTTTTTGTTCAGCTTACCTGCGTAACAGGCTGGTGTACAGAGCAGCTGCTGTTACAGACCGGTAGCTGTTGGGGGTGAATGAAGTGTGCTGCAAAGGACTCCTGAGAGAAAATAGTCTACTCTTGTAAATCTGAATTTGGGGTGAGAAACTAATAAATGCTTATTAAAGGATTTTGAGGGGGGTGGGGCTGTATGGGATAGTTACAGAGCTGAAGTTTTGCTGCTTGTTTTACTTTTATTGGGTGCTGCAATAGTTGTGTTTTGTTTTCCAAAGCTGGAGCCATACAGTCTGTGTGTCAAAGTTAAGCATATAATGATTTTGCAGCACTTTGCTGTTTTATGATCTCATGTTTTCCGATTGCTCTCTGCTGATGTTTTATGGATTTTCATATTCTCTCTTGTTGGCCTGTGAAGACAAGTACACACAAGGGCAGGAGCCTACATAGCAACAGTGCTTTGGTACGTAATTTCCTAACCCCAGACAGCATCATGCTCTTCCCGCTTCAGAGGCTGTTCACGTGCAATGGGTCTTGTGTGTCACTAGAGCCAGAGCGAACCAGCCTGTCGTTGGGCACAAACAGAAGAGGAGCGCTCGGGAGAAGATGAGTCCTCCAGAGCAGTGCGTAATGCAGAGAGTCAGGGTCTGTCTCGTACAAGCATCAACAGTATCCAATGGATGTGTGCTCCGGCCTGCATCCCTGTGCTAGCGCAGGCAGTGGCAGCAGCTCCGTTCCTGACAGAAGGCACGTTGCTGTTCCTGCAGTTTGCGTATTGCATTAAAGTAGCCGTGTCCTGCAGGTGGTATCTGTACTGCTCACTTGCAGATCCCTTTTGTATTGCAATGGTTAAAAATAGTGCTGATTTTTATGCCTTACAGTGACATAATCGGAGCAGCAGGGATGAATGAATACCTGGAGGAGACCATAGCTCCACCCTTTGGAGCTGGGAAGGCACGGGAAGGTGGCCAGCCACAGTGTGAATAACTGTAGTCCTTAGGACTGTGAGCAGCCTCATCATTGCCGTGGAAATAGTGCTTGCCTGGGTGGGCCCTAGCGCTTATCTTCATGCACAGGTGTAATATTTAGAGATCTGCCTTCCAGAGCATTTGGCCAGGCCGCCCTGAAGGCTGAGCTTTAAAAGTCTCTCTCTGTGAGGCTTTGGCTCATCTCTCCAGGGTTTTGCTTCCTCCTGGCAGGGGCTGCAGATAGTGATTTTTGCCCTGTTCCTTTTCTGCTGGTGGATGCATTTCATGATCATTCTTTCTGGTGCACTTTTGCAGCCTCTGCTGCTTAAGGATGCTGGAAAGTGAAGGACAAACGGGATGGATGCTCAAGGCAATGGGGCAAGATGGAAGTCAGACAGCAGAGAGAGGAGAGAGCAGTAGATAGGATACAAGATGGCAGGTAAACATCCTTCCTTGCCTTTGTTTCAGGTTTTCCTGGTTCTCTCTTGCTGAGTCTGAGAGGGGTGGTGTAGTTTTGGGTCACGGCTGTAGCTGAACCATCATTTGTAACGCTTTCTTGGGTCTAGTTGATTTCAAAGATTTGGGGAAAAAAAAAATTAGGACCCAGACAAAATAATTGAGCCCAAATCTATATTTGGACCTGGAATTGCTTAGGATTCCATGTCACCTGGAGAAGTCCCTGGGGTGGGATTGATGCGCTGACTCTTTCTGAACTAGCATTTAGAATGGGTATTTCTGTTTTGAAAGCCAAACTGCAATCAAGGCCCTCCTTTCCCCCTCCCTGCAGGATGAGCACGCCTGTCCTACCTGCTTTGTAACCGTGGTCTGCGAATGTGCCCTGACAGCCATTTCACTGCTTTCTTTTTTTGGTAACTCAAGCTCAGTTAGTTGTGTTTCACCTCATCCTGGCATTTTTGAAAGAATTGGCACTCTTATACGGCTTGCCACGTCCCCTCTCTTTTTTTGTTTTGCTTTTGTACTTTTTTTTTCCCCTACGTCTTAGAAACCTACTCATGTATTGACATAGCATCCAAGCAAACGTGCCCTACCATTGCCCGGTAAGAGGCAGTATAATTAATTCCAAAGACCTGACACTCAAAGAAACCTTTGCCTTCCTCGGAACAGTGAGAGCTGTTCAATTATACTGGAAAGCTGCATGTGGGCCAGGCGGAGAGACCCCCCCCACCGCCTTCCCAGCACTTTCTGAAGGACTGCTGTATTGTCATCTGACAGAGTCACTCATTTCCAGATAATTGGCTTTTTAAAGGGCATCTATGGGACCCAAATAACTCCTGGCATACTGTTTGTACCATTGACCTGCCAGGTTAGCAAAGGTTAGACTTAATTGCCTCATTTATGGCTAATGCATTCCAGTTTTGCTGTTGCTTTTTCTCCGAGGGTAATTGCTCAGACCTGCATTTTTGTTTCTGAAATCTTGATGAATAAAAACAGGGGTCCTGCTTTGTGGATAGAGACGTAGCTTTCATCGCCAGAGACAGAGGACGCGTAAAATCCTTACATTAAGGAAGTGACCACATGCGTGGATGAGAGGTTGTCCAGGTGAGCCTAGCTCAGCCCTTTGACCGCTCAGATCTCCCACTGTATTCCATCAGCAAATCTCTTTGTGTTGTGCATCTTATTGCAATGGAAAGCAATTTTCAGGGAAATTGTGTCTGATGCCACTCTTCTCAGTCCTGCCTGTGGACAGCATATGCTCTGTGGGTACAGGGGTGGTGTAAGGGCCTCTCATTTGGGGTCTCTGCAAGTGCGCACTCCTGGCCACAGACTGTGCCTGGACATCCCTCTGTGGGCACAGGCTGCTGCTGAAGCAAGAGGAGACACAAAGCACCTTCTGGGCTGGTCCGAGGTGTAAACCCAGCACTCCTCCTGTGCTTTCTGCAGAATTAATCCTGACATCTCTACAGATCCGTTTCATATATATCTTGTGTACGTCCACAAATTTGGATAGTGAGGAGGGAACAAACCTGTGGGAGCATAGGCTTCAGTCTCATGGGAGTAGTCACACATGTGTACTCTGCCCTTTCTAGCACCAGGTGATGTTCCTGTTTTGCTAGGAGTAAAATGAGAGCTGCAGCCTTCGGTGCTTCCATTGCAGTTTCGTAAAGCCAACACTATACACACAATTGTGGGTTTTGTTTTGTTTTTTTATGGTTAGGGTAGTTCTATCAGAAGGTTTTGAATGAACAGCTTTTGGATACAATGTCGTGGCTGTTGAGAGGAGGCCATCTCCATGAGGTTGTCTGAGGGTCAAACTATGGCAGCCAAGAGAAGAGCCTTCTGTCCCTGGCATCCCAGGGCACCCTGAGGCTGCCAGCGGTGGGGATGGGGTGTAGGTTAGGTGTCCATCCATCATGGGCTTCAGGTGCTCAGAGCTCTGCATCTAGCTTCACATCAGTGACAGAGGCGCCAAGTTGTCAGGTCTGGCCTCCTCCATAGCTCAGTTTGTAAGGTTTCCCTGGATTAATTCCCATTTGATTAAATCACATCCGTTAGATAAGGAGCTGGTCTTCCTTTTGATAAAAATGCCTCCAATATTCTTGTGCACACGGTGAGGGGGGTTCATAACTTTACTATAAATGCTTTTAAAGGTGGGGAAGGACAAGCTGAGTGTCAGCACTAGGGTCCAATGTGCTCAGGGGCATCTCGCTCCTTGTGGTATTTCCCCTGTGGGAATGATGACACCAGTGGCACCAGCAGCAAGATAGCCACTTTATTCTGTCCCTTATTTATGGGGCTGAGCAGGAGCACCTGAGCCAGATCTGATCCATTGGGCTTTTCCATCTGATCTGTTGCCTAGACGTGGAAGTGCAGGAGTAGCTGTTTGGCCAACTTGCAAACTGTGAGCTTGAATGCTTCTTACCATGCTGGTGCTCAGTTTTACCGAATCTGTGCAGGAGGAGGAAAACACTGGGTCTGAAAATTAACATTCAGCCTGCAGCAGCAAGGAGGCTGAGGTGCCATCTCTCGCGATAGATTTTTGGGAGATTGTGTGTGTGTTGTGCAAGATTAACAGTGAAGGTAATTAAGGAGACAACTTACTGTTGGATGTGATGGATCTCCCATCATTTAAAGATGGGCTAAATATATTTATATAAAATGTGTGTTGTACTTCTGATGGAAGTGACGTGTTTAGTGCTGGAGTGTCTTCAGGGAAGTGTATTCCTGCTGGTCTATGGAATAAATCCCCGAGGAAGGGTCTCAGAAGTTCGGTTGTGGTTGCTGGCAGCATTTATAGGAAGGAAGGAGAGATGAGCAAATAAAGAGCGGTCACAGATTCTAGTGAACACTGGATTTAATTTGCAGAAATGCTTAAGAATATTGTTTACTCTGTTGGCCCAAATCTAAGTTCTGTTTCTTTCAAGTCACCTGCCTTCCTGAGGAGAGGGTAAAAAACCACATAAACAATTGGTTATTTTTGCTGTGGAAGCGAAGGTGGCTGTGCCAGTCTTTAACCACTTAGTTGTCAGTCTCGGCATGAAGATTGTTTTGTTTGCAACATTGAAACAGGAGTTTTGTGCTTCCCGCAAAGAAATGCGAAGCTGACTACAGATGGTTGTTCAAGAAAGAGCTCCAAGATTTTTAAAGACGCTTAAGAGATTCTTTAAAGCAGTAAAGCAAAGGATTATATATTTAGGCTTGTTTTATGGGAACTAGCAAAGATCTTTTTGCTGCAGTTTGTCCTTCTGGAGGTTTCAAGCCAAGGTGAAATAAACCTCAAATTTTTAAAATGGCTTTGGCACATGGTTTAGGTACTGTCCCGAATGAAGGAAAACTGTATTCCTGATCTTGGCATGCCTGGTTAAAGGTGATGTGTGTCCTGGGAGACAGGAGTCTCCCTGGGCATCCCCATCTCTCTCAGGAGGTGCCTTAGTGCATAACCTTCGTTTGCACAGCCTGCTCGCCCTCATCGGGACGCTCAGCCTGGGGCGCGTGCATGGCTGAGACTGCTTGTGTTTTACTCTGCTTCCTTTGGATGGCTGAAATAAAGCCTATGGATCAAAAATATGCTCTCAAGGGTACTGTCCCCATCAAGTCTGAACACACATCAGTGAAAAGCCACAAAAGGAAAAAGCCAATCTAATAAAAACATGTAGCTAGCAGGACCTTGATAATTAAACACCTGCACGCAGCAACTGTAGGACTAATTACTGTAGTCAGAGCAGCTGTTCAAGCACGGTTGTGTTCAATCAGTGACCTCAGTCTTAGCAGATGTTTAGAAGAAAACAGCATGCTGCTCAAAATCCCACCTTCACCCACCACCGGCTTTGTGCTGATGAGCCCTTCGGCTTGTTTTATCTCGCTCTTCGGCTCTTTCTCTCCAGGGCCTAATCTCAGAAATGTTGTTTGACTTCCGATGCTAAAACACACATATCAAGGATTAAATGTATGCCACAGAGATCCTGAAATTGTATCCAGTGCTCACCTCGTTCTTGCTGAGCCCAAAGCTGTAAAGCTACTTGCTCGTACTACTGATGATTTAAAAATGAAGAATAAAGAAAGTACAACCACTGTAACTTCCAGCCAGGTAGTAAAGGAAATGTATTTAGAAGCAAATGTTATGGTTCTGTGTGTTTATTCTTGACATTATATCTCGGGATTCAGTGCTGATACAATTCAGTGATCCAAGTGTTTGATATCTTTGCTTCCCGTCAGGCTGTACGGCACTGGAAGAGGACAAGTGTGTTTCTGTGAACACTGGTCAGTATGGAGTTGCACTGAGGAGGACTGGAAGGACCCTCTCTATGATCGGATTTAGATGACCCGCCGCTTGGGTGCTCTCCAGAACATAGAATCATAGAATGGTTCAAGTTGGAAGGGACCCTAAAGATCATCAATTCCATGTCTCTCTTATTTAGAGAAAAGGATGTTGTGCGGGACAGTGTCAAGTGCTTTGTACAAGTCCGGGTGGATGACATCTATTGCTCTTCCCTTATCCACCAATCTGTAACCCTGTTGTAGAACACCACCATATTTGTCAGACATGATTTTCCGTTAGTGAAGCCATGTTGGCTGTCACTGATCACCTCCTTGTTTTCCATGTGCCTTAGTATAGTTTCCAGGAGGATCTGCTCCATGATCTTGCTGGGCACAAAGGTGAAACTGACTGGCCCGTAGTTCCCCAGGTCTTCCTTTTTTCCCTTTTTAAAAATGGGAAGATGTCACCAACACTGATTATTCACAGTTTTCCTTGAGCTTAAAGTAGTCAGAGCTATTTGAGCGCTACTTGAATTTGCCGTAGAAAGGCCCTGTGTGTAGAAAACCATGATGAGAATAAAGAAAAACCTGGGGGCTTTGCTTGGGGGGTGGGGGAGGAGGAGGGGGGGGAAGAGGAATATGTAAGGCAGAACAAAGAATAATTCCTTTGGGAAACTGGTGCAATAATACTTCATTTGGATTTTATTGAGAGAAAGTGACTAAAACTGCAAAATGGAGAGGGTCTTTTTTTTTTTTTTTTCTGTTGGTTGGTTGGTTTGTTTTACGATTACCAAATCAAAACTCTAGTTTGCCTGTGGACAACCAAACAGATTATTTTTCCCTTAGTATTTTCGTACTTCTGAAAATTGCCCAGCCTTCAGATGCACATAATTTTGTGGCCAGACTTTTGCTCCAGTCCTACAAAGGTGCTTAAAGTGGATGGAATAATAATTTGGATTCTAGCTGCAACAGTTTAATGATTTAATCCCAGACCAATGATTCTTCCTTTTTATTTCATTCCACAACTTTGCTGCCTGAAATGTCTCCAAATGTTGCCTAATACTGAAAAACTTAAGCTTCTTGTGTGGTATTTTCATATGACTAGGAAAATTCTGTAATAAATGTGTGGTCTAATTCTCTAGGATACAGAGAAGCCCTTCCATCAGTCTCTTCCATCTCAAAGTTTTTCTTCATGTTTGGAGATTTTTTTTTTCGCTGTGAAGCAGAATCTATGATCCTATCAAGATGAGGGGGTTTCCCATGAAGTAGATGCTATATATAGCTGTAACATTTACGAAATTTCACATGGTGAAGCGCTGATGCCTTCAAAAGCCTCAATGGATCTCAGTGTTCCTTCTGACGGAAAACACTGAACAGCATTTATTCCAGGTATTGATGATAAATGTAATTTGCACAATTAGGCATCTGTTTTCAGTATGGGGATATGCATTCCTGGTGGCTCCACGTTGTACCACTTCAGAACTATTAAAATGTATTAAAATTAAATCCTTGCATGTTCTCTACTGAAGTGCCAGTAAGTTTGCAAAGACTTTATTAAAACTCTCTTAAGATGCTTTGCATTTTAAAAAAGTATTTCTGCTCCTTCCTGACACTACAGATTCACCAGCTCATTTCTATGTTTCTGCTGTTTGCACAGGCTGGATTTCTTGGAGTTGTGTGACAGGTTTTTGAAACCAGCAAGGATGTTCTCTCCAAATAACAGCAAATCCGATGTCTTCGTTCTCACTCATTTCTTTCTTAGAAGGTGTTACGTAGTAAACCCTCATGCTCTGCCTGTGTTTCCGATGCCTCAGCAGTGGCAGGTTTCAGAAATGCATGCTCAACCTGGTATGTACCAAAACACCCAGAGGAGGTGCTTACGGACAGCTGGTGCACAAACTGTAGTATGGCGCTGCCTCCCTCTGCCCCGTGCTGCTGTGAGGGTGCCGCAGGCTCTGCCGCCCTCCGGCCTCTCTGTGCTGGGTGGAATCGCCTTGCGTGGATGTGACCCATGCCTTTTGGGACACCTCTGTGTGCTGGTGTGCCTCCTGTTGTATTGGGTGACCATGGCAAGGTGTTGGCAGGGGTGGCCTCTGTGAGAAGAGACCGGGGGCTGCCCTGTACTGGACACGTCTGACTCCAGCAGCCCCGCTGCAGGACACAGCTGAGCCTGCCAGCCAAGCTGGTGGTGCCTCGGGGAAAATGTTTTCAAGAAAGGGCAGAAACGCTGGATGGGCAGAGGAGGAGGGAAGAAAAAGAATGAGAAACAACAGGGTTCAACAACAAGGTTGGAGGAGGAGGTGCTCCAGGTGCCAGAGCAGATACCACAGCCTGTGGAGAGCACACGCCGGAGCAGACTTTCCTGATGGGAACTGCAGCCCATGGAAAGCCCATGCCAGAGCAGGGGAAAGGTGTGAGGAGGAATGAGCAGCTGAGAGCAGTTACTGTGCACTGACTATAATACCCCATCCTCAGCCACCCCCGTGCCTATTGGAGTTGGTAGAGGTGGCAGGAAGGAAAAAGGGAGGGTTGGGTGTGGGAGAAGAGTAAGTAAAAGTGTTGTTTAAACGTTTATCTTTTTGTTTCCTACTACCTGAATCAGTAATTAAATGTCTCTTTTAATTGGCAATAAATTAGGTTAATTTTCCCCAAGTCGAATTTGTTTTGCCCACAAGGGTAACTAGTAAGTGGTCTCACTGTTCTTATCTCAACCCACGAGCTTTCTCGTTCCCTTTCTTCCTATTTACTCCCCTGTAAATAGGGGCAGGCCCCCCCTCTTGGGGCAGGGAGTGAATGAGTGGCTGGGTGGGCATTTGGCTGTTAGTCAAGGCTAACCCACCACACCGGTACCTGAAGGCTGAGCTCACCTTCAGTTCTGAAAGGCCTGGAGTTTAAATGCAGCTTATGGTCCAACCCAAAGAATATTATTTAGAGAGTGCCCTAAGCCCACTCCTAGTCCACTCTGTGGCAAGATTACTGCTGGTTTCAGTGTAATTTCCTGCCATAGGGAAGCAAGGACTGATTCTGCAGTTGTGTTTGTAGGAAATAAATCTTTTTGTGTCCTTTAAGGTATTAGAACCCACAGATGATATAATGGCAATGAAAATGCTGATTAATGGGATACAGCGCCCTAATGGAGATGTAACTATGCAGGACTTGGGTTGGGCCCGTGTCCTGAAGGTGTGATCCAGCTTCCACAAAGAAGTTAGAGTCAGAATGTTGGCCCAGATGATAAGGACCTTGCAATCAGATAACA
Organism: Chroicocephalus ridibundus; assembly: GCF_963924245.1. Lineage (NCBI taxonomy): Eukaryota > Metazoa > Chordata > Aves > Charadriiformes > Laridae > Chroicocephalus > Chroicocephalus ridibundus. The sequence goes on from NC_086285.1 coordinate 36,034,298, forward strand.
AAAAGTTTGGGTTTGATTTGTTCAATTTGGGAGGAGCGGGTGTGGGGAGAAGAGGAGGAATCTTCAAGTAGGCTTTGGGTGTGGGCCCAGTTGATTCTTCTCAAAGATTTCTTAATTTGCAGCCATTTACGTGTATACACAGATACAATCCATATACATGTACACACAGATATGCTATTTATGCACATGGGGTACACGTTTAACAAAAAGGGCTAATAGCCATTATGTCACACAAGAGCATAGCGATATGGTATAAGAACTGTAACTCAAGACAGCCCTCTGAAAGTGAGGAAGGGTCTGAACAGGAATTTATGGGCTTTGATGCAGAAATTCTTTCGTCTGTCACTGGTGCTTCATAGCAGCCCAGGCTATATAGTCATAATCTTCCTGTCTGGCAATAAAATCTGTGGGTGCCTTTGATAAATGTTATGATTGCTTCTAGAGCAGCACCTCTGTATTATCATCCTCAAAAATAAATCTTGCTACCTTTATTAGCACGATGTTTCTTTATGGCCGTTGCTAAGAAAGAGAAAGAAAGTTTTATGGAACGAAGATTAAATTTATACTATTCGTTATTAGTGACAAACATTGGGGAGACTGTATTCTGCTTGCAGTTAGGTGAATTTTAAATGTAGAGTTTATAAATTGCAGAAATATGCCCTTGTTTAATATCCAGTACTATAGATACCGCTTTTTGGTAGGTTTACCTGTTTCAGTCAACGAATTTGAACAGTGACATGCAGAAATACTTGTTTCTCCAAAGGAATGACAAATCTTGTTCAATTGTTCAAACTTTTGGCCCGCAAATGGCACTAACAGCCTTGTTTGTTGTGTCTTTCCTCATGATTTATCACTGCTGAATGCCAAAGAGAGTGAGTTAATAAACTATCAGGTATTACATAATTAATATCCTCCTATATTACTATTACTTGTGTAATAATATTCTGTTCTCATTCTTGTCTGTTCTAATTCGTGTGTCCCTATCTGCAGTCATATCCCAGAGAACTGCAAAAAGGTTTAATCTTTTAAGATTTAGCAAAATTAGGTGCCTATGTCCTAAAAGGTAATTTTCAGATGTTTCCAAACCTCCTTTGGGGCCTAAATGATGGGCATGCTCAAGGGTTGTAGAATTTCCATGATATCTGTGATCGGTCCCTGTGTCTGCAGGACAGCAGCTGGTACTTAAAAGGTCAGCGGGAAATAGTGGTCATAGCCACACCTGCCCCAAAAGATGGGTAAAAGATGGGTAGTACTGTCCTGTCCCTAAGTATGTGGGGTTAGTTGGTGGTTATGACATTTATCTATGGAAAATGAGAGATCTGGCATGAAGCCGGCATCTGTTTCCTTCTCAGCACCATGCTTTAAGGATGCTGAAGTGCAAATGGCTCTTGCTGTCCATGCAAAGTCATTGCTGGTTTTCTTTCACCCATGAGAACAAGCACAACTCTGGTCCAATAACATGGCTTCTGCTAGGCTAAAAGTCTTCCTCCCCCTAAACATCTACAAAAGCCCAGTGGTTTTGGGAACTACTGGTGTGTGGATTTGAATCCTCTCTGGCTGCCGAGTGTGTGGAAGTCTGGTCTGCAGTGTGGCTGGGGTGCTCGGACAGGGACGCTTCTGTACAAAGGTGTGTCGCGGGCGGAGTGAATAACTTCACTTGTAAGAGAGTAGTGAAATGTTTGTTAACATAAAACAGTGATTTAACAAAGTTAGTAGTGAATGCGACAGTGTTTTACGAGATTCGATGCCAGGGTACACTTGATTATTTACTGCATAGAGGCCAGGGTCAGACAAGCTGTCAGGGAGACCCTCCCATTGAGTCACGAGGTTCAGAAAGGACCCCCTTGCTTTCTAAACTCCTTCTCAGAGAGGAGTCTAGGTGTGGCTGGATCCAGTCCTAGTCTCAGACTTGGTCAATGGTTTATGTCTAAAGGATTATATACGCGCAATCAATCCTTATATCACTTAGCTAAGATTTCAAAGTTTAGCATGCTATTAGTCACTTACCAAGAATCTGTTGTGGCAAGGAATCTCTCAACCTCGAGGGGAAGAACCTTAAACGAGCGTCCCCACTCAAGGGGAGGTCCTGTCGTGCAGCCCGCTGCCATGCAGGAGAAATCAAAGGGCTCTTGGGCTGTCCACTATTTATGGAGTAAGATAATTGACCTATAGTCATATTCTCATGGGAACAAGATACCTCAGTTCCCACTCCAGACAGTGTTTTGGTTATGTTGCCGGCCATCTCCCACAGTTGAAGTGCATCTCATAACAACTCCCGCTGATGGCCATGGCTTGAGCAGGAGCCGGGGTGGGGGGGGAAAGGGGAAAAGGGGAGAGCACACCACCACAAGGTGGGGGGTTGCTGCCGCTCACAGGCAAGGTCTGAAATGGCTCCTGCTCTGCTTTGCAAATAATCTGACCTGGTGTGATCTAGAAAACCTCTAGAAAAGGCTGTGAATCCCCAACTGATACACCTATTTAAGCCCTGGGAAAGACTGGGACTGAAGACAGGATGTCTTTGCTGTGTACCTTAGATGGGTCCCTTAACAGTGCTGACTGCTGTACTGAAGTTAACCCCATACAGGGAGCCTTTCTCTTTAACTCAGAACTACAGATCCCTCTCCAGGTGCATGAGAGGAGGTTGCACATCACAGAATCATAAGGTAGTTGAAGTTGGAAGGGACCTCTGGAGAACATGTAGTCCAACCCCTTGGCTCAGGCAGGGCCACCTGGAGCTAGTTGCCCAGGACCACGTCCAAACAGCTTTCAAATATCTCCAAGGAGGGAAACTCTACAACCTCCCTCGCTTACTGCTCTTCTGAAAAGAGCCCTTTCTTCCCATGAACAGTGGTGGAATAGACTAATGCAAAAATGGTAATACCTGCAAAGAGCTGATCATCTGTGAGAAAGAACATGCTTCTTACGAAGGCTGAGTTCTGACAAAGCACCCACTGATTAAGTTGGACAAAAGGATAAATGGGAGAGAGAAACACTTCTTGTCTGACTCCAGTTGGGTTCCTGATCCTGAAAGGTGTTGAACACATCTGATTCCTGTGACATGCATCTTGCATGAAGGCACATCTTCACCCTTGAGAACTGGGTCTCAGGTTGGTTTTATAATTCTCGTGTCAAATTGTATGTTCTCTATGTTCTGGTAAAAATGTCCCCAGTGTAGTTAGTTGATCAGGATCAAAAGGTCTATGTTTTCACCTTTCCTACTCAAGTGTAGTAGCAATTAACAGTGTTAGCTACCGACTCTTTTGTTCCCTTTATGAGACATTTCTCCTCCCTTTGCCTTGATTCACTCTGAAGGACCTACTTTCCTTTTAAACTGTGAGAGACCAGGCAGCATATGCTGTCAGTTGTGAAGGCTGTTGTTTATTGCATGTGAATGTAGTTTGAAAATCTGTGGTCAGCATTAGCCTTGAGCCATTGTTTGGGTTTTTTTTCTCCACTGACATTTTCCATAAATATATTTATAGGTTTTTTCTTATATTCTAGGCTTACATGGCAGCTGGTTTGATGTATGTTTAATAGCTATCTCTCCCTCCCAGCAAGGGCCAAGTGATAGCTTCTGTCTAGCATTTAGTTATTTGGAAATGCTATTACCATATAGGATATTGACAGCTATCAAAAATGCCCTGTAGAGCTAAATCTGTATAGATGCTATTGGTCCACCGTGTGCCGCTATGGATGACATAGGCAAATAGGTATAGATTACAAGCTGTTGTAATAAATGGCTATAAATCATATCATCAAGGAAACGGACCCCTTCAGAGTCAGACTCTGATATTCAGATGTGTTGATAACTTACGGCTTTCCTGGAAACAGTGTGAATGAGGTGCTCGAAAAGGATCTCGAGTTATTGACCTTTTTATTTTACCACAAGCCATGTTGTATGATCTCTTGGAAAAAAAGCCCTTTTCTGTTGTTAGAACAAGTTAGACTTCTTGTCTACTTTAGGAAAAATGAACTCGGTTGGCTTAAGTGACAGTGACTCTTCCTTAATGCTTTTCAGCAAGTGAGAATAAATCTAATGCTGGTGGCTGACTACTTGATGACTCAAGGAAAATTTTGTTTATTGGACCATAATACATAACTTTGAAGAAACAAAAAATGTAGAGCGGTAGCTTATGTTAACCCACTCTCAGTGATTCATCGGGAGAGTTGGGATTTAGTGACTTTCATGCCAGTATAATCAAATAAGAGGCAAAACCTCCCTTACTGGTTGGCTGGCAACTTCATGGCTTTTTTTTTTTTTTTTTTTTGTAAAACTGTTTTAAATTCAGGTTTACCACCTCTGAGGCATGTTATAGCCTGAATCATTCATTTTTACAACTCACTTATCAACTCTTGCTTTGTTCTATTTTCAAAGGGAAAAAAATAGCTCAAACTTTGATAAGTCTTCTCTGATTATTTTTATTGTCAGTAATTGGAAAGTATAATATTTCTCTGGCTTTTTGTTTGAATTGTCTGCTATGCGTATCCAGCGGACTTACTTCACTATGTGGAAATCTTACAGCCCTGAAGTGTGATAACAATATAATCTTAAACTTAATTTGCATCTTCTCTATCTGTTGCATTCACATAAGGACCAACTCAATGCCTCAAAGCAATGCTTACGTGGGACTTAAATGGCCTGTATTCCTGTAGTGTATAGTTCTTGGACCTTCCCTTCCTTGGAGTGAACTTCATCCCATGTGACTCACTTCCAGGGTTGTTCCCAGAGCACTGAGAAAGACCTTTGAAGGAAACAGTTTTGTAGATCTATGGTTTAGATGTCCCACAGCATCTGTCCCTCATTTTATATATGTGTAATTGCACCTCCGGTGTGACGTTCTGTGGGAGTTCTCCGTGATCAACCTGCTACATACTGTGATGAAGCCAGGTGGTTAAAGTGCCTGTGAATCAAATTACAGTTTTCTTCCAGCTTTCTGCTAACTAGAAGGGAACCCTGGTCTTCAGGCAGAACCTCAAGAAATTTCAGGGTGGAAGACAGTAATCATTAGTTAATGAGTTGATGACCAACTGATAGTCTTTTGATAATAAATGCAGCCCAGATAATAATTTTTCGCATTTCATTTAGTGTCTCCTGACATTGATCTTACATACCTGTATTTGTGTAGCTTCTGCTGAATGTCCCTGTTACATCAAACCAGGTATATCAGAGAAGGTAGAGTGTGAAAGAGCAAGGAAAACTTTGACTCTTCCCACTGAGTGCGGTCCTAAGAGAAACATTTTCAAGAAAAGCTGCACCAAAAGAAAAGGAGGATTCGTGCTTTTGTGTAGCCTGAGAAGTTCTACAGTGATTTATTTCAAGTACTAATCTATAGGGATCCAGGTCATTTTAAGTATCATTGCAACGTATGGATGGGGCATAGGGCAGAGGAGATTGAATAGGACTTCTTGAGGGGATAGTCAGGTGGGAGGCGGAGATCTGTACCCCACTTTGCTGAGTAGGAGCCCCTGGGTGTTCCAGGAACACGTGTTTTGTTGCGAGACATGTCGCGAATTGACATGCCTGGGAGATTGGGCCCCACAAGCAATGCAGGGATTGATTTCAGGGTGTAGTTTGGTGACAGGTTAAGTTCATCTAAGTCTGTGCCTCCTCTGAAATGGCCACTTCTGCCCTTTGCCTGCCTACTTGTTTCTGCCGCTTTCCCTGGGCCAGCATTGACTTCTGGGCAGCTGTGCAATGAGTTTAATCTGTTTTCAGTTAGCCAGCAACCTTATTTTTCAGGGTTAATTTTCAACTGCATGTCAGCTGGTGGATCTGGCTGGCCAGACTTTGTGTGAGCAGGACCGCTGGCATCGGGCAGGAACATGTGGCTGGGGGCAGCTCTGCCCCTTCTGGTGAAAACATGGGTTTAGATCATCTTCACCCAACTGTGAAAGTGCACCAGGAGGGGACAGACGGATCTGCTGGACTGAGGGGCTTGTCAGGTAACGAACAACAAGTTTCTTTGGACGTGCCTTGTTAACTTCGGCAGCGCCACTCATCGTGAGCACAGTTGCTTGGTGTGGGAGAAAGAGAGGGAACAAATAGTGCCACTCAAAATAGCCCCTTACGTATTAAGACTGTAAGCAGTAATTTTCCCCCTCTGAGCACCCCTCCTATCCTACTGGAAAGCTTTTTTTCTTTCAATTAGCTTTGCCATTGAGTGCTTTTTAACCGTTTCTGATGGTACTGTCCTCAGGAGGGGAATCCCAGGCCTGGGCCACTCTAGTAACAAGCTTTACATTGTTAACTCCTGAGTGAATTTAACTGAGTCATGATTAAGTTTTGATCAGTCTCATTGTGTGATATTTTTAATAAGGTTTTGCACTTTGTGTTTTAGCTTTCTTTTTGACTTGCTAATTTAAAGGGAGAATGTTGCGTCTGCAAATACTGGAACGTCTCCAGTGTTTTTTGCCACGCACCTTAACCAAAGCTTACTGAAATTAATGCTGTTAAAGTCGGGGCTTTTTTATGCTTAGACAAGCATAAAATAATACAAAAATAGCATAAAATAGTGTTTTGAAGTCCAAATGCTATTTGCTGGGAAATATCTCATCATCAGACCCTGGAATTACGAGCATTTTCTTAACACCTTTTTGCTGTCTCTTCATGTGTGCTCGCGTGACCAAATGGCGGTTGGCATGGCTCTGCTTACTTCACTAAAAGTGAACAAGCGATGCTGTATTTGAAGAGTTTTGCAGAGTGTACATTCCCAGATGGGCTACGTGCATTATTGACCTTGCTTTAGGGACAGCTGCTTGGAGCTGGAAGCAACCATATAGACAAGCGTGCTAGGGAGTAAGGATGTTCGACTCCAGCATACCGCGATGCCTGTGCTAAGCAACCTGGGAACGGGAGTAAGGGAAGAGTGACACTGGCTCTGCCTTTGCCAGGACTTTACCCTAAGGTAAAGAGCAAATCCCTCGTGTAGAAGAGTAAACCTGCATGTTAAGCTTGCTCCATGTCTTGTGTTTGTGCCATTGTGGCTTATTTCATCTGCACTTGGGATTTGCTGCATTGCTGGGTTCACCCAAGGTTTCTCACTGTAACTGCTGGAGTCCGCAACAAAGGATAACAGTACTTAGATATTTTAGGATACTTAACTGGAATCTCCAGGTTTTGGACAAGGACAGTGATAGCAAAGGCCGTCTCCTGGAGTATTTAGTGTTGAGTGGAGAAGGGTGAGGTGTCATGCATTGAATAGCCAGGTATTTTTCAGTTAATTTAATCTAACGAACACCTTTCTGTTTTCACTTCGGGCAAAGAGCAACAGGTGATAAAGGAAATTCCTTAGATTGTAGCCTTTTAGGCATTTAAGGCTGTTGGTTTGATCTGTTTGCATCTCCTTTCTTCAGTCTATGCTCTTGAATAGTCTGGAGCCTTCAGAGAACGTTTTCTGGGTTTTTACATAATACGCTAGTGCCCTAAACAAACTTACCGGGTCTCTTAAATGTCTAAAATGCATCTTTGACAACTCTACTGCATTTACATGTGATTTTTCTATATGTTCTTACTTTCCCTTCATTTCAACATGTGTGACTGTGTCTGGAGCAGGCCCAGCGCTGCAGTCTGAGGTTCTGTAGAAGAGATGGTGTGTGGAAGAGCTGATGGGCCACAACAACATCCGCCCGAGCAGATCTGCGTGAAAGTAGGTGGCCAGCCACCAATGCTTAAATATTTATATTTAGGTCCTTCTTGAATACCTGAATCCTCATCTGGAATCCTGAAGTTTTTAAGTTTCTTAGTTTCTTTCAGTAAAAAGTTTTTAAAAGAAGATATGATTTTTTTTCCAGTAAGCGTTACAAACACCTTCATCTTTATTTATATCTTCCTCCTATATATCCACCTCCTCCCCCACCCCAACTCCATCCCCCCCTCCCCCCCAAAGCGAGAGAATTGAGTAAAATGAAACTATTAATGAATTTGATAAAGTTGGAAACTGACTGCGTGTCTTGTTTTGCCATTGTTAGGAAAATCTAGGACCCTTAGCAGTATGAGTCTGAAAATACTACAAGAATTAGTAGTCTGTGAGGGCTTCAAATGAACCAGAAGAGGTCCTTCCTTGCACAAAATCACTGTTACAGAAGCCTTTATTCCCAAAGGTTTATTTGTGCCCAGAAACACAGAAAAAATAAAAGAAGAAAAAATCCTTTGGCTGCTAAGCAGTAGATCATATTTTTATTTGAGGATCTGCCCAAACTTCAGGCAGTTTGAAGCAGGGGAGTTGCACTGGGGGAGGTATCATGGCATACTTGCCCATTTCTTGTTCTGTATCAGAGGTGTCTGCTTCTCGTCGCTGTGGGAGCCTGGATGTGGGGTTGACGGCTCCTCTGTCAGATCCAGAGCGGTTGTTCTTATTAAATATAGCTGTTCCAACAAGATGTTCCAAACCTAGTGAACGTTGCTCATATGCTGCAGACTTTAAGAAGTGACAACTCCCAGAATGTGCCTTCCCCCAGAAGCTGTTTGATAGAAGCAGCGAGCAATTTTTCTGTGGGTGTTTGTAATGCTGCTGTGACTGGTTTTGTCAGAAAAATTCCTGATCAGCTCTAGACCAGACCATTTATAGGATGCAGTTGTTACTGTCCTGCAGTATTTCTAGCTTAGGTTTCCCTTATTAAGGGTACGGGAGAACTGCAAATGTGGTAGGGTTTAGTGGAGATGCTCTGGTTTGTGGGGTGGGAGACAAAGTATTTAAAAAAAAAAAGTAGCAAGTTGAAGAAGATTTTTGCACTAGAGAGACGAGACCATAATCAGGACAGAACTGAGCTGGGAGCCATTGGCTTTTTAGATCAACAGGAGGGTTGATTTCAGAACAAAGACTAACAAGAAAACTGTCAAATTAGAAACTGTGTTTGCTTTATGAAGTGGCAGATAACAGCTGAGAGGCAAGAGAACTGTATTCATAGAGGCAGGCTCATTATGGAAAGGAAATAAAAGATTAAGCGAGCCACTGCTGATTCTCATTGCTTTGGGTGACTCAAAACCCAAGATCTCCGCAGCTTGTATGCCATAATCTTGCCCTCCCCTTTCCCTCTTGCCTCTTGAGAACATTATTGGACATGCTAGGCAAAGATTTTATGTAGACTCCTCCTGAGATTGAAATGTGTTGACAAGCTGAATGTGTCAAGGATGCTTACATATGCTGTTGCCTAATAATAACAACAGCTCAAAACCACCGTGAGGCTTTTTTGTCAGGCTTGCAACTCATACAGACGACTTGAATGACATTGCTCACTGCAAAGTCGTTGGCATCTCTCCTCAAGAGTGACTAGCTTCCTGTGCTATAGCCAGACATGAACCACATCGCGTATTTTCAAGCCAATTTACAGACCTAGAATGTGGGTATTTGTTCTTGTATTTAAAAGATCGAACAGTTTCTCCTTTTCTTTTGCATGTTTGCCTTTCGCTTTTCTTTTCTTCTTCTTTTTTTTTTTGAAGATATGATGATATCTTCATAAAAGAAAAGCTTGTTTTGCAAAGTTTTCTCTGTTTTTATTTTTTTTTTTCAGTATAGAACTACTGTGCAGCAAGAGACCAGAAATCCAGCCAGAATTGTTGTCATCAAAGGAGCCTGGAGTTGAAGAAGGATATAGACTCCAACAGCTAAACCCACTGCTTCTACTATTTCAGTCCTCACATTGGCTTGTGCATGCCAATTGCGTCAGTGGAATTCAGGGAAAGTAACTTTCCCTTGGCTTTTTGGAAGTCAAGACTGATTGGTGCAATTAGCAATTAAATGCATTATCCCTTAATTGCAAACAGCACCGAAAAGGCTTGAATTAATGGGGAAAGGAATTCTTTAAATGTTTTTTGACCTCAGCCCTTTAAGTTGTGCTGTGGGCACAGAGGACCTCCACCATGCAAAGGGCTGTAGGGCTGGGATCCTCCTTTGTGCCCCCCATAGCGTTTTTTCTCTTTGGTTCAGTGAGATATGTGAAGCCTCACCCCATAGCCGAGCAGAACCATTGTTTTTGTTGCTCCCCACACCTGCTGATGGCTCTTAGAAGTGGTGATGGACCATCTCCGCTGGTGATGCTGGCAGCCCAGCAGCCCTGTGGCCTTTACAGGGCATTGGGTCAGCTGCTGGTTTTGGGGTGTTGCCAAGAGCCTTTTGGAATGAGTGTTTTTTGAAGCAGTTGTGTCTTTCTGCATGGGACTGGCAGCAGTTAGTGGGGCTGTTTGGGAAATCATGCGAGAAGGCTGTAGGCAGGGCAGGCGCCATGGAGGTCTGTCTTTGACCTCCCAAGCCTTCATCATCCCCGAGCCCACAGCAGCTGGGTCCCCTCCTAAGGCACCTGCCACAGATGGGACCGGAGCTGGCAGAGACTTCCCATGGGCTGGTGTGAGCTGCCAGGCCACCAGTGGGGCCGTCAGGCTATTGGCCACCAAGCTGACACTGGACAGTGTCACATGGGTGGGTAGACTGACTGCGTGTGCCATGTATGTTGTATTTGAAAATAGAAAAGGGCAGTTGCACAAGACCCTTTCTTTTCTTTGCTACACTAGTTTTTCATAGGGGAAAATACAGACGAGAGAAGATTTTCACACCTGCTTCAAGAATTCAGTCCTATGTTTCCTCTGGACCATTTATTGCCAAATTTGGGATGCATCAATAAAACCATGTGGATGTATTTAATTGTGATAAATTTAAGGGGATAAAGTGCTTCAAATGATCCCAATACTCTTGCTTTTGTGATTTTTTAAAAAAATATTATTTTTATATTTTATTTTTTATTATTCATTATTCTTTTCTTAGACTCAGTGGAGAAAGGTAAAAGGCTAATGTTTCAGATGAGGCCACTTGGAGATGCATTGTCACCTGTGTATTGGGTCCTTGACTCCATTTGCTCTGGCTTAGAAAAAAACCTTGAAAAAAGTCTTCTCTGTCTAGAAAATATTTTTCTTATGTGGCAACGGCTAGAGATTAGGAAGGACTTGCTGCACGTGTCTCACCACCAAACTGGGATCAAAGGAAGGAAAACTAATCTTTAAATGAGCAAATGGTCATTTTTGTATCAAATTATTAATTGATTTATATCGGCATTATGTGTTATTAAGATGTATATTTGGCCTTGAGGAAAACAAGCATTAAATGACGGCTGACATCAGCGGTGTGTCAAGGTCCCGTTTTCACTTACTCCTCTCTGCTGTTCAATAATTGAAAAAACAAAAACAGAGAGGCTTCATCTGAACAAATGCACTCAGCATGGGACATCTGCCCTGTTTGCTCTTCAGGCATTTTGGCATCGCTGGCAAATTGAGGTTTATAGTGGCATCAGAGGGATTTTTGGGTAGAGAGGAGAGAAGGGAGGAAGGGCTCAGCCTCTCTGCCTGCTTTGCCTGCCCCAGTAGGGATGCTGAAACTCACCTACACCCGACTCCGGAGGGGAATTGCCCCAGCTCCTTGCAGGCTCCAGGGAAACCTCACCCTGTCTTGCGTGCTACCAAGTTTGACTTCATCTTTTTAACATCATCGGTAAGAATGTGCCTATGAAAATTTCAGGCAAGATTAAAATCCTGATGAAATGCACGGGACAAAACGTGGGAAAAGTCACCACAAAAAAAATCTTTTCTAGATACGTATTTTGACATCAGCATCCTATCTCTTTATCTGACATATTTGCTGTTATTGTTCTCAAAAAGCTTATTTCCACAGGGGGAACAAGCCCTGTGTTTTTGGCTAATTCTAGTTTGTGTTGAGAGGATGATTCAATAGAAGAATTTAGCTGTTCTACCGCTGATTTATGTACCTGGTGGGTTTTATATTTCTATGCACGGTTTTCATCAGGATTAAATCTTTTAAAAACTGTTTGGCACCCAGTTGCCTAGTTGCATGATGCTAAGTTTCATCTTGTTGGCATCTTATTATCAGTAAGCCAGAGGAAGGAACTGGCACATCAGCTGTGCTGTATCATTTCTTCAACTTTTTGGACTTGAAAAAGAAATAATCAGTTAAATTACTTCCCTAGAAATAGTAAATATAGCTCTGCAAATTGCATCTCTTATATCTTAAATCATGTTCAAAGCCTGCCATTGGAAAATGGTGCGGGGTTTGGGGGGAAGTGTTATTTCATGAATGTAGCATTAACAAAAAGTATGGGAAGCATGTTGGGCAGATGCCAAGAGTAACAATCAGGTGGATCAGCGCAATGAAGTGTAGATACTGTACTTCCTTTCTTATAAAGGAAGCTATTTCTCCCTATTTCTTTTATCATAGTAATCAGCCTTTATACTTGTTAGTGAACTGTAACACGTTTGAGACGTCAGTAGGTGTTTATTACATTTATAGCAGTCAGTGCCTTTTTTCCCATTTGCTTGTTTGAAAATGGCGTCTTTGTAGAACATCTCACCTGTCTGAATTTCTTTAAATAAACGTAATATAGGCAGTTGAAGACATAGCTGATAATGAATGTTAGATAATATCTTGGATACTGCGGCATAAATTGTAAGATGACTACATTCTGTCATGATGAATATTAGATAATGATACCTTGTCCCTATAAGAATAACTTATTTCATTATTCAGAGTGATCTTATGAGCTCTTTGGATTCATGGGAAATAACTTAGTAGAAACCATAAACTATTCAGATTTTACTGAATATTCTAATCACACTTGGCATCGTTCTCAATTATGAATTTGGGGGACTGCCAAAAAAGAGACAGAGGCGGCATATAACGTCTTTCCATTAACTCTGTGCTGTTGGAGGGCTGGCACCGTGAGTGCCCTTGCGTTGCAAGCTGACTTGGATGTTTTCTGTTCCTAGAGTTTGCCTTAGCACAGCTCTTCCAGATGTTCCACATCGGGTACTGCCCAGCTACAGGCTCTAGATTTAACACTCAGGAAGGTTTTTCGCATGTATTTGCTGCTTAGGGTGAGTCAACCAAGTTACTTACCTCAGCAAGGCTCAAATCTCCCCGTAGGATGGGTTAAAAACACTCTGTGAAAACCAGCATTGGCTGAAAGCTGTGATATCCCAGGTTTCAACTGGGGTAGAGTTGACTTTCTTACTAGCGGCTAGTCTAGTGCTGTGTTTTGGATTGGGGATGAGAGTGGTGTTGATAGCACACTGGTGGTTTTGGTTGTTGCTAAGCAGTCAAGGCCTTTTCTGCTCCTCACACCACCCCGCCAGCAAGTAGGCTGGGGAGGAACGAGAAGTTGGGAGGGGACACAGCTGGGACAGCTGACCCCAACTAACCAAAGGGATATTCCATACCATATGACATCATTCTCAGCATGTAAAGCTGGGGGAAGAAGAAGGAAGGGGAAGACATTCAGAGTCACGGTGTTTTGTCTTCCTAAGTAGCTGTTACGCGTGATGGAGCACTGCTTTCCTGGACATGGCTGAACACCTGCCTGCTGATGGGAAGCAGTGGATTGATTCCTTGTTTTGCTTTGCTTGCGTGCACGACTTTTGCTTTACTTATCAAATTGTCTTTACTTCAACCCACGGGTTTTCTCACTTTTACGCTTCTGATTCTGTCCCCATCCCACCAGAGGGGAGTGAGCGAGTGGCTGCGTGGCACTTAGTTGCTGTCTGGGGTTAAACCATGACAACTTCCTGTTGGTTATAGCACTCTGGGGTCTCCTCTGGAGGTGGAAGTGCCCAACAGGACTTTATTTCCCATGGAGCGCCTTGGCCATGGGGTCCTCATGGGAGGTTCGTGTCTGTCTGGAGTGTTAATTTGACCAGAGGATGCTGTTGGTATAGGAGAAAAGAAGCACTGGCACCCACACTGAAATTCTTGAGAAGTGTTTGCAGTTTCCCTTTAGATCTGAAATGTCTTAACTCTTGAATGCAAGGCCATCATTTTTCATGGGAGAAAAGGAGACCCACCATTTAAACTGCCAGTTCTGGCCCAGGTTACACGCTGATTGCACAGATAAACCCCGATGCTACTGTCTATTTTTGCAAGGCGCTCTGAAGAAACACATTCATTTAAGGTGCTGTTTTTCTAAGGAGCTAATGTGTTACCTGGGGAAACAGTGAAACGCAGCAGACTTTCCACCCTATATTTTCTCCTGGACAGCTTGAAGAGTTAGCACAGAAGAGGGCACACTGGGAAGGCCAAGTGAATGCATGCAAAAGAAGAGAGTAGTATGGGTCTGCAGTTGTACAGATTCCAGATCTCCACAGGTCTATATTTTATAGTGGGATGGATTTTTACCTTGGGCAAAACCAAGAGACTCACAGCAGCGTTAATACAGGTTGCACAGTCGCATTGTGAAATCTCCTAAGCTTCGAAAGAGCTGTTTTTACTACATTAGCCACAAAACAATCAGGAAGGCTCTAGTTGTTTTTGCAGCAAAGCAGTGTAAGAGGTTTACTGAATAGTAAACAAATATGTTACAAAAGACAGTAAGTGATGCAGAATGCTCAGGGATATAGAGTAAACGATGAGAGACATTTGTCTGAAGAAAGCTGGTAAGGTACAGGCATAGATTTTAGGGCTCTGGCTGTAGACGACCAATTCCATGATACAAACCACAAGCAATGGCCACAAATTCATTTCTGAATATACCTTTCACATACTCGTGGATTTGGGGAGATGCATATATATATATATGTATATATATGTATCCCAAAGGAGTCCCACAGAACTCTTTCCATTGTGGATCACAATTTTTGCTATTAGTTCTCATCCTCTTTGTTGAAATTTCAGGGATCAAGTCTTGGAAATTTACATCAACTCCAGAGAATTTCTGTTCTTAGAGTCCATATGGAGAGAAGAAAAGGTCTCCAAAATATTTTAGAGACAGGTCTTAAACCTGTTCCAGCTGTGCAGACCTGTCAGATTTTGCTCCGGGTGTGTATTTTGCTTAAAAGCCTACTTGGTCTGCATTGTCTTAGATAAGCTTGCTGGGTACATATGGAATTTGGAATGTACAATAATGTGTTCAATGCCAGATTTTACAACCCAGAGTTTTTTAAAGGTGGGAGAAGCACCATAAATTTCACCTCCCCAATAAAGCCTGAGCTTATGCTGGTTCCCTTTTGGCAGACTAAGCAATGCTTCTTTCAGGTAAAATGGTAAACCCAGTATTTTAAACTTGGGCAAAAAATTAAAGCAAGAGTAAACATTATGGAGAACAAGAGTAAATGTTGTACTTTTTTATGAGCTCATAAAACCATGAAATTCCCCATATGGAGATGATTCTTTTTTGGGATAGCGTTAGGGGGGAAATTTCTTGCTGGTTTCCTTAGCAGATTTTCAAATAAAGGGCAGTCCGTGCAATCTTGTTTTGCTGAAGGACCATGAAAAAAATATCTTCATCAATGGAATTTTCTTAATTGGAGAAGAGGAGAAAGTGTAAGAAATCTTGGAGATTCTTCATGTTCAGATCATTTAGAATTGCATTCCATAAGGCACTCTCAGAAAAACTGTGCAGACAAGAAGGTATTTTTAAATACTGAAGTTTTTAGCACTTGCTATATAGTTACGTATATATAGTACCGGAGTTATATAGTGATGGCTGTGTGCATGTGTGGATGTGCATGTATGTCTGTGAGGGTGCAGGTGTATCCCTGGTTTGGAAATGTCTGTCTGTAAAGAAGCTGAACTTGTATTCCCAGAGCCTTTTTGTGAAAATCCGTGATTAAACAGGGTAGGCGCTTGGGGAATCTGTAGGGCAAGATGAGGCGGCATGAAATTAATGAAGGTCTGTTGAGCTCTACAAAATATTGAATACTCTAGAAAAAAGAAAAGGCAAAGATATATATTTAAACTGCGCACAAGACATACAAAAACATTTGGGAAATAAATTGTTGCTGCCGTACCAGAGGAATAATATTTACGTTCTTCCATTTAATTCAGCTCTAGCTTTCCAGTGGCTCGGAGTCCGTGAAAGGATATAACTGAGCACACAGTCAGGGTCCTTAGAGCTGGCTGAGGAACAACCCACGTCATGATGGGGACAGGCCGCATCAGACTGATTTTTGCTAAGTCGTGCTCCCTGTACTTCCAGTTCAGCTGTGGGTATTGAGTGATTTCCGTGGTGAACCAGAGCATCCTGAACCCTGTGGTGGTCTCCCCCAACTACCAGAGGCTATACAAAAGAGGCGGTTGTTATCTGGAGACTGATGAGAATGGGTAGTTAGTTCCCCAGTGCTAGTGGTCATCAAGCATACAGCTACGATGAGAACTTCAAAACACCTCAAGAGGTATTATTTTTATAACAACAGCTGAATATAGTCAGTCGGGATTGCCAGGATCATGAGCAAAGTTGAGAAGTGCTGGCTGACTGATGAAGCGCCAGGTCACTGAATGTCAAGTAATACATGTGAAGAAAAAACATCTAAGCTGTACCTAGACAATTATGGGCTCTAATTACTAGCAATTATACTAAACAGCTTTCTTAAAACACCAATCTAGTGCTTTCCAGTGTTCAGAAAGGCAAATAAACTATTAGAAATTAAGAAAGAAGTTGAGAACTGAAGGGGAAACATCTTTTTGCCACTGCATAAGCACAGGCTACCCTCATATCTTCAATATTGCTTTATCTAAAATGAGCTAGAGGAGGGTGCAGAAAAGGGAAACAAGAATGACCTAGGGCATGGAGTAGCTTCTTGAGGGAAGACTAACTGGATTAGGACTTCAGCTTGTAAAGAAACTAAGGAATAAATGAGAAAAATCTATGGAATATTGAAGGGATGGAGAAGGCAAGTGATATTTCACTGTTTCTCAAGAGCATGGTTATAGGAAGGTCCTGAGGTACTGACTGCAGGAAGTGGTAAGAACATCTTCAGGTAGAACAAGGACACGTGCAGAATATTCTCACGTTCTTTCAATATCTACTGCTGACTGCCAAAAAGAAGATACAGGGCTAAATAGGCTTCTTGTCTGACTCAGTGTAGCTGTCTCTATATCAAGTCTAACCATCAATCCAGCTAGCGCTGTGTCCAATGTGAAAATTAACAGTTCAGGTGCAGGGATGGGTCAAGCAATGCAGGAATTATGGTTTCTATGGCAATAAAAGATAGCCTTCCATCATACATGATTCACTTCAGATTATCCAGGCTTTGAATATATCCTGTTGTGTGAATTTCATGGTGTCTGTGGGATAAGTTTCATATCCGCGTTACTATCAGCTTTCTCAGTATAACTCAGGACACCTGAGGGCTAATGACTTTGTTCTAGCAGTGTGCTGATGACCTCGGAGGGTTGGACCTTGAGTTTGATACCTCCTCCTGAGACAGCATTTATAGCAGGCCAGTCTTTGCTACCAGTGTGTGTTAGGTGATTTGGTCAGGGGAGTAAGTGTATCTGGACTAGTGGAACCTGTGGAATACAGTCCAAGAGACCTGGTTGATTTTTCAAGGATCACCTTCAAGCTTAAGAGCGGTCCATCCTGACAAGCAGGAAATCCAACAAAGGTGGCAGGAGACCTACATGAATGAACAAGCAGCTTGTAGAAAAGATCCTGGGGTCCTGCAAAGGGCCACAAAGATGATGAGGGCATTGGTGCATTTGACATGTGAGGAGAGGCTGAGAGAGCTTGGACTGTTCAGCCTGGAGAAGAGAAGGTTCAAGGGTGGATCTCATCAATGTGTATAAATACCTGAAGGAAAGGTGCAAAGAAGATGGAGCCAGGCTCTTCTCATTCTTGTCTTGTGACAGGACAAGAAACAATAGGCGCAAATTGAAATACGGAAAATTCACCAAGTTTCCACTGAAACATAAGAAAAACCTTTTTTATTCAGTCTCCCAGAGAGGCTGAGGAGATCCGTGGAGATACTCAAGACCTGACTGGACAGTCCTGAGTATCCTGTTGTAGCTGACCCTGCTTTGAGCGGGAGTTTGCTCTAGATGATCAGGAGGTGCCTTCCGCCCTTAGAGATTCTGTGATTAAGCCATCAGTGTTGGAGTGATGGTGTGTGTGTGAGCAGCTGGCTGCAGCGCAGTGATGTTGCCGCTCTCTGGCAGCAAATCTAATGCAAAGCTTTAGGGGAAAGGTTTGCTTAAAATGCATTATATGCAGATGCGTCCATACATGCAAATACAGAGAGGGTGGGTATTGCATGTATAGTCTGGCTAGGTGCCTGGAGTTCTGCCTTTTTAGCTGGAGTAATTAATCTATGCCTGCCAGGTGACGTGCGGGCACAGCTACACTGTCATACACAACACACAACATGATGTGTTGTACTGGAAGGTGTTAATGAAGGGGCCTAACATCCCTCTTCTACTAATCCCTGGAAGCCTATGCTTAATGATAACTTTGAGCACCTAGTCCCAGTAAAATACAGCATTTTCAGCTGTATTTTAATGTATTGTCATGTAAAACTGTTGTTAAAGAGGAGGTGCAAAACCAGTTTTACAGAAAATGGCTTCATTTAGCCTCCTGAAAAAGTCTTGATTAAAACTGAATAGTGGCAGATAAGTAAAATTTTTACTTTTGTGTGATAAACATATGTGTATTGAATCATTACATCGATGAGGATTTTGTGCAGGCAATTTTTCCAGAGATTTTTAAAATCACTTTTCACTGGTAATGACAGACAGTGTCTCTGAGGAATGCTGTGACTGGCAGGTAGAAAATGAAGAATGCTCTGAACACCAGGTCAACAGATTTCTTTGTGAGTGTTAGTAGCAAAAGAAGAAAGGTTGTCGCCCAGACCGATAGTTCATCTTGGCGTGAAGATAAATGCTCCACAATCTGGTTAATTCATATTTCTGTGGTTTAGAGATAAGAAAATTAATTTTTGAGTGTTCAGTGATGGAATCAAGATCAAATTTACCGTAGCCTATGAACTGCAGTTCAATGCAGCCTTGTCAAAATATTTCATCAGTATATAGTTAAGGAAACGGAAAGCTCAAAGGTTTCAGACCTTTACAATCAAACAAGGACAAACGTTTGACTCTGCCTCGCCTGGTGCTTTCCTCTGAAAAGCAAACAAAAGCAGCTGTGGTGTGGGGCTGGAGGTAGCGGGGGATACGTCTGAGCCTGGGGGGAGGAATATGTGCGGTACGAATACTCTGAGATGTAGCAGTTGAGAAAGGCAGCGGTGGGTAAGTGTTTTATGGGCACTGAGGTATTATTCATTGATAGGCTAGTGGCTTGCCGTGTTTTTCTTTTAATCTATGATCTAGGGAAAAGTAGCTGCAATCAAGCTGTGTATCATCAGAGGCACGATACCCTCCGCTTTAAAGAGCATCAGATTCATAGCTTGGAGTCTTATCTCTCTTAAGGGATGCCATCTTTTACAGTAATGCATGCAAACAGGGAGCACTCTTGAGACAGTAACTGCATCTGTCCTTACTCCAGCAGAGGAAATGTTTCTTGTTGAGAAACCCCAGGAGAAAAGGTACAGAAGACAAAGAGAAGAGAGAAAACTTCTTCTCCCCCTAAGGCTTTAGAAGTGTGCAATGGGTTGAATACATACTATGTGTTTAAAAAAGAAACAAAAAAAAAATTCCAAACCCTAAATTTTCCCTTTGATTGCTTATATATCTTGGCAACAAAGATGCTTTAGCACAACTGTGACAAAACACTGCTGGAAGAGTCTGCAGGATTTTTCTTGAATGGCCATAGATTTGTCATATGTACATTCAGAAATGTAAATCCTACCTGGTTCCTTCTGAAATTAGATCTGGATTATGCTCTTCAGGGAGAGCCACGACCTTGTGGGACTCCTTAGACTCCACTGAAGCTTTACTGTGATCTTTATTGTACGCTGAAATGATGTCGCCAAAAGATTACAGAAGATTAATCTGAAAAATGTCCGCAAGCTGATGTGGAATCAAATTATACACACTGAAGCTGAAGAACAAATCTGTTTGTTAAAATGTGCTGATTTCTATGAAGCATTGTCATTTCTAAGAAAATTTACAGAGCAATCTCTTTTTATTCTGTACTGTATAATAGCTTCTCATTTTTATTCAGGTCTTGAAAATTCGGAAGAAAAGGGATGTGCTGAAAAGTAGTATGACAAGGCAAGTTCCCTTGACAGCAAATGTAGGAAATGACTTGGTGCACAGGGGCTACGCCATCTTTTAATGTTTTTTTTTGGGAGGCGTTGTTTTGGGGTTTGTTGTTTTTGGGTTGTTTTTAGGGGAATAAGATAAAGAAGCCTATTTAAATAGTTATGTAGAACAGATGGTTGAAAAATAATATTGCCAACTTGTAAAAAAAAAAAATAGCAGCCATGTGGTTTTTATGTTTTAAAAAAGGGAAATTAAAGATACTTGAAGCAGTATTTGGACATTCAATCAAATAAGTCTAATTTCAGGAGATTTAAATGCCTTCTGCTGAAACTCTGTTTGTAGAGCAGATACTCATTTTGCATATCTCACTTGGAAAACTTTAATTAGACTCGTCAAATGAAGCAGATTATGGTATGCTTGCTCTGGCAGAGAAGTGCATTGTTTAGTGAGTACACCTAGTGATTTCAAGGGGACTTGTGGGATCAAGCTGTATTGCAAAAGTAATACAATCTATTTCAAAATAGTAATTTACAGTTTTATGCGCAGAGGTCATGAAGGAAATGAGAAAAAATGAGGGGAAAATAGGTAATGCTGGAGAAAAGCCATCAGTCTGAGCTAAGCCAGGAGATCAAGGAGAGAGGTGTGATGCAAAAATTTCATTTCAGGATATTGGTGGTTACAATTGCTTTGTTGCTATCTAAAAACAAAAGCAAGCCCCCAGACAGGGTGGAAATAAATGCAGAATTAAATTGGAGTGCTTTGTCTTCACGAGAAATCAAGGAACGGAGAAATAGGAACTTTAATCCTGCTGGTGAAATTCCATAACTTCTCAGAAACTTCATTCAAGCTTGCCATGGTGCTGTGATGTCCGATGGGTTGTGGCAGCTGCCCAAGCAGTAGTGGTCATTCACTAATGCGAGGTACGATGTGTTATCTCGGCGTTTGTGCTTTTGGTAGGCTAGTGACACTATGAAGTTATGTTGCCTTGGTTTGTTCCTTGGCCATGGTTTGTAATTGTCTCAGTGGTAGGAATAAATTTTCAATTTCTCTTCCTTTCCACAGGGTATGTATCTGTGTTCCTTGTTGCCTTCTCATTTAATTTTCCCTCGTTATGTTTCTAGGGCACTCCTCTGGTTCCCTCCCATCAGTTGTGTTTCTAGAGTGCTGCACTATGAGAGGTGTCGTACTGAGAGTCCATCTAAAACCTGTGTACTCACGGCACCCCCTGCTTCTTGTTTTTAAGGCTGTTAATCCCGTTTTTTGTTTCCTTACAGTCCATGTCACCACAAAGTAAGAATATAATTTCTCCCTTAGTTTCATATTGATTTAGGCTCCGAGTTTCTGTTAATTTGTGTAAGAAGTAACAAAGTCTTGCATTCCTATTTCATCAGTAATAGGACATGTGAGAGGCAATAAACCTGCACAGCATAGGTGAACATAAATATGAAGCCATAAATGCAGTAGTCATTCGCTGAAGGAGTAGTGCAAAGTCTTATTTTTTCCAAATATTATTTCCTCTGTTCACTTGATTAAAACCAGTTTTGTATATTTGAACCGTTTTGTTAAGATACAAGGTAATGGGAATATTGTGAATGAATTATTGCTAGGTGGATCTGAGAAGTGTAAGAATAATCTTTGGTAATCTGAATTTAATGGGATGAAGGGGTGAAGATGGAGAAAGATATTTGATACGTTTTTAGAGGAAAGAAGAAAACAGGGAATGATGATGCTGAGAGAAGAGGATGAATCCATAAGATGTGATTTTCTCACAGACCTGGAAGAGAAATCCTCACCGGATCAGTCTGTTGCCTAATGAACCGGTGAATAGTCACCGAAACGGCCCTCAGAAATGTTGCTTATTCGTTGGTATTGTGTTGACAGCTTCAGCGGGGAGGCCGGTGGTTTGGAAGATTTAGCGTAGCCCCACGTGTACATCTCTCCAGGTGTCTGCTTAGGAAGGCAGTCAGAACGCGTAAGACTGTTCTGACAGGGCTACAGTCAGGGAAGGTTTTGGCTCCTTGAGGTTAATGACTTTGCACCCTTGTCCAGGTTATACATCCTGTTAGAATTTGTTTTCATTAAGAATGCAAACAAAGGGGACATTCTTAGGAATGGCAATAGAGACTTACAAGAATGAGCTGCAGAAATTTTAAAAGAGGACAGAACTGCTGAAAAGTAACTGTAAATCCCCAGATATTTCTATTGGTTTAGGTTTCCTGTTGCAAATCTAGTATGAGTGTCTAACATATCTTTAACTGCAAGGTGATAATCCCATTGTGAGAGCTCATGAGGTACTTGTTAATACCACTCCCAAGTATTCCAGCCCACTGCTTGGGAGCTGAATCTTGTTTCTCAGTTTTCCAAAACATTGCTTCTATACTTTAAGTCGTCTACCAATGTTGGTTTTCCTGGCGTGCTGCTTGGTTAAAATACGACAGTAGCTATATAAAATATATCAATGTGTAACATGTTAAAAAATATATGTGTGCATGTGTATAGGTGTATATATTTGTAAAATTTATGACTTCAGCAAAAGACAGGAACCTGTCTATACTGAAGGAACTGTGTGATGCGGGGTAATTAAGGCCTAAAAATATGGAAAAATTAGAATTAATGATCCCGGTATCATAACCGATAATAGGGATGCATCACTAGTGTATGCTGACAGGGATAACAGAAACCCCTATTTCTGGCCAGTATAAATTTTTTTCTCTTCAAACCATTTGCAGCATCCCTGTGAGAGCCGTGCAGGTGAATGACACTGCCTGTGGGAGCGTCTTATAACAGAAAACTGGTAGTAGTGGTCAGCAGAAAGGGAAAGAAGCTGAATATTCTGGTCAAACCAAACTCTTACAAACCCCTAATTATTCTTGTCAGAATCCAGATATACAGGTGAGAGAGAAGAGCTGGGGACGGAAGACAAGTTGCCATCCCTTAAGCACCCCCATGGCTGCCCAGACAAGGAGACTGGAGGACCTTCCTGCTTCCTTTTCCCACCCCCAAGTATCTCCCATCAAAAAATGAGGTCATGCTCTTCCATCCTGCTCATCTGGACCTTTTTTCTCCCTAACTCCTTCCACCTCTGGCCTGCAGGCTGAAAGCATTGCTATCTTTGGGGTGAGTCCATTCCCAGGGCTCTTAATTGTCAAACCATACTGGCAGGCAAGAGGGGTGCAAGTAAGCTTTGGCTTAAAGCTTGGTGTTTTGTACAAACTCCTTCTCATTTGTTTGTATCAAGAAGTGCTGAGAGGACGCCTGGAGCATGGTGAGTGCCATGGTGACCTTAAAAGACCCATCACAAGACGTCACTTGCCCAAGGGCAGTGTTAAGAGAACAGACGTTCCCTGGGAGTAATCTCCAGTCAGCACCATCTTCAGATGAAGTTAGTCTCCGTGAGAAAGAAATTGGTCATTTACTTTCTCCGAGGCTTTTTTTTTCTGTGCTTAAATTGCCAAAAACCTCCTTTGCAGTGAGTTGAATTCATACTAGTGCCCCGAATGAGATTCAGTGTGGTAGAGCTCTCATGGATGCTCGATTCAAGATGGTCCTTTACGTCCAGGTGAATCAGTGTATGCACCGAGTGGCCCAGAACTGTAGATTTAGGTGTAGAGATGATGAACTGCAAGTAATGCAGGTTACAAAGCTTGTGTAGGGTCCTGGCTGAATACCTGGAGGGCCAGTCACTACTGATGTCCACCTTGCTCTGGCCACAGTGTGATCAGGACCTACGCTAGGCCGTTCAGAGTTATCTTTATGCCTGCATGTGAACTGCAGTCCCGTGCTCTGACTGTGCTGAAGACGTACTTTCTACGTGTACGCTACGGATATGTTTACACTGCACGTATGGAGTCAAACGGAACCCTTTTTACTCTTGGATTATCTGCTTTTAACTACTGTTTTATTCAGGCTTTGATTAAAATAAAAAAGTGTACTGTCCATTCTGACCAGGACCTGATCTTTTTTCTTTAAATCTAGCTAATAAATGCACTTCTCTGGTGTACGTACATTAGTGTCCTGTCTGATGTCAGGTACTTTCAGCCCTCCTGTCTCCAGTGGGAGCTGAATGCAAACAGCAGACCAGGGCTTCCCCTTTCTTTCGCGGACACGTAGTCACAGCACTAAGAACAGGACAGCGCTTGTAGTATTCCGTACAGAGCAAAATACACTGAATTTCAGCTTTCTTTTTTTGCTTTATATCTAAGCTAATAAGTAACAAGACGAGTGAAATAGTGCAGTTAGTGCTGATCAGCGAACGCTTCTTAAAGGTCAGGAAATGTCATCTTCTTATTCTCCATTGTCAGTCGTAAAGGCTGGGTCACTGCTCGGCGTGTGTGAGAGAGAGATAGACAGGCTCAGTTTGGGGGGAAAAAAATTCTGAAAACTTCTTCTTTCTCCTTGAGGAGATCTCTATCATCACCCGTGCAAGCGTTCCAGCTGATATTGCCAAAAGCTGGGGTGGTTATAGATGCATATTGCTGAAGGCCAAAATCTTGGTGTTGTAGGAAGCCCTTGGCAATTATGTGGACAAAACCCATCACAAAGGTCTCAGGTCAGCGTTGCCTTTGTGAATGTTACTGTACTGCAGTGCCATCAAGCCCTCACTTAAATTAAGTCTTAAATGAAGAGAGAGAGTTGAATTATGGCATCTTACTACAGAGGAGCATTAATTAATTTTTAATTGTGTTAGGTGTAATGGGATAATTTCAGAAGAGGGCTCCGCAGAGTCGAGCGTGATGGATACCAACTCTCAGGGTGAGTGGAGCAGCATCCAGGAGTGTGGGGACAGTAAAGAGCTGCTCTAGGAGTGACCAACGCTCTTAATGATTTTTGCTGTGATTTTTGCACTGTGTGCACTGGAGCCAACCCTTATGGCTGTTGGCAGCCGAAAGCACAGCACTTCTTCCCAAGCCTCTTGTGAAGTATATATTAATTTGCCTGTTGTTTACATCCCATTGGTGTAAACTCTGACATGGGTTCATCATTTTTTTCATACCCAAGAGTACAATTGCCAAAGGTAGTTAGTAAGACATGCTATAAAATAAGTGGGGTTCAGACCAGCCCGGTGCTCTTTCTTTGGCCGAGGCCGTTGGCAGATGCTGAAGGGGAAACTTTGTCCCACTGATAGACACTATAGAATAATCTTCATAGAGGGGAAGCTGCCTCCTAATCCACAGCAATTTCTATCTGGTTTATTCAGTGAAACACTTCTTAAAAAAAAAAAAAGTTTTTAGTCTCTCATCTGTATTTTAGCATGCCCAATATTACGTAAAGGCTTCTGGTTTTCTGTAAAAAGGGTGTAATTTGGGAATCCTTTAAAGATATTTAGCTTATATGGTATCTTCTGACAGCACCTTCTCCAAGATAATCCCATGGAAAACTTTCTGCCACCCCTATCGAATACATTACTTTTTATTAGTTAGTTTATTTATCCTGTTGTTTATGTTTCCAGTGAGGGTAAAGGGCTAATTTCATGGCATTTGCTGTTTTCACCCCTCTCTTGTCTATCCTCTCATTAATAATTCTTTGAATATTTTTAATCTTTCCAATCCTTTGTTACAGGCTTTCTGTGCTCCTAAATGTTTTATTTGCCCTTATGGGATGGATTCTGTTTTTACTGCATTTTTTGTGAGATGGGCGGGCCATAGAGAAGCACTGTTTTCTAAGGCAACGGTGTCTTTAACCTTTTCAGCAGCGCTTTATCTGTTAATTACTATATTCTTTATATTTGGCTTGCTTTTTTGCCGTTTGTTGCCATTGCCTGTTTCTATTATATTTTTACTAAGCTATCGCAGTGACCTCCTGGCCATGTCCTTTTTCAAACATATTTACGTATCACATCAGAACAGAATGATGAGTACAGGAGATCCAGCCCCATCATTGTGGTTGGACCACATGGTTCTATAAAACAAATATTTAAGTCTAGTCTGCAATTTCAGAGCTTTGCAATAATACGACTAGTATCAGATCCTTATTAAGGAACTGAAAATCCAGTTATTTGACCAGACTGCACTGAAGTAGAAGAATATTGAATTTCAGACTGGAATGGGACTTCATGAAATCTGCAGCACAGTGATACTAGTGGGGATTTTAATTTTTCATTATTTTTTCTTTTGCTGTTTGGTTGTTTGCTGACTCTACTTATCAAAGGCAATGAGGAAAGAGCGCAAGGAGCTGAATTGTACTGCTAATTCTGTGTTTATTCCTGATTAAATTGCCTTCCTGTCCTTTGATGTATGAGGATGGAGAAGCATAAATGGATGACTAAGGGATTCAGCTGCATAACTCCCCTTAATTTCTGTGGCTGCTATCTGGATGAACACTTGCAACAGGCTTTAAACATCTCTACTGGTGCCCACAGTGTGCTGAATAAGATAGAAAATGTTGCTTGCTTCAGTCCCAAAGAGCCTACAGTCTAAGCGAGACAGCAACAGAGTGATACTGTGAAAATAAATTATTGCATATATTTATTTTTTTGCAATGATTCACAATGCTGTTTACTCCCTGTCTGTGGAACTTGTCAGAAGAGTGAATTGTTGTCGGGGGTAGGTACAGCAGCTGAAGGCTAGAGTAGGGAAGGGCCTCTGTGTGTGGGAGATGGAAAACATTCCCTAGAAGATCATGGTAGGATCTCACTGCTGATGTCATCACTGCGTTGCTGTCCCATGGCGGTAGTGCTGTGACCACATGAAGCTATAACTCCGGAGACAGGCTTCTGCCACATACTCCCATGCATCTGAAAACTAGTCATTTAATACTTCTGTGTCCCAGTTCTCTTTGGAGGTGTTTCTGGTTCCCTACCTCAATGGCAAAGTTATTAAATTCTTGTGAAATGCCCCAGTACTAAGCTGATGAGTGATGCGCGAGGCAGTACAAGCCAGTGGGAAGGACTCTAAGTGATGCTAACGTGTTTTAGTTGTAGAATGCGTGTCAGCTGGAAAGTCAGATGGTGCCCACTGTGGAGTGTTGAATGACTCTTCCCTTGCTGATGCTGGGAAGTCACAGCACGGCTCACACATATAGATCGTGAACTCTCTGGGAGGTCTCTCCCTTCCTCCTTGTCCTGCAAGGAAAGCCGGGGTTCCTTTTGGATGCTGCTGTGCCAAACACACATAACCACGGCACTGCACAGGCAGAGCAGTCAAGCCCTGGGCCCTCCCAGGATGCAGGAATGGAAAAGCTCTCCAGAATTCTCAAGTCCAGTGCATGGATGCTCTCAGTAGCCATATCACAGGAGGCTTTGAGAGGTGTCTCATTTTCCACCTACCAGTCGATGAGGATGTTTGCCCCCACAGCTCCCACTGCAGTAGCTGTTGCAGAATTACGTCTAGATTTGGCACTTCAGGGCATGCTCTAGTGGCAGAGATTGTAGGGGTTTGGGGTTTTTTTTGGTGTGTGTATGGTTGGACTCGGTGATCTCAAAGGTCCTTTCCAACCATGAAGATTCTATGATTCTATGATTACACCCTGTTGGTGGAGCTGTATGACATTTCCAGAATAAATTTAAGAAACTTAGTACTCCACTCCTGTGCTCATATGGAGCACATCCCAGTTCAGGATTCTCTGTAAAGATAATCCTATTTCCAATTTAGTTTTTGAAATAACTTTCTCTCTCTCTCTCTTTTTTCCTTTCTTTCCTTCTTTCTTTCTCCTTTTATTTTAAAGTATATTTATTTTAGCACCTTAGGCTGCTGCCTGTTCCAATTTTACCTTCCTTTGGCTCTTTTTCCTAGTGATGGTGAGAAGGAAGTAGATATTGTATTTAGTCCTTGCCTGTTAGTCCTGTTTGTTTACTTGCTGGTGAATTATGCTAACACTTCCCGGTTGAGAAAACTTGTCCACGCTACTGCAAGACGAACTGTTCACCTGTGACCATTACCCGGCTTGACGTGTCCACAGGGCCAGATTTGTGCATCCGAAGAAAAAAATGAAAAGAAATCACAAAAGAAAGCAAGGAGGAAAAAATAGAAGAAGCAGATGTATTTTGTGGCATAACATTTCTCAGCCTCTTTGTGTGGCAGAGCCAAAGAGGGGAAGTTTTAATAACTGCTTTTCTAAAACCCCTACTAGAGATTGCTTCCTTTGCCCCATGTGAGTCTTTTTCCTTGTTGTGGCAAGAAGAAAGAACAGGTAATCAAGCCACGGTGTTTAACTTTTCACTTTTCCTAGCCAGGCCGTCTTTCATGGTCTCAATGAAAAGTGCAATGTAGTATCTGTGTAGCCTTGTGGCTTAGCTCCCTTTCACCTGTGCTGTGTAATTTGACTAAGAAAAGCCGTGTTTTTATAACTATTAGTTACAGGCTGTGCCTAAGAAATTATATAGTGTCAGAAACCACTAACCAGTCTCTAGAAAAGACTGGATGTTGCTGAGACCTGTTTTGCTTATTTTTTAACTATTACCAACTGAAACACCGCTGTACTATTACTGTTAGTGACAGTACTGTTAAAGTACTATTTAACACTTCTTTTATTTTCTTGCTAGGGATAGAAGCTGTTTATAAACTGCCTTTAATCTCTGATCTTTAATAAACTGTAGCAAGCTGGTGAACTGATTGTTGTCTGTGGAAGAAAAAGGCCAAACAAACTGCTTTTCTGTCACCGAGACTGGGCATTTCCTATGTTTAGATCCCTATCAGAGGGTGCTATTCGAACTCTCACGCACCTGCATGTTTTTCCCTTTCCCGCTGCGCTCTCAGGCCACAGTTTTCGGGAGGAAGCTTGGAGGCAGAAGATGGACTCCTGGCAGCAGCCCGTTGACTCTAGCAGCTCTATGTCCCTGCATCAGTGTTAACACTTAAATATGTGCTTAATTTTTAGCACCTGTAAAAGGTACCATTAACTTCTTAATGTTCATTCTTAAATAGCACTCAGCAGCCCTTTGCATCGTTTCAGGCTACCCAGAGCGGAGCTAGTACGTTTGCAGGCGGTATCTGTGGGATGGGCTCCATCACCAGTTTTCAGGACAGAAGCAAAGCAATGGCAGAGCTTGCCTGAATTTAGGCAAGAAACCCAGGGCAAAGCCAGGACTTTCTGACCCATGCTCTTGGCTGGGCGCTGTTGCTTGTATTGTTAGCCTGGGTTTTTTTTGTTGAGTTGAGCTGAGTTAATGTTTATGTTTATTATACTGTCGTACAACTAAATTCAGTCATTCGACGACTTTCATTGCCAGCCAAGTTATTGTTGTATTTCAGCTTTTGAAATTAGCTGTTTCTGTTGTACACTTAATAACTGCTTGGAAGACGGAAAGTCTTTACATTTTCCTTGTGGAAACAGTTGCTTGGTTTGCTGGAGGGAAAATGCATCATGAAATCAGATGTTTCTAATTGCTCCTTGTTTCAGGAGTTTCTATTGAACACTGAAAATCATCCTTAATGCATGAGTAAGCCTGATGAACAGATAGATTTTAAAAACATTGACTCAAAATAAATTTCTCTTGGAAGCGGAATAATTGTTGACTAATTCTCGTGGGAGAGATATATGAATTTCTTGCAGGCTTTTTGAACAATAGGACTTCAAAGAGGCTCAGTGAAAAGAAAGAAAGGTGCCCTTAATCTAATGTAGTATTGTTTATTCCCTCTTGCCATTAGGTCATCTGCCTCATTAGTATTAACAAGATTTCATACAGTCCTCAGGGAGAAAGGTACCTTCCAAGAAATGCCTGTAAGGAAAAAATAATTGTCCCAATGCCACAGGCTGGAGCATATGTAACCCATAAATCCTCAACTGACATCATAGTTCCTGAGGCATTTTCTTTAGAAAGAAAAGGAAAACAAATGTTCTAAGGCAAAGCCATAGGTAACTTGAAGGAAGCTGTTAGAGGAAATTAACATTCGTGGGTAAGGACCTGTTGCAGGTGTAGGTCAGATTTTACAAGAGTAAATGGGTCTTTGGTTACTGGTATGAGGCAATGCCCATGTGTTTCTATCTCCGCATCACCTCTCCGATTGCGCAGCTGGTAGTGCCCTGCAGCAGCCAAGGCAGCACACCTCTTCCCGTGGCTGCTGGGAAGACACCTGGAAAGCACCTGGTTTGGTAAAACCCTGTGGAGGCTTTGGAGAGGGCTCAGGACATGAAGGGAAGGCGGAGGACTCAAAAGTTTTTCAGGACTCAGATCCAGATATCTAAGACCATCATTTTGGATGCCATCCAGTAATTTTGAGTGCCTCCAGTTATAGTTGCTCAATCTGAAACACCTCGCTGGCACCCAGAAAACACGGACTCCGGGAATTACCGGGTGTTTGAAAATTTTTGTCATCGCTGTTTTCATAGAGGTTGGTGGCTGTCTGTCAAAGAGAGCACGGAAGGACTGGAGGTCTGCGTTGCGCGCGACTGGGAGAACCTCGCTGTGTGGGGAGTCCTCGCTGCAGGACGACGGGGACTCCTAAACTGGAGTTGGGTAAGGCAGGATTGGTTGGTAACCTCACGCCTTTTGAATCAAAAATGAAAAAGAGCTCATTAAATCCTGTTTCTAATGCTGTTTGATTTATAAAACAAAAAACTTATAAAACAAAAAACCACACCTATTTCTGGTGTGTATTTTTCATTAATGCTATATCATAAAATGTAATTTAAGCAACTTCCGTAGCCCAGCCAATCCATTTTGCTAATTGTCATAATGGGAACATAAAGGCAGTATGTATACACAAGTTAAACCTCAGTTGAATCTTTCTCTAACACCCTCCCCCCTACAAAACACTTACTGAATCCAGTTAAAAACAGGAAACTAAGCCTGTTGTAACCCTGTTATAACCCTTTATGCTTTGTGCCAATTCCATCTGTGGGTTAGAAGATAATGAACTTTATTCCTAGGAAGACTACTAAAATAATATTTTTCATTAGAAAATGAAAAATTTTAAATGTTAAATGAAAAATGTTAGCTGTTGCTAACATCTATCTTGCATCTGCTTAACTAACTTCCTTTCATGTCTTGCATTTAAACCCAAGGTTGTCTAATGAGAGCTCTTAGGGAGTTAGTTACGAAGACCTTAGCGGCCGGTCCCAGCAGTCGGTGTGAGACAAATCATACCTCAAAAAGTGACTGTCGTCATCCTGAGAAACGCGAAGAGACGTAAGCGATGTGAAAACAACCCCAAACGCTTTTCATGTTTAAAGCAGCCTTTGGAGATAGGGATGTTTTCTTTCACTCCTCTTTTTTTTTTTTTTTTTTTTTTTTTTTTTTTTTTTAATGCACAGTCAGATTTTTGGAGCTGAAATCAATTTTTAATTTCTGAAGTGCTGTTTTAGTTCTTGAGCCCGTATATGGAAAAGATGATTGTCAATAGGAAATGTTTGAAAGGAGGCGCATGACAAATACCCTGCTGTGAAGACAGACTGGGCCGGCCTATGTGGAATTTGCAGTTAAACTTCACCAATAAAAAAGCAGCATGTCTTGCTTTTTGTGGCCTACTAACAAGACAGTTGGCATGATTTTAGAGCTACGTTATGAGGGAAAGATACCAGAGGGGTGATTAAATTGTGATCAAGATAAAAATCTTGAGGCATTTGTGATATGTTTAATGAGGTTTTTTACCACAGTTGCCTCAGTGTTCTCTTGGACTCAGCAGATGATGTGTTCGAAGGAACTGGTTGCAAAGAAATTTATCTGAATATTCCTGCAACTCCTACAGAGCTTGCCAGACATTCAGTAACACAGATTTCTGTGAAACTGTTGTTACTCAACATCAAAACAAATTGATGTAATTTAGATGTATCCTGTTTGTGCAGTTTGTTCCAAAATATTTTTCATGTGTTCAGTTTTTAAGCAGAAATATTAGAAAATCTTAGGTTCAAAAAATCCCTGGAGGAATTTTATGGAAATCTAGAGGCACCCAAGGATGTGTTTGTCCCAGTGAATTTTTAGTTATGGTTCAGTTTGTGATAATCAGTTCTCCCAGAATGAGAACTTATTTAATTACGTCGTGAACCGTCACAGCCACAGGCTGAAGGCTGTGTTATGCCTTTCCTAAAAGATGTTGTTAAAGTCTCTTTTATGCCTTCGATTTAAACCAAAGGGTTGGTACTGAGGGGTCTTGGTGAGTTAGTTATGAAGACCTTAACAGCCAGTCCCAGCAGTTCTGAGCTCCAAACCCAGGATAAGTTATGATGCCAAATTCAGCATGTGTGAAGAGTCTGAGATTAATGCTTGTGAGGGACAGGGGGTTTTGCTGCCTGTGACAGTTCTTTGATATTAACTCTGGCTTTTGTGCCTGCCTCTGCAACCGATACGGTCCCAGGTGACTGTAAATTCTGCTGATAAATTTGAGCATCTTTGTGCCCCAGTGGCAGTGCTGAGGTTGTTGCACAGTGGCTGTTGTCACAGAACGGCCGCTGTCGCTCCTGGTGGGATCCTGCTCTACATCCATCCCACAGCGCAAGGGCAAATGTTTTATGATGTGCCGTCAGGAGTTAATGGAGCTTCCTGTGGTTACAAGCAGCCTCAAAGGATAAAGTTGTTCTTCTCACTGTGACCTCTCTGGATGGTTTAGCCAGGGCATCATCATAATTTTGTGTCCTCTTTTATCCTTATGCTGGCCCCTAAATTTCCTCTTCATTGATCTGTTTCACAGGTCACAGCAATTTGCACATGATCTACAGCAGAGAAGATGAGAAAGGGAGGCAGAGAGAAAGCCACAGAAAAAAGCTTCTTGCTTAGACCAACTGCTTCTTAAGTGCATATATTTTTTGTGGATTCCACGTTATAAAAGATGTTGTAGTCTCTGTCATAGTTTCTGTCAGAGCAGAACAGTTTCAGGTGTTGAAGGTCTGGTACCTCCAGCTGTTTCTGCTCACTTCCAGAATGCAGGTTTCTTCATGGTGAAGGAAGTTCACATTGCTTTGCTGATAGAACCATAGAATTGCCTAGGTTGGAAGGGACCTTTCAGATCATTAAGTCCAACCATCAACCTAACACTGACAAAACCCACCACTAAACCATGTCTCTAAGCACTATGTCTACCCGTCTTTTAAATACCTCCAGGGATGGTGCCTCAACCACTTCCCTGGGCAGCTGGTTCCAATGCTTAATAACCCTTTCAGTGTAAATTTTTTTCTAATATCCATCCTAAACCTTCCCTGGTGCAACTTGAGGCCATTTCCTCTTGTCCTATCGCCTGTTACTTGGGAGAAGAGTCCAACCCCCACCTCGCTACAGCCTCCTTCCAGGTAGTTGTAGAGAGTGATAAGGTCTCCCCTCAGTGAGCTGCTGCCTCTTGTGGAAATAGCCCCATGGACTTACAGGGGTGACTTGAATGTAGTCTACCTATGCGATGCCCATTTCTCAGTGAGGCTGCAGTTACGTGATGGGAAGACATAATGATAGGTGACCTATAGCCTCAGATTTTTTGCTAGTACACTCATTATGATTTAAGATTACCTTCTTTTCCATATGGGAGGGAAGGGAACCAGTGCCAATGGTTTCTGAGATGAGAGCAGTAATTGGGCCAGCAGTGTTTGACGCTGGCAATCTGGCTACCTGGACATTAGCACCTTTTTTTTTTTAAGTCCTTAGGTTTCCTAGACCCTGCTCATACGTCTGGACTTGGGGTACCATAAGCAATGAGCTGCGTTGCCCTGTGGAGTGCAGGTGGTGGTGGTTGCTCCTCTTCTCATGGTGTAAAGACAGTTGATGTAAGCAGTGAGTCTGCCTTACAAGCCATTGAGAGGTTCTCTATTCTTATTCCTTTATTCATTGGGGGTTATGTGAGACCAAATAGAAAGTTTGTCAAGAGACATGAGTCTCCACAAACTGAGGAGAACGGTGGTGCCACAGGTGTGGGACTAACAGGGCTGGGGAGGAACCAGCACCTCACGGCTTGCATTGAGCTCATTAGGTGCAGTATAATCTGGACAAAACGTCAATGGTGGTGTTGGTGAGCTGAAGGAAGCAGCCAGAAGAGACAGCAGCTTTTATATGGTTGCTGGTTGTGCAAGGCGATAATTGGATATGGGAAAAGCGTTTGGTCATAGGAGCCACAGAAGTGACAGCGCTGTCGGCATTGCTTGCAACAAGTGCTGACATGCTTCTCTTCAGTATAGATGATGTCCCCACGGGGCCCAGCCCAGGATGGGAGGTTGTAAAGTATGTGGCTACATGCCGAGATTGTTCAACAGCACGACTGCTGTGGCGTGCTGCAGCGGACTTATGAAATACTTCTGTGCTGGGGTATTCACTGACTGCAGGGAAATTTCTGGCTAGGATTTAAGATTTTTCCATTAAATTATGTGCATAAAACCACAAGGGCAGTTCATGAGAAAACATGGGTTGGATATGGCTACCTGTGAGACAACCTCTGCAGTGGCACGACCGTACCACTGTGTGTATGGGTGGGTTCACCCCCCGACAGCTGGGGCAAAGATAATCATGAGTCTGTCATGGGAATCACACACTCTTGTGTGGGAGATGTGCCAGCGCGCATCGTGCTAATGAGGGGGAGTGGGCAGGCCCCCATCAGTATGTGCCTGGTGCTAATGATTTGTAGGGTGTCTGGGGATGAGGAGCCTAAGGGGCTCCTGGGGCCCTGTGCACCTCCCAGGGCAGCATGATTCCTCTCCCAGCCAAGGGAGGATGGAGTCAGAGCTGTGTGGTGCGGTCCATCCCAAAAGTCTGCCTTCCTTCTGTGTCACTGGCACCGCTGATTACTCCTTGGGTACCTCGTGGGACATGGATTCACCTCCTTGCTTGGGACCTCCTGGCGTAGAACAAGGGAGGAAAAGGTCGAACCACGATCCTGGCCAAAACTCGTGTCCAAGTTTCCTGTATCCCAGTTTAGCTTCAGCCACTGCCATGGCAGACTCCCTGTGTCTCTCAAGATATTTCCTCCGGATCTTGTGGAACTGAGCTAGAAGATGTGTTTGTATTGATTAATAGCACATTTTTAAAGCTTTCTACTTTACAACTCAGAACAAACAAGATAATGGACATTGTGATCCAAGAATTCTTAGAAAACCTTGATTTTTACATGCTTTTTTAGAGTGTTTATTGATAATACTGTGCTAGTTACCTTAAATCAGATGTAAAGTTCCCAAAACTCTAATTTCCATTTCTGTTCCTTAATGCGAAGTATCGGGTGGTGCAGAAGACAGTTCAAAGATCTTATCTCTGTGCCATCAGTGTGATTGGGCCACCCTAAAGCAACCAGTGTTTATGAGCAAAACATGGTGGGGGCATTAGGTTGTGTTTATTCAATTTAAGCTTCTAAATCCAATTTCGACATCTGTTGTGTCATGTTTAGCTTTTAAATTAAGCTCTTAGGAAAATTAATGTTATGAGTGCAGTAAGGTGATTACAAAATTATTGTTCCCCAAGATGCATGATTTATGATGTTTTTAAATGCTACGTTTTGCAGGGTGTAACAGGAGAAGCCAGGCAGGGAGGAGGAGATGTGCAGAATAAGGAGCACAACAGACATGTTAATTAAGAGAGCTTAAAGGGCTTGGGGAAGGAAATGTTTATTCCCCTTGCTGGCATTTGATATCTTAATGCCCAGTTACTGTAAAATAGGGGCAGGCTTTTCTGAAATGTGGGTGAGCAAGGAAATGGGAGAGATTTGTAGAAGAGGTACTCAGCGCTATTAGCTTCATACACCGCCCCACAGGTGCAGTTTTAATAGGAGGTAGCTGTTTTAATAACAGGAACAAGAAAGATGTTACAGAAAGGCTTCTCCCGAGAGCACACCAGTCCTGGGGTAAGGTGTAGGAAGCAGTAGTGGCCTGCCTCTGAAAGTGGTGGAACTACTGACCCATCTTAATTGTTGGAAATGTTCTATGGTTTTGACTTTTGTAGCCGGTGCAAGGAGAGAAAGCCCTAGAGAATTGTCTGAAACCTATCACAATAAACAAAATACCTGTGTTTCTAGGAGAATGACGGGTCTATATGTAGTAGGGTATAGTAAAGAAAATTAGATGTGAACAAAAAGCATTTGCCGCTTGCCAGCTTAGCCTTTGCTGCTTATGCTGACCTGTCTCTAATCTTTGAAGGCCCAGACTACAGAAAATTTTTCTTTATGAATATTTCTCTGATCAATACCATAGAGCTGGAATTGTGTTTATATGCCACCTATTACAACTTATCCGTATACGGTATTAATGAAGATATCTCAAAAATAATATAGTTTTAGTGAATAGCTAGTATTTCAGAATATTGGCAATGTATTTTAATAGCAAGTATTCTTTCCTTGCCAAAGCAATGACACATACTAATACTGTGGAACATCTTTATGTGTTTTCGTCATTGTATGTTTGACATTTATCCTTCCTCATCTTGAGAAACTGTTGCATCCAATAACACACATCAAGACATGGAGGGGAAAAAGCTAGCAACAGAGGCAATGAAAAAGAAAGCAATTATTTGTATTTAATTTGCTTCAGGGATCAATGAACCTTGTATCTCTGTGCCATATAATGTAGCTGAATGTTCACTTCATTTTATAGGTTTTTAACTGGTACGCCGGACAACTGAACAAACCTCGTAAAAATTAATAAATAGGACCTAAACCAAACCCAGGAATGGAATTTTGAACAATAGTATAAAAAGAAAAAAGAACCAAACAAACCCTAAACCTTAGGAGGACAGAGGAATATTACAGTCCTTTCTGTCCCCGGTTTAAGAAGGACAGGAATTTGGATTCCACTAACTTACAATAAAGAAAAGTGAACCCCTAAATGATGTAAGGGGGAGTCTTGAAAAAATCCAACAATTAATTTAATGAACTGGAAAGCTATTTAGTACGGACAAATAATCTACTTTTGTATAATAATTACTTATGGAGTCATTATACATTGTAGTGAGCAATGGGCTTCAAAGCAGGTGACATCACTAATTAAATCTGCCCTCATCCCTGTGAGGTAAGTAGTAGCAGTCAAATGTTGATTGCTCCAGAATAGGCCCTGGAGGTAGCAGAGGTCAAAACTTTTTATGTGGCTAAAATGACACAGGGCAGCCATGCGCTGCTCTGACTCAGTTCAAGGTCTCCATGTGGTTTCTCCATTGCAGCTATTCGGAAATCCCAGCCAGTTTGCAGCAATACTGCACGACTCACGTTGCACTTTTAAGAACTTCCAG
This sequence comes from Chroicocephalus ridibundus, assembly GCF_963924245.1. NCBI lineage: Eukaryota > Metazoa > Chordata > Aves > Charadriiformes > Laridae > Chroicocephalus > Chroicocephalus ridibundus. Next base: position 36,071,276 of record NC_086285.1, read on the forward strand.
TCTCCAGATGCTGCAGTATGTTTGAATGGACAAGATTGTGAACTTCAGTAGCCTTGGACAGCTTTTCGATGAGTAATCTTGCAGTAGTACCAGTTAATATTGAGATGCAGTGTCATGTTACATGTAATGCTGAGATGAATCCAAAAGGGTTGGTTCCACTAACCAGATCACCACAGAACCATCGATTCCATCTCTTTGTCTTGGACTGGATCTTGTAATCAGCTGATTTTACACAAGAAATGTGCCAGAAGCATGCAGCCAAGGGTAAGAGGTTGAAGAGTGGGAATGCTTCTTGTGATGGGAAGCCAATTGCTTTGAATCAGTGTAACATCAGATCAACAACTGGTCTTCAGTACATGTAAAAGGAAGCACAGCCTAATTATTAGAAAATAGTGAAAATTATCCTTAAATATTATCTTTGTCTTCAAGGCAGGGCCTAAGCATGTGTCAATTTTTCCATCTTGAATTTGAACAAAGATGTTGCATAAAACCAAAATTCAGATGATTTATTTTCATTTTATCTGGTGCAACATAAGAAAATAGAACAGGTGAATCTGTAAGAGATCTGTAAGATATTCACACGTCCCCTTACTCCATGGCTCTTTGGTGGCATAGAGGACCTGCTCTACGTAACTGTGAGCTAGCAAATATCATCCACTGTGTGATCACATTGCCTGAAATTTTACAATCTTCCTAGGCAATCCATTCTGATACTTACCTATTCTTCCTATTAGAAGATTTTCCCTAATATTAACATGCTGTCTCTGCTTGCATGTCATAGAATCACAGAATCATAGAATCATAATCATAGAATCATAGAACAGTTTGGGTTGGAAGGGACCTTTAAAGGTCATCTAGTCCAACCCCCCTGCAATGAGCAGGGAAATTTTCAATCAGATGAGGTTGCTCAGAGCCCTGTCTAACCTGACTTTGAATGTTTCCAGGGATGGGGCATCTACCACCTCTCTGGGCAACCTGTTCCAGTGTTTCACCACCCTTGTAAAAAATTTCTTTCTTCTACCTAGCCTAAATCCTCCCTCTTTTAGTTTAAAACCATTACTCCTTGTTTCATTGCAACAGGCCCTGCTAAAAAGTTTGTTCCCATCTTTCTTATAAGCCCTCTTTAATTTTTTCAACCTCATGGCTCTCTGTCTTGTCTCCAGAGTCCTGAGGTGTTGCTTGTTTTATTCCTTTTTTACTGCAGTCTTTCACATCTTTGAAAGCTGTTGTCATGTCTCCCTTGAGTCTTCTTTAAACGGAAAAATGCAGATTGTAGTCTTTTTTCCTCAACGGCTCTCTAGTCCCCGGTCTGAAGCCAGTCCATGTTGTGCCCTGTTACTCGTGCTAATGACCAAAACACATACTTTGTAGAGTTTGTTCACAATCCGTGTAATGCCTATATATGACTTGACCAAGACACGTACAACTTACCATCCTTGAAGCTGTTTGCCTGGACTTCAGTGGGTTTTTTTTGCTTTCAGGATGTGCTATGTACAGAGCAGTTTCCTTCAAAGGTTACATTTGCATTATCAGCAGAGAATATGGAAAACGGCACAATTTTGGTTGATTACAAACTACAGATTCTCTAACCGGCACTGTAATTCTAATTGCTTCTTTCTGGGTTCTTCCATAAAGTTTACCAGCTCATTTGCACAACCATGTTCAGCTGTGAAAAGCTATGGCTCAGTCAGAGGCTGCAACAGCTTCCTCTTTTCTTTGTCTGGAGCATCTGTTATGATAGAATAGTAAACTGTTTCTTTTTTTCTGAATAATTCCGAATAATTCATCCAGCGTAATTCACTCCAAGGAAATCTTAGCTAGTACACACATGCCTTTTGTTCTTCCGCAACTTCCTACTACTAAGAATATGTCTGATTGTTGTGTGTGATGCTAAGTGGAATGTGTTAGCCAAATGGAACAGGAGTCTGTCGATGACAGCGTGGAATGACTGACTTTTGTTGGTGCTAAAAACAAAGGAACCTCCAACATTCAAAACCAAGTGTTCTCGGAAACATACGGTAAACTTTCTTTTAAATTCAGCTTTCACCGAACAGAGTGGGGGAAAAGAGAGAAACAACTTCTCTTCATACAAGAATAATTGAGCCCTAAAGGAACTAAAATACTTTTGTGAGACTAGGAGTATCAGTGGCTTCTTTAGTGGCCCTATTAGCTGGGGCAGGAATGCCATTGTCATTGGACTCCCCCACAACAGTATGCTTGAGTATATACAACTTACCTCAAACTATTTTCAATAAACATTAAAATACTGTTCTGTGAACAACTCTTTGACCACAAAGATCTTAAGATCTTGGTACATTTTTTGCCTTAGTTCTTTATCAGTGCCCATTTCTTTTATGCTTCTACAGGAAATAGTACTGTTAAAAACGGAGAGGGAAGAAGTTACTTGAAGAGCTGGGCAATGCGAGGGGTTTGCAAAGGAACTTTTTGGGCTCAGGCTGGTAATTTATAACTAACTAACTCATAGAGTGCTCTCTTGAAATGAGAGGAGCTCTACAATAAAGTGGAGTGTTTGGAGTGCCTTTTAGTCCAGCACTAAGTGCTAGTGGGTGTAAAATCAGGAAAAAAACCCCACATTTTTCTTTCTAGAGCTAAAATAAATCCCAGCCATTCCTGCGAATGAAGTCAGAGACTTGCAAAACTTTAGCCAGAGAAGACAAGTTAGAGCTGACTTCTGAACAGAGCATGAAAGGAAGGCATGTTTTTTAAGACCACGTAGCACATCTGGGTACTTATGCGATCAAGTGCTGCTCCTCACAGCCAGATGGCCAGTATTCAGTTGTTCAGCTGGTTTAACAGTTATCCCAGAAGAGGACGTGTATTGCCAGCATGCAGGAAGCTCACGACGGAGCTCCGGTGTGCAGCAGGCAGTGCACCCTCCGGAACCTGGTGTTGTTGGACATGGCCACACTAGATGGTCATGGGATCTCAATTGGAGCGTGCCAAGCAATAATGAAAGAACAGGACTACGTACAAAAAGTGTTCAGCTTTCCAACAAGTGAGACAGAACAAAGCTGCAATAGTCTGCACTAAAACTGGTGCCTCATATTCTTGTAATTTAGGAGAGGATAAATGATGATGTACCATTATTTTGAAGAGGATATAATATTATTTAGGTAGAATTTACAGAAGAATATGAGGAATTCTAGAGACCTAAGCAGGACTGAGTGACTTGGTCATCACAGAGACAGTTAAAGTTTATGGTAGATGAAGATTTATTTTGGATAAAGACAGGACAAAACTATGATCTGAATTACCCATGTGAACAATAGTGATCTAAATTAATGGTAACCACTCACCAAAAAAAAAAAAAAATAATCATCAAACTGTGGACAGAAATTCAATAGAAACAGCAGTCATGTAATAGCAGCTAATCTTAAAGTTGAATAAGGAATTGGCTGGAAAAATTGGCCTCTAAGTTCCCTAGGAATTAAAGTGGTAAATAAAAATCTAATCAATGGAAATTTGCTCTTTAAAGACAGGCACAACTGGCAGCCATGTTTAACATCCCAAGTCCCATTTGCTCACTGGGCTGAAGGCTGTGCTGAATTCCTGTCGCAGGCATCCTTTGAGGTTCCTAAAGTCGCTTAGGGGTGTGTCCTCTCCAAGTGAGGTTGAGTTTTGGGCCATTGTGGCATCTGCTATCAAGGGAGCAAGGAGCAGCTCAGCTGGACTGTTCTCCGCTGCCGTACTCCGGTTTTCTTTACAGGTACTGGGGAGACCTGGGTGAGGTATTGACTCTGCCTTTGACGGGCAGTGCTTAGCTGTGGTGTTGTGACTGCTGTTCCCTTGGGCGGTGCGTGGTGGTGGGCTCACACCCCAGGCGGAAGCCGATCCAATTTCCTCTTCACACAAACTGCTCTGCGGGTGGGGAGAGACGTAAAAAGGGGTCGCTTTCTCCCACCCTTTTGGCTTTGCTCTGTAGAAAGGGGGTTTCACAAAAACGTAAAGTTTAGGACATTGTGCTCCAAAATCCCTCTGGCACTGCTGGCAGGTTCCTTCAGAAATTGCTTTTTAGCGCGTGGCTCAGGCTGTGCACGCAAAGATTGGATGTGCCTGGCACCATGGGACTCCCTTGACTTGGGGCCTCTGCGTGCTGGGGTTACGCAAGCGATAATATTTTGCTTTTGTGTAACTTCTACAGCTCAGCTCCTACGGGCTGCAATAATGATCCTGATATTTTAATAAGACCTCCTCATAATCTGTTAAATTAAACCTGAATACATCACTTAAAGAGCAACACAGGATCTTTGTTTTTGAAGCCTCCTGACAGATACATGATGCACATGCTGCTAGAGATCTCAAGACAGGGAGCCTGAACTAATTTTCTACATTCAATTTACTTTGATGAGAGATTAAATTGAAGCGGCTACTGCATTGATCATGCAGGTTTGGAAAGAATTTCTGTCCTGCCTCATTTCTACAGATACTTGCTTTGACTGACCCTTCATTAACAGTCCACGTGGAAGTGAATGATTGTATCCTGGGAGGTTTCTGTCTCTCCTACCGTCTCATCGTTGCTTCATAAACCTTAAGTGAGATCTTTATGTGTAGTGGGACTTGGGAGTTGCAGCCTGACAGAAATGAAATGTTCCGCCTTATTTTGCCCCAGGGAGAACTTGTAGGTAACTTATCTCTACCTTCAGACACGATTATTCATCGCATGGCAGCATTGAGGGATTTCTGGGAGAAGTCAGATGTTACCTCTGCAGGAGCTGGGACTGCTCATGTGAACCAATGTCACCACCTCCATGCAGCGAGCGTGAGTCGTTTTCTCCCTGTAATGCAGGAGAGAATTTATATAGATATCTGCAAATACTGCTAAAATGAGAAAGTATCATAATTTCACCCTTATAAGATGATGTCTGTATTCCATCCAATAGGGAAGGCATGTTTCAGAAGACACGTTCAGACTCTTTTATCAGTCATTAAGTGAGGTACTTCCAAAAAAATTACATTTCCCTTCGAAATCAGGTGTCATTCCTTGTGCAAAATGACGTGACGTCAAACCCTTCTGAGCTGGTGAATTTGAAACCTCATTCAGACTTTGATTATCTTGAATGACCGTAGCCATCTCTTCTCTTGCATCGGGAAATACAACAAAACTTTACAAAATGAATATACGGAGAGAACCATTTTTATTTTTCTTGAATGGTTGCAGTTATATCAGAACTCAGCAGCACGAATATATGCCAATAGCAAACACTAACACAGCTTTTAGGGCTTTTTTTTTGTTTCATGTCTAGCAAGATTTTTATTGATCCAATTTAACACTCAAAATAAACAGTCAAAGAAGCCAGGTTATTTCACTGAAATAAAACCCAATGCTTACAGAGTCTGGAAAATGTTTAAAAATTATCCTTTCTATTTTCGCTGGCATCTGCATTTTAAAAAAAATGCAAGTTTCTTGTTGCTTCACTGATAGATTCGGTGGTAGTGTGAACATTTAGAGATAATTTCTTGGCAACCCAATTTGCCTCAAATTTAAGAATCTTTGTTTTTGCAGTCCTCTCTACTAAAGACAGCATTTTTTTAAAGTTAAGTCTATATACTTGCGTGTGCTGTGTTTCGCACATGGGGCAAGGTGTGCTCTACGATCCAGCGGTTATTTTGTGTTATGATCATATTGCAGTTATCTGCCATGGGAGATTTGAAAAGCTTTTTTTTCTGGGCCACTGGAACAAAGCTCGTGTTTTTTTAGCCTGACCACGACAGAAATCTGTAAGGGAAACAGCATTGCTGTGCCCAAGGTTAGTTCTGCCACGGTAAGTCTTCCTGGAGCCTACCAACGTGGAGAAAGCATAGTTTCTTTTTGTGGAAATTAATTGCCGTTTGGGAAGACAACGGAAAAGGAAAATAGTGAGGTTTATAGCATTTTTATTTTTATTGCTGCTATTAGTAACTCCAGTTGTGCAGTCTGCAAGTAAAATAGTGAATTCTCAGGGAATTTGTCATGAGGAAGGGCTGGCAAATGGGACCTGAAATGTAGTTTGTAGGAAAGGAAATATGTAAAGCGTTTCCTATTTGTCACCTGGCATGGTTCTGCCTGCGCAATACGTACTCTGCAAAATGAATCACGCGGCTGTTCCAACCCTGTAACCTGTTGGTACATTGCTGAGTTTGTAGCCTCTTGGAAATTTCATGTGTGCCAAGTTTAAGCACCAGACAAAATAAGAAAATGCTTAATCTCAATGTTTAATCTAAGAGCTACTGGTTCCTTCTGTGTTGACAGTAAGCACTGTTCTCACATATGACTTACTTAGCATTTAAAGAGAGAAGCCAGGATACCAATCCTTGGATGTAAATGCTGTTATGTAGGGATAATTATTGTGAAATATTTAGATTTTTTCCCCAATATTTTATGGTATTTTTAATTAGAGCAATGAACTGAAATAAATAATGTTGTGTAATATTTAGGTCTTTTTTATTCAGTCAGGAGAAATCATGCAACTCTTTGGTGCCATCTTTATCCTGCTAATGCAGATTTTTCTTTAAAATTTATGGTTCAGGTATTTGCTCAGTTTTGATTGACTTAAGCCCTTGTTCTTTCTCAATTCTCCTGCAACGCACTTATAATGAGCCCCTTGACTGCAACCTGTCTTGACACACATGCCAAGGCTTATGCGTTTCACTGCCTTGACCATGCTTAAGCTTCTGAAGCTAATCATTTGCAAGCTTGCCTCTCTATCTTGTAATTAGTTGCATAAAATGGCATTTAATGAACTTTTCTCTAGAAAGCCTACTGTATTCCATAGAAGCTCAAGGTGCACTTAAGGATGCTCACAGTCACAAAACATGGATTTAGTAGCTTAACTGAGTTGTTCAACCATGGGACTTTTACACAGTGACCTGGGCTGAGCACACCGAGGGAGGCTGTTTGCTTTGGAGCTGTAACCACAGACAAGAAGATGATTTTCTCAGGACGTTACCAAAATTTTCCTGATGTTTTCATGGAAAGTTTCATCCATTAACTCAGCTTGTAAATTGTGAAGCCCTACAGCTCGTTAATCTTTTTCCTTCCTTAGTTTTTTGTTTCTTCAAAGTAGTAGTTACAGAGTGGAACCTACAAAGTGCTGAGCACTGTATTCCCCATCAAGCAAACCTCTTAATGTTAATCATGCTCTGAAAATTGCTGCCAGATTGGAGCTAAATCTCTGCACATCCCCTGTATTTCTCCAGCTGGGCGCCTTTTTCATTCCTGTGGAAGGATGGATGTGCTGCTAAGGCATCGAGCTTGGGCTGGGGGGATTCAAAGTCCAGTTTGATCTGCCATAGCCTCATTTAGTCATGGCTTAATTTAAAAACCGGAGATGGTAAATATTTTGTCTTTTTGATTCTGAACTGTTGGGATGGCATTTATTTCTTAGCCTTATAAGAACATTAAGACCTTATTTTCAGATCTTACGGTGGGCTGTAAATAACAGCTATCACTTACGGGGCAGTCATTTAACCCCTGGGCTGACTCTGATTAGGGTTCCTGTTACCCAGCTTTGGAGCAGAAACATCTTGGGAGGGCTTCTTCTCACTGTCTCTGTGCAGCACTGTGTAATTGCATAGCAAATAGTATTGATGCTTCAGATAGATAAGATTTTATTCAAAGCTTTGTAATTCCAGATAAGTAAAAAAAAGCTGAATTTTAGATTTGTCTTTACACCCCTTCGTTTTCAGAAAGGCAATGTTTTTAGACCTTTTGAAAGATGAATTCAAATAATGAACGTTCATTTTGTCTACATTTTAAACTGCCAGTTTCCAGCATCTGCTTGAGTGAAAGTATATCTCACTTTTACTCTCTACCGTTTTTAGTAATTGTCATAATTGTAGGGTACCATCTCGTTTTTTGCAATTTTGTATATTATCTCTGTATGATTCTTCCCAGTTGAGCTCCATATCGCCCCTTTCTCATTCGTTTCATTAAACACTAAATCAATGAACTTTAAGCATGCCAAGGTTAGTAAAGTGGCAAAGTAGTTATCCATTAAACACCCAGACAGTAAATCTACTACCTATCTCTTTTGAAGAGGTTATAATATGCCATACAATTAATTAGTTGAATACACTTAATTCCGGTGAATTGCAAAATGGAGCTATTAGTAGAAAACATTACACCTCCATTATGAGAAGAAAAGCAATAGCTTTTTAAGCTTTAAAAACCTTTTAGCTATCTCCCGACGTACCTTGCCTACACAGCATCTTCTGTGAGACGTTTGTGCTTGTAAAGACAAGCTCGCGTCAACTGTTCTGATAACAGTGATTTACACGCGCTGTGTTGCCTATCTGTCTGTCAGCATATCTACATATGAGTTAGTCTGTTCTTCTCAGCGCTTTTCACAAACTCTGCTTCCTTTTTCAGGCCAAGAGGCAAAAATCTGATAAGCATCATATGAAGCAGCAGAGTGCTAAGCAGATGATGGATGAGTGAAGGCTGCAAGGCAGAACTGAATTACCTTTCTGTTGGCTGCTGTTTCTGGAGGCGCTTCCTCAACACCAGCAGAAGTCGGTGGTAAGAGGCCAAAAGACATCTCTGCGCTAATACACCGGGCAGCAGGTACATTAGCGCAAAAACCCCAAAGTGCTTATGTGTGTGTGTGTGTATAAATAAATCCATGTTAATTTTAAGAGCCTTTTTTAAACTTCCGTCCATGAAATGGTGCAGCGTTTTGCAGTTGCATATGACACTGTTGGTCGTGCTTAAGCTGCTGTCCTCTTGGTGTTATGCACATTTGTGCTTATATGACTGGAATAAAAATGGGGAGAACAGATCCTGGAAGTATGGGCTCATCTTAACTAGCTCACACGGCTGTTACTCTGCGGTATTCCCAGGAGGGAAGGCAGTAACGCTTTGTGGGTAATATGTAAAAATACAGTTATAGATACCCATTGGAAGAGTTAGGACAAAGCTTGTAGGTGATATTGCTGTTTTAAAAGAACCCCATATAGTTTTCCTTGGCTATTTGCCTGTTGTTAGTTCATTCACAGAAATTTTGAGAGAGATATATAATTCAGACATCCATAAATACCAATGTATAAGAGGGCAAGGTTATTAAAATTATAAAATAATTTACATTAAAATACATAAGAGAATACTGTTACAGATGAAAAGTGAAAGGACTCTTCATTCGTGTTAGTTTTTTCTGTTCTATGCTGCAGTCTCTGTAAACATCCTAAAGGAGAAAATGGCTTCTTTTTTTTGATGATGCCCGTGTGGCCTTTTTGAGAGGGTTTTACAAAGCTGAAGGAATCATCTCATTGGATCGTTATGCCATTTCCATTTCAGAGTGTATATACCAGATTTTCTCTTATTTAAGTTTCTAGTAAACACCTTCTCATTTTTTTTTCAAAGAAGGTGTCCATAAATCATTTGAAAACAACATAATGAAGGGCAGTGCCGCCTGTGACATCTCTCACATGCTTACCCAGCTGTTCTGTTGTCTTTGCTTGTTATCATCTGTCACCAGATGATAACAGAATAATTCTGGAGATACTGATTGTTTAATTAATTCGAGGGTGGGGATTTTTTGTTGCTTTTCTAAGGTCCTGGTTTGTGGTGGCAATTGCAAGCAGTGCTAATATAATACATCTTTTATGGTCTTGATGATGTGGGCTTTTCTTTGCTACACGTAATTAACATTCATGAGGTAGTGGGTTAGGAGATATTAGAAGATGGTCCCTGTGCAGAAGTGTTCTATACTGCAATATAATTAATAGAACAGCAAGTCTTTAAAGTTAACTGTTGTACTTTATTTGGCCATTTAATGATAACTTTCAAATAGAAGTGCAGAGGACTGAGAGCAGCCTGATTATAAACCAAAAGCATTCCTTTTAAAACAGATCCTAAACAGTTATAATTATGGATAGAAGTAATTAATTTGGTCTTAAGTAAATCGTTATAAATCTATAAAGTCTCATTCTGAACCTGATGTGACAATGTTTGTTAAAAATGTACTATGTACTGTGTGAACTCTTATGATTTTCCCAGATCTGACTATATTTTCCCCCAAACAATGAAGGTTTTAATAATATGAAATATAATGAATACTGCAAAATTCACTGGGTCTTGCCCATGTTCTAAAAATGTGTATGTACTAAAATGGGGTTAGACCACTCTTAGTGCTCTTTGGTTCTGATACATTTAGCAATGTGGCAGATGATGTCGTTAACAAGGATGAACCAGATAACAGTTAGTCATTAGCAGTTAAGTGCAACACTGCAACCTTGCTCTTCACTGCAGATGTGGGGTAAAAAATGGTCCATTACCCTTCTGAATAGTCATCTCTTGATGTGACTGGTTTCTAGGTTTCACATGTTTCCAAAACAGAGAAAGCTTCTTAATCTGTTTCTCACACTGAGACTGCAGGATCTGCTCTCAATCTCGAAGTATTTATTTGGCATCTTAAGACCAGGAGACACTCATCCACCATGGACTTGTTCCTCATCAAAGATGTCCCAGTGCATCCTGCCCCCAAAGCCTACAGGTCCATCACTCCAGGCACCTACTTGGGGAATTTTCTAGGCTGGGGAGTCTCTGTGCTGCTCGTTTAACCTGGCTGGTAATGACATAACAGAACGGAAAGGATGCAATTAAATATATCTCTGTACCACAAAAGCATTAAGCTTGAAGAATTGAGAATTACACATCTTTGAAAACAACAAGAGATGGGAGGCTGTCTAGTATTATCCCTCATTTCCTGAGTGCCTGGGCAGCATCTCACCTCTATGTCCTTCTGACACGTGGCAGTGGTGTGCCCTTCTAGTTGAGGTCGGACCCTTAGATGTAAACAGGTCTCCACCTCTCTTACATGATGCTCTGGAAAGCTCCAACCATTTCCTACCTCTTTTTCACAGGCAAAAAAAAAACTACTGGAGAAGAATGAGGGTAATTTAAAGTAATTGATGGATCTCAGCTGCTCTTAGAGAAAGTCATTTTGTGTCCAGTAGCTTTTCTGAGCTGGGTAGTCACCTGGAAGGCAGGTCAGTAGGCTGTCTTCAGGCAAACGTAGGCATTTATCGTATGATACAGATGTCTTTTAATTTCATTTAGATTTTTTTTTGTGTATTCTGAAGGCCTAAGGTAAATAAATGAAGTCTTGTTTTGGCATGCATATTTTAGCTGATCAAAACGTCAAAATGTATAGCTGTCAAATGTCAAATAGCCCCAGTTCTGTACATGTGTTAAATAGACCCAGTTCTGTTTATGTGACAGGCTTATAGTAGGAGAGAGAATAAAGCTAAGCAACTTGATGGATTATTTTAAAATGCTGCTAGGACAGCTGAACACGTTGTCCAGCTTGTCATAGCCCAGAGCAGAGCCTGGCTTGCTGCTGCTGTTTGAAGTTGTGTGTACGTGTGGTGGAGCGGGTGAGGTGGGACTGTTGCTGGAGGCAACCTGTCCCACCAGCAGACTTTGCCTGCTATTCCTTATTTCTCTCTTTTCTGGTGCAGGAATGGCTCTGCACAGCTCTCCCCTGATCCTTTCCAGGAACAGTGAACGTTGTGGGAGGTCTCCCATCTTCCCTTCCTCATCCCCTTCCTTCCTGGGAGCTGCTGGGCTGAGGTTCACCTGGCCCTTCAAGGATGCAAGGAGAGTAAAATATGGAGCCCCACACAGAATTAATGAAATACCGTGTACATGGCAGTCAAAGGAAGTTGCAAGTCCAGTGCAGGCCAGCCTGTGTTAGCAGAGCTCTGCATTTTACAACAAAAGGAATAGCATGAGCAGTTCACAGCGCATTACGTACCGTGCGCCAAAGCCATCCAGTATCTCCATCAGCTGCTGACAAGTGGTGCTTGGACACTTGCTAGTGTTGCTTCAACACTGAGACTGAAGTTAGATCAGTGTCCTTATTGCTCCTAGAAGAGCCTCGTGTTCTTCCATTTTTCTTCCTTTAACTTTCTTTCTCAGTGTACTTAACTGAAGTTTTCACTTTTATGACTATTTGCCAGTGCCAAAAGCCAGCCAAATATGAGGCATGACACTTGTGAAGACAGTTTGCTGTGACAGAGTAACACGATTAAAAGAACATAAAGTTTAAAAAGAAATAATAGTGCATCTTCCTTGTAGGGGAAAACAAAGCAAACAAACAAACAAAAAACCCCAAACCAAAACACACACACCCGTATGACAATAGATGAGATTTGTGCCTGGAAATGCCTTTTCCCTTCCCACAGAGAGATCTCTCAACTCTTTCTGAAGAGTAACAGATTTAAATTGATCCAGGACAGCTTCACTAATGATACAATCCAACTTGCATCCATACTCTGTGTTTCTCAGCTGAACTAATTTGAATGCAAAATAGGAATGAAAGAAGTGACCGTTGTGCGTAGGAAAGAACAAATACAGTTTTAATCTTATTTGCATTGCAGGTGTTTTTAGCTATTGATTTAAGCGATCAACAGTCTATATTTGGTTGGGAGAAAAATGACATATTCTATGACATGTGTCACAAGTCACATTCTTCTGCTGTAATTTCTAACCTCAGTTTTAAATACTGTCAGCATCATCTAGAATTTAAAAAAAAAAAAGGAGCAACTCATCACCATGCCAATTGCACACAAAATGCTGTATGATTTAAATACCTATAGCTTCATCATTTACCCAGTTTTGTGCTTTCATTTTGCTAAGCATGAGGTTGGTGATTAAACTGGAGCATAATTATTAGCAACAGAAAGGCTGTTGTCAGATCTCACAGTTTTCTGACCAGGTGCAGGCTTCTCGGATTCAGTCGGAGCCTGCCTGTCAGTTTTATGAACAATCCAGCAAAACAAGTGACTGATTTCCTGTTATCATCTCAGAGGCAGTTTTCAGCAGATTGTCACAGTAAACCTCCGTTTCTGAATAGTGTAATGAACATTCTGATGTTTGCAAAAGCAATTTTTTATATATAGACATGTGTATAAAGTGTGAGTGTAAAAGCACGAACAATCTGATCCCACTATCTGTCTCTCTAACTCTTTAGCTGTCTCCTTTTGCTAATATCCATCTATTTCACTCTAATGTCAAAGTCAATCAAACACTTTGTGATAATGCAAACAGAACAGAAGCATGGTCTGCTAGATTAATCCAATGTGATGAGGACTTCAAAAGATTAAATTTCTTTGCACTGTTTCTCCGGCACACTTTCATGTTCAAAACCTACATGACTGGTTTGCTAAATGTTTGTCCAAATCTCAAGTTTCTGCAGGATAATGTAGGCTGTGCGTTGAAAGAACAACAAGTTTTTGCATCAGCTGCCTGCAAGGACAAACTTGTTCGGGATTCTGAGGGTCTTTGTGGGGTGTGAATCTCAAAACTTCTTTACTTTGAGGGTGGCAGAGCACTGGCACAGGCTGCCCAGGGAGGTGGTGGAGTCTCCATCTCTGGAGATACTCAAAACCCGCCTGGACGCGTTCCTGTGCAACCTGCTCTGGGTGACCCTGCTCTGGCAGGGGGGTTGGACTAGATGATCCCTGACAGTTCCTTCCATCCCCTACCATTCTGTGACTCTGTGACCTGTGCTGGTGCTGAGGTGATGGCTCGCTGACTGGGCAGGTAGGTGCAGGAGCTGACCCTGTGGAGCAGGGAGAGACCTGGCTGATGCTTTCTGTCATTCCTGACAAGGGGCTTTCTGATGCTCAAGCCTCTTCCGAGTACATCCCCCCTCTGGTTTTTGTACCTGCTGCAGCTTCAGTATTTTACCATTGCCGTAGGAACTTGGATCAAGAGCAGAAGCCTTGTGGCAAGAGGCACAGTGTGATCACAGGGCACGTCCCTGGGCTCGGGCTTTAGCCTGTTTGAACATGGCCCATTCTCCACCTTGGCTGGGTGTTGGAGGAGCTGTACTCTGTGGGTCTGAGATACATATAGTGCATATCTGCATATAGTGCATCTCTCGGTCTGGAGTTGCTTCGTGTCCTACCAGGTTGGAGCAGACAGCTCTTGCTCTGGAGAGCAGCAGCCAGTGTGGAAAACTGCACACAGCTGGGTGACCAGACAGCTAAGAGAGGTCTCAAGCTGGTATCCTTGGTTTGGACAAACCGGTTTCAGAGGATGAGACTCTGTTTTATTTTCTTCAGTGTACCCTCACTTTTGCCACTTTCCCAAAGTAATCGGCTACCTAGTTTTGCTAGATCAATCTAAATACGCGTATAGAATAAGCACCCAGTCTAAAAATAAAGACTGTTCAGTGAGAAGAGAAACATTTTGTCAATATGCTTTTAAAGTGTTATTCTGCAGGATAAAAAAGTACCATGTTGGAGAAAGCAGTCCATAAACACTGTTTTCCTCTTTCACGGTATTGTACTGTAAATTCGTTAGTGGACTTGACATTTCTATCCCTCCTTGAAAATATTCATCTGCTGTACCAGTATTGGAGCTGAATTGATGCTGAAGCTTTCAAGTGCGTCCTATTTGCCTGTGAAATAGAAACAACTAACCAGAAACTCATACACAATAATTATACACTAACAAGCCTGTTTATTCTTCATCTTCTTTCAAAATATGTGCCCTGTTACTCACAATTTTATAAACACAACAGTAAATAACTCTGAATGCTTTAAAAATAGGTCATAAAAGCAGTCTGATTTCAATTAATGCATCTATACAACAGTATGAAGGAGTGGGCTGCCTTGTCTGTCACTGGAGGGAAACACAGCCCCGGCAAAGATGAGTAAGACCCTCCAGAAGAGCCAAGTCCTACAAGTGTTGGGGGAGGACACGTTTGGACCGAAAAAAACTGGATTGAGACATAAAGACAACTTTAAATATTGATAGAAGGGGAGGAAAACGTTAAAAATTATATATTTATGAAATGGATTAATCTTTTATTAACAATGACTTAGATTTTGAGGGAGGTAATTTAAAAACTCAAATTTATTGCTCAGCCTAACTTTTTGCTTGCAAAACAATGCCACTTTGTGAGTTTCGTGGTATTGTGTTAATATCACAATGTTTTAACTGCTATTGGAAATAAATCTTTGCAATTAAACAAGGCTTCCTTCCCTGGACAGAGTAGTTTTGCAGAGTTATAGCTCTTTGTGAGTCCCAAGTGTCTTTGCAAGCCCAAAAGAAATTCAGTCACAAAAATAGGACTTGCACCTGGATCTGGATCTGGAAGCTTGGAAATGGGTTTTGTGAGGACTTACCATTTTCTGGCTTTAACACCTTGATAAGGGAAATGTATGTCTGCTACAAATTCTGCTTCAACTCATCAGCAACAAAAAGATGAAAGAGCAGGCTGGTCTGGGAGCAGGGAGAGTTTTATACCTTCTGATGTTCTCCTAAATACTCACTTTTGTAGTGCTTCACAATTTTTCATGTAATATCCTTGCAACATCCCTCTGAAGCGGAAAAGAGCCATGACTCTCATTTTACCAATGGGAATCTGAAAACAGGGAAGCTAAACTCCTTTGATTTGGGTCAAGCAGCTCGCTTAAGGGCACAGAGGAGGTTTGTGATGAAATGGGGAGGGAAGACTGGCTGTCCTAAACCCCAGGCTAATGCCCAGGTAACTGGACCATCGTGCCTCCCTGGGAAACTGTTGGATCTGGATCTTTGGCTCTAATTCAATCGTATTACAGGCAATAATATCCATCACTAAGGCAGCAGCTTCTCCTGGCCTACACTGAGAAGACAGGCTCTGAAGAAACAAACATTTTAAAAGCCCTGGAAGAGGTTGCCCTGGCATATGAGGCCTTGCGTCCTGCTCATAGGTGGCTAATCCTCAACATACCTCAATGAAGAGGGTGAAGGAGAGGTAAGTGTTGGTTTATTAGAACAATAAGCCGGGTGATCCAGTTTACTTAAATTCTGCCTTAAGCTGGAAGATGACAACCTCAAGGCTAACTTCTCTATAAAGTCAGTGGAGAGAGGTGAATCTTTAACTTGGATGGTCCTGACTGTGTGCAGAGGTGTCTCTACCTTTCTCCATGTGGTGTGTAGGAACTCTGTGGCCTTTGTTGTTCACCGCATGGCTGGGACAAGGCTCCTGCAGCACAGACATCTCAGTGGTGTCTACACAGGTTACGATGATGGTGGTATGTCCTTCCTTTCCCTGGCCTGTTACGTAGCTCTCTCTGGGATGCTAATGGAAGAGATGGCAGCAGCACGCGGCTGCACGTAACCTCATGGATGAGGCATCCACAGTCAAAATACGTTCATGTCTCTTTTTCGTCTGAGAACTCAAACTTCAGATTTCTGATCCTCCTGTCCTCAGGCGTCTGTAAATATCAAGCGTGCTGGTGTCCTGGCTCCTGGGAACAGAGACATTGCACCTTCCCACAAATGCCTGCTTCGCACTGATCGTGAAAGGGAACGCCTGGCACATGCCTGAGGTGACAGAGAAAAACCTTCTCTTGGGTGTTCCCAGACTTCTGATTACTGACCAACAACATCTTCCTCATACTGTAGCATTTTCTTTCCAAGGGTTCCTTGATATGCTCAAAGAAAATCCATAAATACTTTAAACCAAGTGTTGTAAAAAACATAGCAGGTGCTTGAGGAAAAATAGCTGACTCTTAACACATGATTGCTATTATTTTTTTTTCAAGGTTAGCGTTATAAACAGAAGATTTCGGTCATTTCTTGCGTAACAAATAACTGCCTTCATCATCATTTCTTCTCTGCTTATTCTTTGAGAGAGGAAATGAGGGGAAAGTGGGAAAAGGGAGGGAAAGAGGAGGTTTGCTGTTGACTTGAACTATTTTAAAGGATGTTTTCATTTCCTCTGCTTCTTTGTTCCTGGGAAGAGATCAAGCATAAACGGTCCCACTTAATTCTGCCTACTTGTGCCAAAATACCAGGATAATTGTACCTGAAAGAGGGAGGAGTGACTTCACACACGTTTACAGGCAGACGTGCCTGCTCCATACCAGAATCTATTCCTGACCTACTTCACTCAATACCAAGTTTTAAAGAGAAGATCAGCGCAACACTGCTTTTAACATATATCAGCTAGTCAAGGCTAAGTTTGTCCTTTCTAGTGGTATCTTTTTGAGAGGTAGGGCGATACTCACAGGTATTATCAGAGGTGTATTTTCGCCTCACTTTAAGCCAAAAAAAGACTTTCCAAACAAAATGTCAGCTGGCAATTTTTCTAAAAGACCCCATCAAACAAACAAGAAATTCCATTCAGTTTTTATCTCTTAATGCCAGAAAGAGAGTGAAGCTCCATTTGGGTCAAATGTATGAGCTCCCTGGCTGGCACAACAAACAGAAATATTCGATGGATTTGTAATTTACCCTAGGAGCTGACTGGTCTGATGGAAAATAATGATGTCTGACTATGCAGGGTCAGTGAGTTGCCCTTTGTTAATGCACAGCTAACCAACACCTACCATGCACAGATGCTGGAAAACCAATTAGCTATTCTAAGAAGCATTGGCAGATAAAATGTCCCGATTAATCACACAAAATATGCATATTCCCTTATTTCTGTATCTCCTGTTTGAAAATGATCACTAATAGTTCTGGATGAACTCATTTAGTTGTTGAATATCCCAGCAGGGTTTTTTTTTTGCAGCCAGATATAATTTAACTATCATTTGATGTATTAATCCTTAAGAAAGAACATAGCTGTGCATATAAACTGATGTCAAATATATTTATATGTATAAAATGTGTATGTGTAAGCAACAAGAGGCTTGCTTATTCTTCTGTATATCATAAAAAACTGAAGATCATTAAATTAGAATGACTACATTATGCTAATTTATTTTTTATTAGCAGCTTACTAAAACATTTTACTGCTGAATGTACTATTTTTTCCTTATATGTTGTTAATGCAGACATACTAGTATGCTAATGCATTTGTCTTTAAATAATTTAAATAGTAGAATTTTATCCAGCTTTCAGAATACTTGTTCTTCTAAAATTATACTTGTAAGAAGAATTCAGTTACTCTTTCAATGCATGGATACTAAATAATATAAAGTCTTTTCTTTTTCTCCACAGAATCAATAGGAAGCACATGGGAAATATCTCCCTGAAGTGAAATTATGGTTAGTGTTTGGCAAAGCATGTTTGTTTATGCAGCTAAAGGTGAGAGAGATCAAGAAGAACAGGTAGACAAGAATCTGGAAACCAGCCGAGGTAGCTCAGGAAGATGCACACTCAGCGCACATCTGGTTATGGTGTTTGAGGATCCCTTTCAAATAATTGTTTTGTCCAGCGAAGACACTCAGTACAAGCCAGCAAAACAACTGCCTGTCCTAAAGAAGGAAGGTATCTGTTTACCATTCATCCACATACAAACATTGCCCGTTTCAACTCAGCCTTTCCTTTCGGGCACAAGTCCTCCTTTTTCAAGTCAGGAAGAAGGACAAACAAGTTATTTCAGCCCTTTTGAGGCTGAACTTTCCTTTCCTCTTCTACTCATGAGCTCATGACTAGTTACTGGAGGGAAACGGCACCTATATGTCCCTCATTTCTGCCTGCACCGCTTTGCTGGCTCTCAGAAAGGGCTACCCAGAGAGCGGGGTCTGCACTTGCTGTCAGGCTTGGACCACGCTTCTCAGAGACCTTGTTTTGGTTGAAGGTTTCTGCTCTCCAGCCACTTGGTTGGGGTCAAAGTAGATAGGGGACAGCTAAAACAATGATGCAGAGATCTCCCGATGGAAACGTGTTGATTAAGACCAAACGCCTGCGTTTTCTTTCTCATGCTGCGGATTTGGCCATTCATGCATTTTTCTGCAGATGTTGCTGAAGCACCCCATTTCTCTCCTTTGTTTGAGCTGAACCTGGAGGCACGCTGGGCTACCATCCAGCAAACAGCTCATGAACACTGGCTAAAAATATGATCCAAACACATCTGTCCTGCAGATACTCTTGTGCAACAGAAAGAGCCTGCAGGCTGCCAGTTTCAACCTTGGAAACCCACTATTGTCGTTAAGAAGTTGATTAAGAGGCTGACATTCAGTCCAGGGAAGAAAGCACATGGGGAGCCTGTGATGTCTACCATAGCCTCCCACTCCACATGTCTCTCAGACAGAACATGGAGACCGTTTAGGCCGGAACTGGGAGCAAACAGATATAAAAATCCTTAACACACCTCGTCCCTGTTCTTGCAGACTGCCTTTGAAGGTCAGCCACTGAGGATCCGTTGAGGGGCACACTGAGTGTGTAAAGGCAAGAGTGAAAGTGGGTCCCTGCCGTACCAGGACCACATCTTTGACTTCATTCATCTCACAGGTAGATGGCAGGATACCACTGCTCATGCACTGTATGTCTTAATGAAGTGTCACAGAACTTTGTCTGGGTAAACATTGCTGTAATGTAAACAGCTCTCTGTCCTGGAAGGGGAGATGTTTTGCAAGCATAGCTGTTTTCCAACCTATTTCTGAACTATGTGGGTGTCCGAGCTATGAGGAGGAAAAAAAAAATAATCAGAGAATTTGAGCAGGTGCACATATGCCTCTGTGCTTGGCAATGGCTTTAAGATGTTAATTAATTGACCCTTGTTTTTGTTCAATGAAAACCCGTTCCTTGTATTTTTGCTATATAAAACAATACACAACATGAGAGAAAACGTATTCAATTACGCCTCACTCTGCCTTAACATGAAATTGCTTAGTGTTATCTCTAATAAACCTAGAAATGAAGAAGGAAAGTACAGATTGCTCTGTGCGAGGTCTAATTTTTTTTGTATGCATTATATTAACTGTCTCTGCCCAATTTTGTGATAATAAGGCAAATAAGGAAAAAGCCTCAGTTGAAAACCCCAGCCTATAATCAGCAATTACAAGTGGGTAGCGCTTCATTGTAGGGGTTTTTACGGTCATTATGGATGGTAAGAGTCTTGTTTAAATATTTGAATATAATTTCCCAGAATCAGTTAGGTACCCTCGTCGTAATGACTATTGATGGAACTGTCCGTGCGCTCACCACCCTGTTTTTTGAGATTGTGGCCTCTGAAATCTGTAATGTTGGCTTATCATCTGCCTCAGTACAGGGCTGCTTTCAGCCACGGGTGGATAATGAGGTCCTAAGGTGGCATCACTGCAGGGGGGAGCTCAGCAGAGTTATAGGAGCAGTGATACTTCTCCTATGGAGAGACTATAGCTTTACCTACAGCTCCCCAGCCTTTGGTTTAGCAAGCAACCTGAAGGATGCAACTTACTCAAAATCACACTCTTCTGAAAAAATGAGTGAGTCAAACCAAAAAAAGTTTGACTAACCCATGTTGAACTAAAAGGAGGAGATTCGCATGCCGCAAAAACAGAAAAAAGAAAGTTTCCTCCTTGTTTCACATTCATATTTTCTAAGACTTAATAGACCAGAGAGGTCTATAGACACTTTTAGCCTAAAAAAGGACTGATAAAGAAATTTTCCAAAGTTTGAATGGAATAGAATTGCGATCGAGGACCACATATGTTCTAAGAAAAGACTAGTATGCGGAGCTGCGTCAGTCCTCAGACTCTCAGAGCATTAACAAACTTGTCCAGATTCTGAAGGTGCTGAACCGCACCTTTGAATTACCAGTTAATACTGTGGAAATTGATCACTTCCTTAAGTATCATAGCCTTTCTTACCTCTGCCTTAAGCACTTAAGAGACAGTACTATTAGTCAAAAAATAATTATTCGTTAATTGATTTTGTAAAATTCTCATCCAAGAGGTAATTTATATCCTTGATTGGGCTAGAAAAAAGTGCAGTTTCTTTCTACTAAATGCGTAAGTGCTTAGAAAGAAAAAAAAAAAGTTGAACTAATTTCTTTTTCTTCTTGGTCAAAGATAAAGAGTAAAGATGTCAAAAGGGATCTGAAAAAGCCTGAAGAACTAACTTGTGCAAGGGAGGCAGTCATGGTCCTTTCATGCATCCAGCAGAAGTGTGATCTCTATTTCTTGTGATAGAGAGCAGCCCTGCGGAAAAGGACTTGGGGGTGCTCGTGGATGAAAAGCTGGACATGAGCCAACAGTGTGTGCTTGCAGCCCAGAAGGCCAATCGCATCCTGGGCTGCATCTAAAGAACCGTGGCCAGCAGATCCAGAGAAGTGATTCTCCCCCTCTACTCTGCTCTCGTGAGACCCCACCTGGAGTACTGTGTCCAGTTCTGGATCCGAGGGCTGGAGCACCTCTCCTACAAAGACAGGCTGAGAGAGTTGGGGTTTTTCAGCCTGGAGAAGAGAAGGCTCTGGAGAGACCTCATAGCGGCCTTCCAGTACCTGAAGGGGGCCTACAAGAAAGCTGGGGAGGGGCTGTTTGCAAGGGCATGTAGCGATAGGATGAGGGGCACTGGTTTTAAACTAGAGCAGGGTAGGTTTAGATTAGGCATTAGGAAGAAGTTCTTTACAATGAGGGTGGTGAGACACTGGAACAGGTTGCCCAGAGAGGTGGTGGAGGCGCCATCCCTGGAGACATTCAAGGCCAGGCTTGATGAGGCTCTACACAATCTGATCTAGTCAAAGATGTCCCCGTTCACTGTAGGGGGGATGGACAAGATGACCTTTAAAGGTCCCTTCCAACCCACACATTCTATGATTCTATGGTTCTATGATCTTACACTGTTTGTGCTAAAGAGCACATATATAAGCCCTCACTAACGCAATGTGCAAGTCTAGAAAAGATGTAGGCAAATTTAACATAACTGAAGTTGGCTTTGCCTTTATATGATTGATAAAGACTAGTTGATTTTACCCTGTATTCACTTTGTATCTCGGCTGTATTTTTGATTGCACCTAAGCATTTGCAACACCAACTATGCTGGAAAAGGTCATCTGCCATGGTGACATACACTTCTGGGCTGGAGGACTCCTCTGATCAACCTCATCCTCTGTTTCTGGAGTCTGGTACTGCTCTGGAAATGTCCCTGTTTGTGGGGTATCCACCACCTACTTTTGAAGCAAATTCTTCTTGGTGAACACCAGCTGAGTGATGATTTTGCTCACATCAGCCATCCCACTGAGTGGCAAGGGGAGGGGGGGCTTTCCCTGTGGCATGGCTGCAAGAACCAAAGGGCTTCAAGCAGAACCAAAGGAAAGAAGTTAGAAGTGCAACTCGACTGTGCCCACGCACTGGAGTCTTCAGCACAAAAGCTAAAAAAGTCTGTGTGTTGACTGAAAAGACCCATACCTGCAGTGTGTTTGGAACTGGCAAAGTTTTCCAGCTGTTCCTCATAAAATGCTTTTGTGGATGGTTTATAATGTGTGCATTCACTTCCTGCATGACAAAACCAAACGGGGACATGCACATGAGAAACACACAGGCATTAAGCCGTCTGGGTTAAATTCATCCTTTGTGCAATTCCAACAGCGTTTCTCTGTTGGATTCGGACCCTCAATATTTACAGAAAAATCTGGATTGAGTTGAACTTGCATGAACCAAGCCAAATTTGTAATTACAAGGCCTGGCAAGGAGTGTGTCTCTTTCCTGCTTATTTTGTATTTGCCATTGTTAACAATGAGTGATTGCCTCTGTTATTCTCACGCCAGCCTCAAATCTATGGAGAATTCAGGGAGATGAAGAGCTTGATCTGAGAGAAATTGAAAACATAAGGCTGAAATTAAAGCACTCTGCAAGTTAAGTGAAGGTTTTTAACTATCAAAATGCAGGAAGCAGTGGGTGGCAGATTATATTTTTCCTCCATTTAATTTGACAGTTTAGAATATCACCTATTGTTTTGTGAAGGAAATTGGTACATTTAGATTAGATCTTGAATTATATACCGCACAACACAGTCTTAGATATAGCTTTCCCTTTTATTACAAACTGCTTCTATTAAAAATTACTGCTCTTACTGCTTCTTTTCGTTTCTCTTCCTGTGATTCCTGTGTCCACAACCTTTCTACAAACATCCTTCTATATGTCTCAGTGCATGTACCTTTTGATAATAAATACAAAAAATGTTTTTGTGATTTATAGACCAGTTTTGGTTTCTTCCTCTTTGTTTATCTGCTGCATGTTATTCTCACAGGGCTAATAGTATTTTCTGTTCCTTCTATGCCTGTGCTGTGAGGGTAGTGTTGGTAGTAAGGACATAGGATTTAGCATCCAGAATTCACAGTTATTGCAAGGGAATTTGTAAGTGTGAGTTCCCCATTGTAGCATCACTTTCCAGGGAGGGCTAAACCATCCTGGTGTCTTAGGAATCATTGAATCCCATTCTATAGCTTTATTCCTTTCCCAGTATACTACATGACCTTGTTGGGGTGGTAGGTCAGTAGGTCACTGGTCTCCAGCAGCTCGCTGCTTTAACAGCCATCCGCAGTACACCTGCAGGAGCACGGTTGACTGCTTCTCGCTTTCCTACCATCAGATTTACAACCCTCTGCTGATGTTGCACCGGGCACTCCAGCTCAGCAAGCCTTGGTGCTAACATTACTGAGCCTGGTGGCAGTGCTGACCTCTTTAATTTCGTATTTCAGGCTCTCTGCAGACTCAGGGAGTCATCGCTATGCCAATTATGCCGTTTTACCCCATAAATAGGTAGTAAGGGCAGAAGCAGGTCCTGTGGGCTGACCTCTTGTGTATCACAGGCTGTAGGCCTCTCCTAAGTTGATTTGTGTTACATCTAGAGTACTGGCTTTTGAACAACATTCAGTGTTTGTTTAAAAATTGCCATTTCCAGAAAATGTGCTTCATAGACTGTTTTCTACCAAAGCCAGATTTTGCATCTCATTTCCATTGTAAATATCTCCAGCCTTAACTTTCATCTACTTGCTTTTCTTTGTCTGCTGAGCTGAATAACCCATTAGCAAAGTTGTATTCCCTCGTACGTACTTACAAACTCATCAAATTACCGTTTAACCTTTTACTTCGTTAACTAAATAGATTGAGTTCCTGCAGTGTTACTAACAGTTGCTTCCTCTTGTTCTTTAATCTTTCTCAATGCTGCCTCGATCCCTCTCAGTTATCAAAGTCCTTTCCAGGACACGATATTCCAGTCGTGATTACATCAATGTTCAGTGCAAAAGCAGGACCAGCTCCTCATCTTTTTAGGAGATCTGGAGCTCCTTTTTTGGCCACAGAACTGAACTGAGAACACATGTTCCTTCCTGGGAGTTATGTTCCTGCTTGCATGAGATCTCATATTCATAAGGGACACTGTTTCTCCAAATTGAGTCCCCAGAGATGCCCTCCTTCCTTTGTTTCTAAACATATGACCACCAGCTGGTCCTGATACTATGTTTTTTTCTTCTGTCCACCTTGCCATGTGGTAAAATTTGGCTAAGCGTTGAATGTTTGCTTTTATGTTCCCCATTTCATGAGTCTTCCTGCTGGTCTATGTATATGTGGGCGAAAGCGTGTGTGTATTTTCTGATGTGCAGTAACATCATACATCACCTCTGACGCATCATAAAGCACCATAAATCCCTCCATATCAGTCATTTATCATCTTAATTATATACTTCTCACCCAGTCTTTGTGTTATCTACAGTTCTCATCAACGATGACTTTATGCTTCCTTCCGCATCTCAGGCAAAAATGTTAACTGATGTAGGACCGAGACTGCATCCCCACTGAACCTCACTAAAAACATACATCTTTACAGCGACGTTCTGGTATGTAACTGCTTGCCAGTTTTAATCCGTTTAATGTGTGCAGTGTTGATTCATAACATTCTCAATCAACGTTTTTTGCAATATATGGTACTGACTGCATAAAATGTCTTGTAGAAGTCCAAATATAGCGATACCATTACCTCTATCAGCCAATTTGTAATCTCATCAGAGAAAGATATCAAGTTAGTTTGACAGGATCTATTTTCCAGAAACCCCTGCTGAGTGACGATAATTATACTGCCTTTCTTTTATTCCTTATTAATTGGGTCCTGTATCAGCCATTCCTTTATTTTGCCTGGGATTGATGTTAGTCAGTCTGACAATCTTGTAATTACTTGAGTTGTATCATTTATTCCCGCTTAATTTTTTATTTTTTTTTTTAAATACTGGTGGTGTGTCACTTTTTCTCCTCTTCTGCAACTTCTCTGGTATTACAAGAGTTACTGAACAATCAACACTAATGGTCTGGAGGGGTTTTCACATAGCTCCTTTTAAACTCTCATGTGCTAGTTCTGCAACTTAACTCTATAAATACGTCTAAAATCAGTAGCTGTTATTTGACGTCCTTCAGATGCACTGTTGGAGTGAAAATTGTTTCATGATTTTCTTATGAAGTGATCACATCATCTGATCCTTGGCCAACTATACAACAGCTATTTATTGAACACTTCTCCCTTTTCTGGGCTATTTTTGGCAATTTTATAATTTCCAGTTCCACTGTTAGGATTCCTTTTGCTCCCTTTATGTTCACAGTATCCTTATGACTATTGTTAGCCCTGTTTACCATGGATTTGCATCCTTTTTCTTACCATTTTTTTGTTGTTTTAAAATTCCCAGCTTATAATTCAAATCTACATAATCATCCATTTTCTTTCTTTTTTTTTTTTAATTTATTTTGACCTTCACTTTTTTAATAATCAAAAATTGTTTTGTAGCTGGTGTGGTCTTGAACATCTCCAAATGCTCATTCACATTTGGCCCGTTGGTCTTTTTACCCCCAGTGATTTGGACTCACGAGGTCTAGCAACCTCCTTAAAAAGTAATCCTGATGAATAAACGAAACAATAAATGAAATTAAAGCCAAGGCTTCTGTAAATGGTAAGCTTCCAAGAGGTGGCATTTGTCAGAGATGACCAGAACAGAGAGAGGCTGTTTGGACAAGACTACCCTGTTTTAGGGATGAGAAAACAGTTTAGCTGCGTGGACAAAAGCTGTGCTGTCACATTACCTTTGTGGCCAGAGAACTGCCCTGGATCACTGCAGTTGCTAACACAGATGTGGCCACTTCTCCTACAGGGCTGTATGTCATTTCCCTGCATGTTTCCACCTCCACGAATCGTGGGCAGGCAGCTCTCTAAGATGAGCTCAGTGGATCTCAAGAGGCCTGGCTTATTCACAGGGACACCTCCAAGCTATCTAAACTCCGAGGAGACAATCTGTGGTGACCGTGTCCTTTCTGTTCCAGTGCACAGACAGAATTCATCCCTAGAAATGAGCGTGTAACTTCAGATAGCAGGGCTGGGTTTTTTTAAGCTTACTGTGTTTTTTCTCTCTACCTGTTTGTAAAATGAGTTTAGCCTTGAGGTTTAATCTGATACTGTTTCTCTGTCGGAAGGGTCTTTCTTGGTAACGTCTCACACCATTTATGCTATCAATGTAAAAGAATAGACAAAAAGCAACACGGAGGTTTGCTTTCCTCTGCCCTCGCCACTTTCCTGGATCAGGTTCATCAGTGTGTGTAGGTGATGGTATACTTTAATAAATGTTAAATGGGACCAAGCCAAACCCCAGTGAAGACAGCACCTTCCTGAGGACTTGCTAATCAGGTCTAAGCACAGGCTTTTGCCGGCATAAATGATGTAATAACTGTGTTAATTTTAAGAATGAAACCCAGACCCATTGAATTGTGTTAGAATGACTGGAAGAGCTTGGGATTTCAAACAGAGTCAAAAGTGACAAGAGAATCCAAACAGAAAACAACAAGGAAAGCTGGACCGGTTGCTAGTGATGGATTGCGCAGACACCATGGCTGGGGGAAGGGTGCCTTGGGATGCTGTCTGTCATGTTGCAGCTCAATACTGTGGGACTCTGAACACAAAGAGAGGAAAATTATCTTCATCCTTATTATCACATAGATATTTTTTCAACTCTATTCGATAAGAATATTTTAAAGCATTGCAAACTGCATGTGTTACGCTTTTTAAAAAAACTTGCAAAATAGGTAATTCACATGAAGTGGTATGACTGACATCCAGGCACTTTCCAAAGGAGGATAATTTCTTTTACAGCCTGCTCTGCAGTAGCACTGTTTTTTTGCATTTAGGGACATAACTTCCTCCATGTGTAAATGTACTTTTGATAAGAGTTAGCACACCTTTTTCAGCAGTGCTGAGTCCAGCTGAGAGGAATTCTGGAATCACCGACAGGTACAACTCTTACACGAGCCCTCCCAGAATGCGAACCTGGTCCCTGAGAATTCTAAAATTACAGGGAAATTGCAGAATGCCGCTCAGAGCTACAAGGAAGTGGCAGCTCCTCGTTTGTGTGATCTTAGCTTAGATTTAGTTTGTTTAGTGATCACGCCCGTGGAGACATGCAGCACAATCTGATCCTGGCGCCCACGCTGATCTCAGAGGTAGCTTTAATTTATCAAACTTTAAAAAAAAAGCAGAAGTCATGCTGTCTCAGTTCCACCTAAACTGGAGTCGAGGTGGGATATGGGTGTGTAAGTCACTGGGTGAGATTTGGAATGTGGCACTTTAGCAGCAGGGCTGAAAGCACTCAAAGTCAACTGGTGGCTCCATTTTGAAAGCAACAGGCTTGTTAGTGCCCATCAAGCTCCCCTGCAATTTGGAGCAGTTGCAATTTGGTTAGGGAGGTGATTAAACTCCTCCTGAGTCCTGCAGAAGAGGCATGGTGGGAGCGTGCTGAACATGTTCATGTACGTGTTGACAATAATGATAAAATTTCTAGGTCTGGGCCAGTGCTCAAAACAGCATGGAAGAGAAAATTGAAGAATTTCACTCTTCCACCCCGCAAGAGAGGAATTCTCTAGGGAGAGGGGCAACCCTGTCTGCTGGCCTTTGCTCACAGTGTTTCTTTAAAATACAAGAGGAACATATATTTTTTGGTACACAGAGTATGCACCATCCCTGAAGCAAGGGTCAGGATCTAGAACTCTTCACACGTGTAGGAATTTCCTCCTCCCTGGGAATGCATGTTCATCCTGCTTTCCTTGACAAGAAATGAAATGTTCTGATCCTTCGATACTACCCACTATCTTGCAGTATATCAATGCCAACCAAGGAATTTTACTACATTCCACCCCAGGACAATTCTCTTCAGGAACAAGCGGTTTCTTTAGAGGGTGTGCGGGTCCTGGGGGACCACTTGCTCCTGTAATTACAGCTTCGGGGA
The DNA here is from genome assembly GCF_963924245.1 of Chroicocephalus ridibundus. Taxonomy (NCBI): domain Eukaryota; kingdom Metazoa; phylum Chordata; class Aves; order Charadriiformes; family Laridae; genus Chroicocephalus; species Chroicocephalus ridibundus. The sequence continues at coordinate 36,099,178 of NC_086285.1, forward strand.
CTGTGCACTGAGTTTCTAGTCCATGGAGAATGTGGTATACCAAGGGATGCCAACGGAACTCCTGCAGAAGATATTGCAATTTTTATTTTTTTTTTGCTCAAGAGGCACTGCTCATTGACTTTGTTAGGACATTTGCTTTTAGTGGAGAGTGGGGCTGTATTTTTCCCTGGCAAATTAAACTGAATTCACTGGCATTTATGAGATGCTTGGATACTTGGGTTACACACAGCACAGACAAGCTAACAGATAAATACAGTTTCTATGAAATACACCCAGAGTGAGCCTGACCTGTACTGCCACTGTTATATCACATCAGCGATCAAAGCTGCTGAAAAATGAGACTTTGGGACTCCATCATAGGAATAATTTGCCCCTAAAAGCTGCACAGGACAAAAAAGGTTCCCTAGTTGTATGGTAATGCCACACTGTAATGAAACTGTCCCTTTCGATGGATCCTCTTCAGTACTTAACTGGACATGGGTTATTTTACCCTTCCTCAAGCTCCCTAGAAGGGCAGGACCAATTCTATAAATTTATGAATTTAAGAAAATACGTAGAACTGGGCAACCAACCTCCAAGAGTCTCCTTTTTGTTTATTTCCTATACCGTACTTTTATCATCCATCTCATGACTAGGTGGGCATGTTAAGATCTTCTGGAAGCAGAAGTATGCTGAAAACACTGGTTTCAAACACAGTAAACATCCAGATTAAAGCTTCACCTGAAAATATGTCTGAGGCTGTTTTTTAAACATAGCTGATAAGTGTCCTGCCCCTGATAGGAGCTGAGCAGGTGGGCACACTCTAAACAGGCTACCATGTCCTGGTGCGCCATATTAAAAAATATTTCCAATAGTATTTATATATCCTGGGTGGCAGATGAATTAGTATGGTCTTTTACAGTAATGAAAGCAGCTATAACTCCAAGTTAACCCAACGTTTACCAAAGGTTTTCCTGTGTGTTTCTATATGGTTGGATCTGGGGGAGATTTTTTTTTTTAGTTTTGCCCATGTATTGCCGTTACCTGTACTAAAAAAAAAAAAACCAACTAAAAAAATCCCATCTAAAACCTGGGAATATAAACTCAACAGTAATACCATCATGACAATGCAAAAATTGCGTCGTATTAATTTTGCACTGCAAGGTCAGCGCATTAAAAGCAGATGTGGTAATTCATCACAATGGTGAATCCACCACAATCCAATAGCACTGCTGGATTGAGAAAGTTACTGTAGGGATTGGTTTGATCTAACACCTTTAAATAATGGATCTTCTTTTTAATCTTCTGCTTGGCAAAAAAAAAAAAATATCATCCAGAAACTTCTGAAAAATGAGGAACGACTATTATTCTTTGAACAATTAAGAGCATAGGAAATGCACAGAAGAGATATCCAAGAAAATGCCGGAAAATCTTTGGAATATATCTAGTGATCATGTCAATTATTATAACTGGGGAAATTTTGGCTGGTTTTACAAACATCTATCAAGTCTGCTGTGAAACAAACAATATAATCCGTGTTCTTCTTGTGCTTGTCACACACAAAATAAGCATGCCCTTACCGTTACAGCTGTCATGCTCTTTTGCTCCAAATCGCACTGGTTTGTGAGGAAAAAAAGCCAGAATAATGGATAAACATTTCTTTCCCGATGTTAGAATTATTGAATTAATGGCTGAACATGGAATTTATTTGATAGCAGTGATCCATTTAGCAGGAATGAAAAGCTGTTAGCTAAGATACAGTCAAACTGCAGAAGGCCGGTGCACAACCAAGACCCTTCGGACATTTTTTTAAGAGCATATCAAGTCATTTCCATGTGTCCCTTCTCTGTGAGACCAGTACAGTTGGTATGACACCATCTTAAGGGTATGACCCTTTCCTAAATCCTAGGCCTGTTAAATGAAGAATGATCTCTAGTATGGACAACTGCTGTGGTCCCCTGTGGTATCCAAGCCCTTGTGATGGTGAAGGGTTCCCTGTCACCAGTGTGCGGCCTGTTCTTTGGTTTCTTTAACTGTGCACGGTCAGGTAGCCTGTGATCTGTATGTTTTAAGATGATGGGGAGAGAAGAGAGAAGAGCATCTCCTGGTGGGGTCCCAGTTGTGATGGACATTTATCTTAGGTGAATTGCTCTGCAGCCACCTGCCTTTTGGGTTGTTTTTTTTTTTTTGACCACAAGGACCAATTCTTAAAGCAGGAGCCTACTTTTTGGATAGCCAAAGCTAGCAGAGGCAAATCCCCTCCTGTATTACCATGGAATTAATCAATCTATCACCCTTGTCTCCAGGTTTCGATCTGCTTTTAAAAAGCGCTGTGACTTTGGCACTTAGAGTTTCCTGTGCTGTGTGCCATGACAAGTAATAAAGCATTCAACACAGACAAAATTATGACACCACCTGGGGTAAAGTTAACTCTCAGCTGTATCAGTGTTGCAGGACAGGACGCAAAAATGATTCTGACTCTGCTCGGACTGCGAATCTGCTAGGAGAGAAGACGGCTGGGTTTTTTTGTGTATAATATCCACATTTTAAGCATAAGAATGTTTTTCAGCTCCAGTGCCTTGGATGCAGCTGAATTCATTTCTGTACACATATCAGTAAGTGGTAATATTCTGCGAATGAACATACATAGCAGGGTTTTTCAGAAGCATTTGCAGATGTTTTTCTTAAACCTGCCTCTCTGATTTACTCCCTGCAGGTAAGATGTGTGACAGTTCTCCATGTAAGTGTGATTGGATTTCTTCCGTCCTTGGCACAATCCCATCAACCTCTGATACCTCTTACATTTCAGGCAAGCCTTTGTTGTTTCATTTTCAGGCAGAGTCACTCAGCACAACCTGACAGTGTAGCCTGTCTAGACTTCTTTCAGTTTCTTCTCCCATTTGCCTCTTTAACAGGGTTGAAGTCAAGATGCACACTGAAGCAGAGGATGGTTAATTCTAATACTTCTGGTTGTCTTTAAGTCATGACAGCTTGGCCAACTTCCTCATCTTATATGCACGAAAAAACACTTTCTTTCAGTGTAGAGAAATTTTTGTTTCGGATATAAACACTCGATTTGTTTCCTTTAAACCACTATCTTCTTGTAAGCTGCTCCTTACTGACTTTGGTCTCAGCAGTAGACGTGTTGCCAGAGGTAGTGTTTTGATTTCCACCCCGCTGATCTGTCTTTGTTTTTCTGCTATCCTGGGGGAGTGGGAAAGGGAAGAAGGTATAGCAAAACAAACGTCATTACAGTTGCAAATACTGGGTTTGGTTCTGTTGCTTATTTGAGTATTGTTGTGTTCCTGTCAAAACTGTGCATTGCACTGTGTGTCCTCAGGACAGTTGCTGATGCTCCTCTGACCTTGCTGCAGCGTTTCAGAAGTCTCTCTGGCTGTGTTTTCAAAAAAAGAAACCCAACAGCTTTTGTTAGAAGATTCCACTGAAACCAGGCTTTGTTTTTTTGGTTTCCAGTCATATGTTGCTGTGACTGTGAGTCAAATGCTTGCAGGGCCTTTGATGTGAAGCTGCAAACAACGTTGCTTTAAATAGCAAAGCATTTATTTGTATTACTTCTTGGGTTCGCAGTTCACTGTCAAGTGGTTGTACGGGAGCCACTGGCGCATCACCAGGAGTAGTTCATGTCACGGAGAGTTGCCTTTCCCTTTCCCTGCCAGAGGGCTGGAGGTGCCATGCAGACGGCTCTGTGGCTCGGCGTGGCATCTTGGTGACAGCAGTGTCACGCTGCCATGTGAAGGCACTCACCACCTTGGTGTATGAATAACACCCATCTCCGGGGTCCCAGTGTTGGACTGACCCAGCGCTGTGGGGCGGGGGGACGTGCAGGAGCAGGTAGTCATGTCAAAGCCATAACAGAGGGACGGGTGCCAGCTGGTGGCTTCCACTCCTGTCCTGTGATCCACAGCAGGAACGCTGTGGGACTCTGCCACAGGAGGCTGGTGACGCTCAAAATTTACTGGAATATACAAAACCTCAACTGCTAGTTAGGAAGTCCCTAAGCCACAACTTTCTAGAGGTTGGGAAAAGTATAGTGGGAAAATAGAGTAATGTATTCTGACAGTTTTAGGAATCTGCTTTGAGATGCCATTGAGGGCAAGATAGAGAGCCCTTTGGTTTGATCCAATAGTTTTTCCTTTTCTCTTATATTTTCATGTTGTTTGTGCTTAGCCAGAGCCCTTGTTTTTGATGGAGTATTACAAACATGCTTAACGCCTGCTGGACTCCCAAGGATGCCTCTTGAAAACAGTACTACTGCTGAGCAGGCAGAAAGGGGCAGTGGCTTTAGGATTAGAGGGTGTTCTGTTCAACTCTTACCGCTGTGTACAGGGGGAAGCGAAGAAAAGTGCTGAAAGGCTCACATAAAAGTTAGGAAATGTGGGTATTGGTGTGATGTATCAAAGCACGACGAGAAGCTTTTCTGAAAGTATTGCTAAGCAGACTGAAATTAGCAGTACTGTAAAGTGTGTGAGAGCCTGATTTCGTGAGATTAACAGCCCCATTTTCTGTTCAAATAGGTTGAGATAAATTCATGTGACTACTGAATAATTATACACCGCTTATCTGACTGAACTTCCAGTCCTAAAGATTCAGCATTTCTGGATGGTTTGCTCAGCTATGGAAACCTTTAGTGAGACATTTTAACTGCAAGAGCTTAGGCAACATCAGCTGATAAAATCTGCCATTTCCAGGTCTCTAGTACCATATAAAACTTTTCTTCCTGGGGCTCCAATTTTTAACACTTTCCCTCTACTAGGAGATTGATCTTGTTCTTGTATTTAAAAAAAGGAGTATTAATGGACTATTACAGAATGTTAGTTTAGGATCATTGATGCACACAACCTTACTTTGTTTCCTTGATAAACTGACATAATGTGTATTTGTAATAATAAAGAACAGCTTTAATTCAGTGCCTACCACAGAAAGCATGCTATAAATCATATTCTGTACAAAGTTAGTCACACTAAATTTTGTTTTAATTAAAGCAATATCATGCCCCTGTTTGGTGCAATCATATATATTACCGTTAATCAATGACTTGAATTTTCTTTCACATTTATGCTGCTTGTAGAACAATATCGTCTTACTTTTAATATGTTGGTATCTTGGAAGTCTTCTTAGTGTAGTCTGAAAATTGAGGTTAAACAGCTGTCTATTGAATCTTTAAATGTCATGATACTAAAAAGATGGCAAGATTTGTCTGTCAGGTTCCTTTTCACTTTTTTCCCCATCGGTGCTGGACCTGGCATTGATACCTGCTCAGAGCTTTGAAACTCTTGGGTTTCTCTCTGTATGTAGTTAATTACTCTTCAAGCTCTCGATTGCTTAGCTATAGCGTATCTAGGAGTTGCACATCTGCAAGGCCATAATATTTGGCAAAAAAAAAGTATGGATATCTAAGTGCTGCCAGTCCTGAGCTATGCCTGTGTCTTTCTGCTCTCTCTCCCAGGCTGCATTCGTTAACTCCTTTCCGTTCTTCCCAACTTTCTTCAGCAGCTCTTCTGAGTCTTACTCATTTCTTTCCAGCTACCCTCACCTCCTTCTCCTTCGCCTTTATAGCCCATTCTAAAGCTGCCTGTGGAACGCGCAGCTCTGCCATTTGCCAGGATACAACACCTGCCTGCTTAGCGCGAGGACGGCAATGCTGGGCAAGCATCCATGTGGAGCAATCAGCAACAGGCCTCATCAAAGGTGCAGGAGACTTTGACTCTGGAAACCACTTGTAAAACGCCCACTGAGATCACTGAGACCTAGGAACGCTCAGTCTCACTGATACACTGGAACCTACCTATGTCTGTAACTTTAGGTGTAGGGTTTGTTTCACTGATTTAAAAATGCCAGTATTTGTTGCATTGAGATTATACTGATGATTATGGTATGTATCCAAAGTAGGTTTTACCTGTTATTTAAGCTTAATATATGTTTTACGGTAGGAACTGGATGAGCCTGTATAGATTTTCAGTGTTTCAAAACAGAAGAAGAGAGACGAAATTTTTGTAAGAACTTACAGAATGGCTCTGAGCATAAAAGTTTCTGGACTCAAGAAAGCTCTAAGATGTGTGCTTCGTCTTAAATGACGAAATAGGGCATAAGCACACACCTGGAGCTGGGCAGTGCCTCAAGACTGTTACAGAAATAGGCACTGTGGAAAGCAGGGTGATTAAAATTTTGGATTTCACAAATTAAATGCTGGAACTGTACAGAAAGAAGTGTCATTCTGAAGGTGCAGCGAGAGTGATAGGGTTTGACACCTCACGAACCTTTAAGCCGCTCAGAGTGGGGCGTGAGTCCAAACTCAGGACAAGCTGGGAAACGCTCCTTCATCCAAAGGTAAGCCACAACGAATGGGTTGACTGTGGTCATGGTGCCGCAGGGAAGAAAACCTCTCCCCGGACCCTGCCCAGCAGCCTGCAGTTGCAGGAAGTGCTGTCTCATATGGGAGGTGAATTTGATTCCTCCTCCTGCACAAGAGAGAGGATTTCCCTCACTCCTCCTCACGCTGTGAAGCAAACTGACTGTTAGTGTGGTCTGTACCTTATTTTTGTGGGGAGCTGTTGCTCCAGACCCAGTATTTTGTAAATGGGCTTAGCAGATACGATTTGTTAATCGTTTTCTTGGAGGGAGCAGCTTACTGCTCGTACCTCATGCTAGGAAAAGAGCAGGGATTCATCCAGGGTTTCTGGAGATGTTGACAGCCGACTGCCTGGGTGGTGATGTGTCCCAAGACACGGCAGCGTGATAGACTGCTGCGTGAAGTAATACCGACATACCCGCGATGGGGGAATGTTGTTGCCTCCTTGTAGCCCAAGTAGGCATGTACATGCCGGACTTCACATTTATCTTGCTTTGCTTGTAGTCTGTTAGCTTACTCCACTTTCTTTGAACTGCCTTGAAGATTGATCGTGTAAAAATAGTGGTGCTGGTGGGAGAGACGCACTCTCAGTTGTAAGTGGTGAGAGAGTTTAAGGGTGAGAAAGTCACCCCCAGCCCTGTGAGCTGGTGGGAGGCGGTTGTGGCAGAATCAGGCTGAAGCTGGTGAGAGCTGTCGTTGTGGCACACCTTCCCCGGTGCTTCAGTCTCTGGCGCTGTCACTGCTTGTCCCCTACACCCCATAAAAGCTGATAAACTGGATCAATGCAAGCTTTGGATTAGGCAGTTTATTGGATTCAGTGTGGCAAAGGGAAAGTAACGGAGCCAGAGCACGGTTGCTCTCTAGGGCGTTTGCAGTGTCACCGATATCAGACAGTCACATCAGCTGCCTCTGTTGGGCCAACGTGAGGACAACGTGAACACTACATGTGCAGGAGTGCTGCTGGTGGGAGGACAGAGAGCGCAGGGATGCGGTGAGGCCACTTTGTAAGATGTGATGTCCCCCTATGCACAGCTCTGCTGAAATTAGGAGCTAGCGTTGCTGGCCGTGGCATGGAAAATTATTCACACACATTAAAATTCTTGACTCAGTATGTGATAAAAGGCAGCCTGTAATCTTGCTGTAAGGTTTGTGGCCACTATGGAGTCACGAACATTTCAAAATATCTCTTGACGTTAAGAACTCTGGAATTTTCTTTGCTTCCATGGCTTGAAATGGACATAGTCCGGTGACCTTCCTCGCACACTGCAAGAGCCATTTATTTGCTAGGGTTTTTTTTTAGATAATGTTGAGATTCTGTTTCTGGAGTGATGAAAACGATTTCTGGCTTTGCTCTTGCAAACAGAATATTGTTTTTGAGAATCTGCTGGATTATTATTAAGCCAGTAACTGCATATGATAGTAACTATAGAAATTAATAACTACATTTACAGTAGTATATGTATGATATAATTTTAGAATATGTCTTAAAGCTTTCTGTCAGAATGTCTAATGTTCTTACTTGGGTGATTGTTATTTTACCTTCAAATGAAAGTAAAAATAAGATACGATCAGAGTCATGATTTGTCATTCCAACTGGAATTAGTCACTGGTCATCAAGATGCTGATGAAATTACCTGTTTCTAAGGAATTGACTTAATTTTACTAATATGTATGAATAATTTCCAACCGTACCAAACTCCTCACAAATTCTGAAACTTTGTTTGGGTTGGATTCATCTTACCCAACGTCAGGCACCCTGGTAGCCAGGCGTCTAGTCTAGTTTAGTCGCCTAGGCTGCTGTGGAAAAGGATATGTTGCTGAAAGGATATGCCTGCTCTGCGTATCTCAGACCTCTGTTGTATGAGGGATCAGACCACTGTCAGGGTGCCCAACTCTCCCCACTGGCTCTATGGCTGGACAAGTTCAGGGAGACACGTAAATCTGGCACCTTGTCCGGATCGGTCCCTGTAGTCTTTTGTTGCTGGGAGAAGTTGCCATGTCCCAGATTTACCAGTGGTTCCCTTGGGTCAGGACGGCTACTGGAAAGGCCGGCGTGATCCCGTGGCATTGGTGAGCTGTTTTCTGTGGCATGTGGCTCAGGCACAGAAAGAAAAGAGAATAAATTCACTTCAGAAAAGTTGCTCAGAAGGTGGCCCTGGGCAGGGGAGTAAGAGGGTCTCCCTGGCAGAGCGGGCGTGGAGGGAGGTACAATTTCATTGCCACGGCTCCACCGCCGGTCCCCTGGGGAGTTAAGCCTCAAGATTTACCCTTTCAGTAGGTAGGATGTCTGAGCCTGTGGCACTGATTTGGTACCTTCGGTTGCCCCAAACCGCTCTGCTTTCTTGGCTTTATGTCCGGCAGTACTCCTGCCACGAAGCTCAAGCCTCCCGTGCCGTAGGAGCGGGGTAAACCCGTTCCCCGCACTCGCTCCCCTTCCCCTGCCGGCCTCGGGCACCGGGCGGCGCGGCGGCTGCACGGTGACAGCCACCCGGGCTCCCGCGGCCGGGCCCGGGACACGCAGGGCCCGGGCCGGGGGCAGAGCGCGGCTGCAGCCCTCGGGTGGGATGTGCCGGGGCGGTGCGGGGGCTGCGGGGGGGCAGCGGCAGCGCCCGCCCCCTCTGTCCCGCCCGGCCCCGCCCGACCGCGGCCGCGGTGCCCCTCCCGGGGCAGGGGCGGGCTGGGAGGGGGGACGGGGGAGACCGGAGCGGGCGAGGCGTGATCGCCCGAGGCCCCTCCTGCCTGCCGGGGAAGCCTTAAAACACCCCGGCGAGGCGAGGAGCCCCGCACTCGGGAGCCCCGACCCACGGGCAGAAGCGCCTCGCTGAGACGAGAGACGCTCCGCTGCAGCCGCCGCCGTGAGTGCCGCGACGGGGCGGGCTTGGGGACGGGGACGGAGACGGGGACAGGGACGGAGACGGGGACGGACATGGGGACGGGGACGGACACGGGGACGGGGGGCGGCCCGGGCCGGGGAGCGCTGGGGCGGCCGCGCTGGTCCCGCCGTCGGGGCAGGTGCTGACGGCGGCTGTCCCCCATCCCACCCCACCGTGCAGATGCAGGGCACCGTGAGGCTGTGGGTGTCGGTGCTGACTTTCGCCCTGTCGCTGCTGGTCTGCCTGGGGACGCTGGCAGAGGCGTACCCCTCCAAACCGGACAGCCCCGGCGAGGACGCCCCCGCAGAGGACATGGCCAGATACTACTCGGCGCTGAGGCACTACATCAACCTCATCACCAGGCAGAGGTAGGCAGAGCGGCCCGGCCAGCATCCCCCTTTCCCGCTCCCCGGGCTGCCTTTTTCCATGGCGAGGTGGAGGGGGGGAAAATAGGGTGTCCCCTCACACCTGGGTGTCTCCCCCACCAACACGGAGAAAGATGTGGTGCACAGACTCCCTTTAGAGGGTGACAGCCGTGCACACCTGAGTGGCCTCTGGCTCCGGAGCTGAATTTCCACCATCCGAGTTGGCAGAAGGGGTAGGGGTGTCAATGCTGCCTCCACTCGCTCATCCCCTTCTAGCCCCGTCACGGACAGGAGCGTGACCTGCCAGGGCAGTGTGCACAGGGAGAGCCCCCCCAAAGGGAGAGGAAACATAACTAACCTGGGAGCTGGAGAGAGTTAGGGCAGTAGGATTAGTTTCCCACCTTTGTGGCTGCCACCGACTCTCATGACAATTTGGATGAGAAAAAGTGCCCCTCTCGCCCTGCTGAGGAGTTGTAGGGAGTTCAGATGCTTTGTGGTCTACCAGCTCCTTCACGCAGCTGTGAGTGCTGAAAAACCCTCTAGTCCCACCAAGAACTCTCTCAAGATCACAAGCAAGAATTCAAGCCCAAGCTGAAAGAGAAAAGAGTGTGACCCAGACCTGCCATTCTCTTCTGAGGATGGCTCTGCTTGTTAAAATAAGGATAAAGGCTCAGTCTGAAAAAAGTGAAAATTATTATAAAAATTATTATTTTTTTGGAGTATCTGTCCAGTTTAGACTGTGTGATTAATTAGTTTCCCCTGAGGTCCCAGAACAGTGTGTGACCCAGAAGAGCTTTGACATATTTGTCTATTTCTTTAATATCAAAAACAGATGAGAGGTCTAAAATTAGGCTTTCATTTGTCCCTCTAGAAGTCTGAAGAATTAAATTAGGAGGCAGGCTATCGTGTAACCGAGAGCTTTCCCAGCAAACCCATAACATTGTCTGCCAGTGCACTAATAGCATAACACAGATGAAGAAGCTGATAGAAATACAGTTCTTCTATCCTGGACTTTTAAAGCAATATTCACAACTCGTTCATGTGTATGGCATGCTTCTGTGTGACAATCTGTGCTTGGATAACTTTTTATCTAGGTTACTGCTAAAATTATCTGATCCTTGAGTTCTGCCCCTGCTGCCCCTTTCCCTTGCGTGTGGTGGGATCTCCGGGCTGGTCTCTCATCTCTTCTTTTGTTTCTCTCATCTCTGATTTCAAAGGCAGTTCCTGTCCAAAACCAAATCGTATTTAAAAAACCCCAAACAAACAAAACCCAAACCCAACCAAACACCCAGCCCCGCTTCTCTATTCAACCTCCACTTCTGGTGTGTGCCCTGTTGTGCTCGCTTTGATGTTGACTATGTATCTTTTTTCCTCCAATTTCTGGGGTGCAAGTGAAATGAACCAAAATAGTTATTGTTGCTGATGGGTAAAGCAGTGCAGAATTTAAATTTATTTTCAGGTTTCACCTAAATTTCCCACCCACCCTCTCATATTTAAAGGGAACAGAATTGACCTAGAAGTACAAGGAGGCTGGCGGAAAAAATCACCACAATAGCTTCATGATACACATTTTAAAGTTGACTACATAGGATAAATAACAACAACAACAACAAACGCTGTGCTGTTTCCACTGTGTGGTGAATTAACAGTGCAGAAATAAAGTAACTGCCACCTCCATTTGGGAGGCTTAACTGGGCTCCTGGAGGTTCCCTGTTTTGGCACTGACACAGCCACTTGCAAAATGAGTCAATAACTTTTGAAGCGTTTTGGACCGGTCTAAGAATTTGACTGAGTTAGCCTATTTTGGCAGGTATGCTTTTTGCCTCTGCCCTTTTGTGCTTGGCGCTGCTCAGGAGCCCCGTGATGAGGGGGAGATGGAGAGGTCTAGGGCGGGGTCCCCCTGCTCCTCCTGAGGGTGTGGGGGTGAGCTGTGCTCGGCCTCTCGCCAGCCCTGGTGCCTGCAGCCTGGGCACTGTGCAACTGGTGAGACAGAGCAGGAAGAGCACCTTGGGAAAGGACGAGGACATCAATGTTTTTTTCCTCTTCAAGTTCATCTGTCTTGTCTTGTTTGGTGTTTTTGTGATTATGAATAACCTTCTGGCTCATCCTCCTGGCTTCTGCTTCTGGCGTAACCCAAGCATTTCAGTGTGTCCCCTCTGTGACCCACAGGGTCTTCACCCCAGTTCCCATGAAACTTCTTCTTTCCAGACCATCTTTCTCTTCCTGTCTTTAGACTTCATCTGTGTGGCTGCTTTGCTCCCTCTCTCCTTTGAGATCCTTCTCCTTCAAATCCATCTCACTTAGTTTTAGGCATCTGTACCCATCAGCTTTATAGCCCCTTGAGGTTAGCTGAGGGAAACAGGTACTTGTGGGGTGCAGGTCACCAGGCCTGTTTCAGACTTCTTGTTTGTGATGAGAGCCCTTGTTCCTTACATGTCAGGTCTTTATGACTTAAAAGAGGGCCTAAAGTGACCGGCACAGATGCAGACTCCTACCTTGCAGATGTCTTTGTATCTTTGGATTAGTCCCACCTCTGTCCTCAAAACCATCCTATGGTCCTTGCCTCTACTGCACTGTGCAGGGGGCTTTTTTCAGAGCCCATCTTTCCTTGGATCACTCCTGCCGCTCGGTACTACCTGCGCTCCCTCTTGCCAACAGGCCCCCTTCCTTTTGTCCCTCATAGCTTGTTCTTGCATCTGTGGCTCTTCTGTGCTGTAGCAAAACAGTAAGGCCATTCCTGCTGGAAATGGCTTGAACTATAGGCAGGGCAGAGAATATGGAATTCTGTCTGACTTAGGCAGTACTGATGCTCCCACTTCATGTCAACACCCTTTAACGTGGAAGGGAGCAGATCTTGAGAGCTTGGGTTGCTTTGTCAGTTTTCTGAATTAGCCCCACAAGATGCTTTTGAGATCCCTCAGCTCCTCTTGCCAGCCTTGGACATCAATGGGATTTGGCTCCCAAGACCCAAGTTTTCATGGCAAGCTTTGAGGTTTCACTGAGTCTGGGATACTATGTCCCTAATCAAAATAAGTACATTTACTCTTCAATCCCTTTGACTTCAGCTGGAGTTGTGGGTTACCAGCATGCCTGAAAAAAAGGCCATGATGTCTCAAGCTGAGCATAAAACCTGACCAGGTATTTTCACAAAGCTTGGAGCCCCATTCTTTTAAAACAGCAATGATACTTGATAAAAGTGCTTCCCAAACAGCAAATAAAGGCCTGGCTTTCTGTGCTCACGTTGTCTCAGACCTGGGCAGGGTAGACAGGAAGCAAATACGAAGCAGCTGGATCAAAGATCTCCCAAGGCATTTACTTCAGGAAGAAGAGACTGACTTTGTCCATGGGCTCTTTTTATTAGGGCTGTAGCATGGTTGTCTCTCAGTGGCAAAATTATGGGGCAGACCGGAGGCTCAGGCATCTGACATAGGAAGAGTGGCTGCTCTTTGGCCAGCCCAGCTAGTCACAGTTGGCAATCAGCTCATGTGCAGCTTTGCTGTAGGAGGACATGGTGGGTGCATCCAGCACAGGTAGCAGCACTGGTCTAGCCAAGGGGCTGAAGGGACTCATATAAAAGGTATCTTTCCAACACAGTTGTCTTCATGATTTGACCAAATCTCTGCACTCCAGAGAGCTGCTACTTGTTTCTCATTCAGACAAAACTTTCTGAGAGGTAAGTGGGAGTTTTGCCCCAAGTGTAAGCTGTTAAAGCAAGTTGCCGATTTGTTAAATTGATTTCTTTAAAACAACAGCAAATTAGATTCCCCCTCAGTTGAAGTCCAGGTCACATCCATATTAATGGGAGTAGGGAACTAGAAAGAAAGAAATCCCTTTGTGGTGATGGAGTGCGAGGTATTTGATTCAGCATCATGCTTGATTGCGTTATTGTAATAGCATTTTACTGTGTCTGACTGGTTCTTTTCAGATACCTGCTCTCATTCAGTTTAGATTAAGAAATTTGCTTTAAAATTCTGAAACTGATGCTTTGTCTTTCTGGAGCACAGGTGATGTACTAAAATGATAAAGGCACTGTAAAAATACAAGAAGTTGAATAAAATGATTGAAAAGTGAGATGTTTATACTTTTCAGTAAGTCATGCCATCAACAGGTAAAACTGCTAGCTTTTTAAATATAGTTTTGGAAGGTTTTTTTGTTCCCCCCCACCCCTCAAATTTATATCAAGTCATTGGAGAAGCATCTTGACAGCAATGGATAAAATCAAAGTCCTTAATTACACCTTTGATTTCTCTGGAATCAGAATTTCACTCAAGCAGCATTCACAAAGCTGTTATCTGTTAATGTACTTTGTGATTCAGGCTAATTACCTACACAAGTTATAAACCATGTTCTTAATTCTTTCCAACCAAGGGAGCGTTTCCTTATAGTTCTCACTCTTAGGCTAATGAATCCTTATAGCGATGAAGTGTCTGTCAAGCTGGCTGCTCATTGTTGCTTCTGTTTTCTCAGGAAAAGAGAGCAAATTCCTTCCCAAGAACCAGGAATTGCAGTACTTTTAAATGCTGAGTGGTGTATAGTATCCAGGATTAAAAAAAAAAAAAAAAAGGGCAGCAGAAAGACAGCTGCTGTGTAAATATGGGACAAAGGTAGCCAGTGATATACTATTTAGAAGAACTCTGATTCAGAAAGTTTTCTTTCCCTTGGCCATGTAGTTCAAAAGCGATGATTACCTTGGGGTAGCTCTGTTTTTACGACTTAATGTACTGTGTGTTGGACAGCCCCAAATGTAGAAGCTATCTTAAAAAATCTTGGCCAGTTCCTTGGATAATATGGCGTATCTGAGTTAGTTTCCTATTCGCTTAACAGATAAAATTGACTCCTCGTTTACAATACAGTAGCATCTAAAACAACGCAAAAGTTAATGAGATGATGGAACTGGGTTTGTAGGCAGGAATGACATGCTCAGAGGTCACGTCGTGCCCAGCTTCCTCCCCCTTCCTCCATGCTCACCTCAGTAAGGTGCAAGGCCTTAGAGTATCCAGGAACAACCATAGAATTGAGAAATATTCAGAGTTTCTCAATACTATCATGTAACGCAATTATGGAAAAAATATTTATGAAGAAATACTGAAGAGTAAACATTTTCTCACACGGCTAAGTCAAGTTAAGTTAAAATACTTGCTGGAACATTGTCTTTATGTCTGCTCTATTATTTTTTTTTTTTTCTGAAAAAAAAATGTCTAATGGTTCTGTGCTTAGTCTTCATTTTTAAACACTGACAAATACAAAAATATACTTTTTTTCTCTTTCCTTAGATATGGAAAGAGATCAAGCCCAGAGACACTGATCTCAGACCTCTTGTTGAGGGAAAGCACAGAAAATATTCCTAGATCCAGGTATGTATGAAGAGGTTTTATGGTGGCTTTCACTTCTCATTTAGATTTAACAGTTTCATTTGTTATCAATAAATGTGTTTCACAGGGAGAAAACATATGCCACGAACAGCTGGATAAACATGTCCTTAAAAAACATTTTTAATTCCTTTTTTGTTAAGACCTAGCACCACCTATGAATGCAAGAAATACCTTACCAGACACAATATAGCCCAATCTCCTTGTTTCCTGATTTTGGGAGCAGGCCACACCTGCTGTTTGAAGGAAGGAATGCTTGCGCCATACTGGGCTTTATTAGACAGAATTGTATGCTAATGCCTGATGATGATTCAGTTATGGACTGGAGACCCAAAAATGGCATATTTCTACTCATTTGCTACTCAAACTGGTTTAAATTTTTCCTCTAAAGATGTATGAGTGGTAAATATGCACATACGTTAACTTCTACACGAGTGCATGGCTATGACTGGTCTTTAAAATACAGTGTTTCACATTGGTTTTCTACCTAATGTTTTACAAAGGGAAAAAAGGCCTTCATATTTCCATTTGCCCTTGGTTTAAAACAACAGTGGTGTTTCAAGCAAGAGTGGGATTTCAAATGTACACACTGTATTTATCTAGTGAGGTAATGACACTTTAGCTGTAGTGTAAGATACTGTAGTAGTGACTACAATTTACACAGCTGGAAAGTAAGTATGTTGAAAAGTAAGATGCAGGGGGTGTTTTGACCCATGAAAGAAAATACTTTGTTTTCATTTTGCTCACAATCACACAAATGAGCTCGGTTTAAGCCTTTACTGGTAGCCTGAAGTTTTGCTGATAATACTTGTACTGCAGAAAGAAATGTTTTAGGCAGTAGTCGTCTCAGGAGTCTACAAGCGAATGCTCTGCACTTTCACCAGCTGTGCAAAGGCTCGATTAGACTAGTTTAAGTACTTAAGCATAATAGTCTTTAGCACTGAACTTAGGGCATGATCTTGTCACTGAAAGGTGACCAAAATTTCTACTGCCATCAAGGGAGGCTGTCCGTGAGACTTGCAGTTCTGCGCACAGGGAGACCGTTGACTTATGGTTTGATGACTAACCGCAGCTGTGGGGATGCAGTTTTCTCTGCAGACGCTTATGTAAAAAACTGCATGGAGTGCAGTGAAATGTATTAGACTATTTCGTGTTTGGTAATGACAAGGCAGAGCCCTCACATAATGGGAAATTTCCGCTGCCATGAATTTGAGGCAACACACAGGGTAGTACAAAGTCTAATACTCTCTGTAATTTTCACCCCTTCATAACAAAACTTGATGGTTATTATTATTGTTTCAATAATGCTATTTATAACACACCAGGGAGCAAAAACTCATGAGCAAAGTAACAAACTAGTCTGCATTTAAGATCAAGAATTGATGAGAAACACATTTTTATTTCATACCCCCTGTAACAGCACTTTACACTGAGCGTGTTATTTGTCATTCATCGATGACAATTATGTGAGTGCTGGGAACAATGATGTCTAGTTTCCTATGGATATGTTTTCTAGGATAAAACCCTGTATGGATTCTGAACCCCACTACAGCTTTTTCCTCCATGTGGAGGACATAATTAAATCTTCTTTCTACCCAGTCCCGTGTTTCATGGCACATCAGGAACTTAATATCTCTGAGACATCTGTACCCCTCTCTGACTTGGTTGAAGTTGTCCAGAGGGTTTGAAAGCCGGTGGGGAAGTTAGGGGAGCCATGCAGGGGAGGACAGCTGGACACACAGCAAATACGTCCAGGTAGAGCACGGCTGTATAAGCCTTCTTCCTGGAGGAAGCCAGGCTGAACCAATAAAAGGCAGGCTGGTATTATTCTGAGCTTAAATTAATGAAGTATATGTTTTGGAAATAGTTATATATGCAGCCAGTTACAGAGCAGATGTAATCTGCACGCGGTGAATCAGTGACAGAGAGACACACTTTAATGAGTTGTCAGAAACTGAACTTTGTAACTAAACATTGAGGTACTAAGAAACAACTTAACTGTATTCAGCTTGGCTGGCCTGGTTTGACATTTCACTTTTGCTGATTTATGCCCTAAAGTATTTTGCGGTCTAGGTGTATGTCTGACCATATGAAGAAAGTTTAGAGAGATTCTTATAGAAACCAGTTAAAAAATAGGAAGTTAAGGAACAAGAAAAGGAGGTGCCCTGACCTGAGTAGATATAAGTTCTTATGAAAAAAACATGTGAGGTGGCATCTTTCGGATCTTGTTGATCCTGTGGAGTCATGAGAAGAACTTTAGAACTTAATAATACCTGTCTAACTGCCTCTGAAAGTTAGGTATCTAGTGTGAAGTAGTTGTCTAGGCTGCCTTTGCAGTCAGTCAGAGGGATGGGTATCTCCAAAATGAGCCTTCCAACCTAATATGGGCAGGATCAATTGCCTTCTCAAGGTCTCAGTGTCCCTCCAGTGACTGTGGAGGCAGACTAGATGTTTAATCAAGACTAGTTGCCCACCTTTTAGGTGGCAAAAATTGTGGCAAATGCATTTTCCCTGGTCTCTCTCCATGTTCTCCCACTTGCTGACTTTCTTTCTGTGCAGACCAAACAGCTATTTGCAAGGGGAGAACCTCTAGAACAAATCCTGCCCTCAGCACCCCTTTCAACATGTATTTCAAATGTTTGATATTGAGCAGTGGAATACCACGATAATATTTTAGGATGGTGGCTGTGGACTTCAGTTTTGTTTGAAGGTGCTAACAGCATGATGTGTGGTTTGGGGTTTTTTTTTTGGCTCAGTGAATTCTCTTTGGAAACTGTTTACTCCTGAGTAAGAGGGACAAATACCTCTATTTATATTTCAACGTATCATAGTTTTCTACCTGAATTTCATTAAGTGCTACTTAATGGCATAAAGCAGCTTTGCAGTGAGCCTCAGGGGTGTAAAAACTTGCCATCTGGGCAGCAGTGTGGAGGGACAAGTTCTGGTACCCAAGCCTAGACGTTTGGCCAACCAGGATGCCTCTGCTTTGATGGGAGTGGCGTATGCAATCTTTATCTGCAGATATGCATATGTATTCCTTATTGCTGCTACTATTAAAATGGAAATTTTGGGTAGTTCTAACTTTGAATTTTTCACAAGGAGCTTTACAATGTGCTTAATTTATTTTTTTTTTTTATTCATAATATGTATTTCAGGTTTGAAGACCCTTCGATGTGGTGATGGGATTTTCAGCACACCATCAAAACTTTTCCTAGTTTTCAGTTCATACTCCACACCTCTGAAGCAAATCATAGCGTCATTCCCAGTGCATGCAGCCATTGTACTGAATTCTGTAGAGTTTTTCCTCCATCATATTTGTATATACCTTTATTTAAATAAATTATTTGTGCATTCCAAAATACAACAAACTAAATGAAAACAAGCAACCCTGTCATTGCTATAGCGAAGAGTTGTTTTAAACTATTAAAACTGAATTATAACCTCCCTGCAGTCTGAAGTAGTATGAACAACAATAGTGTCACAGTTATTACAGTAATTAGTGTGCAAAGTAAGATAAAGACATCATTTATTGTCGCCTCAAACTCAGTTCAGCTGCTTGATTTATGCAAAACTGCTTAAGATAATTTATTGCAGAGTACATAATTTAGGAAAATAGTGTTCTGAGAGGCAATTTTTCAGAATGACCACACTAAAAACTTACTTGGTGCTTACATTGACAAATGTATTAAAATGAATAGCATTTTCAGAATACAAAGGAATAAGTCACTGCTTAATTCTGGTAACTCCTCAAAACTCGTTTGAAGCTTGACTGTAAGCCTGAATTAGGAATTTTAAATGAAACAGATGTAACGACTTTATTTTGGCAATATGCAAAGCAACAGAAGACAATACCTAAAGTAACTTGTTTTAACAAGACAAATCTACAGCTGTTTGTGCCAGAAAAGAGACGTCTAACGTGGCTTAAGGCCTTGCAAAGGAGGACGCTGATAAATCAAAGCCATTTGGGTACCTGCACTCTGAGCCTCCCTCATTTCGAGTCATTCATGGTTTCTGTTTCTACCATGAGAAGGTACCTAAAACAGAGACAAGGGGAACTGTCTTCAGGTTTTAATTTTTTTGGTTTTATATTATTTTATGCATTTCATCACTAGTCTAGTGAGGGACTTACACACAAGAACCTCTGAAGAAACTCTCAAAGTTTTTATTCAAAGTAACATTATATAATGGCAGCACGCTACCATTGTTCTTAAGTGGTTTTAATTCAGATATGCATCTTGCGGTATGGTCAGGGCCCACACTGGGCATGACACGAATGCTGGTCCTTGGTTCCTGATATTTAGGCGCAACTTCTTTTATCTAGACACTGTGACTAAACACTGGGTAATGAAGCCCATAAAAAGTTCCACATCAGAAAAGTATCAGCATGAAGGTTCAATGTATTGACATCTCCTCCTCACTTTTCAAGTGTTTCTGCATGGCTCTTGCCCCCAGGAGACATGTATCAGTGCAAGTAAGTTCTATATTTCCATAAATGCACCCTGGGTGCGTTCGCAAAGTGTTACTAGGACTGGCCAGCTTTTGTGGTCACAGTGTTTTCAGTAAAGCATAATGTATTTTTCCTTTTCACAAAACACTCGGGTGTCATTGGAATGGGCAAATTTTGCTTTCAGCAGCAATACTCTCACTTGCAGGCTTGGTGATGGGTTCCACAGTGCTACACGTGAAATTGTGAGGATTAAGAGTAGTCTAGTATTACAAAGATGTTTGGGTCCCCCGCTATAAACCATTGCTACCCCGAGGCAGTAAATAATGATGTTCTCCATGACAAAGTGACTCCAGGGTGGCCACGGCTTGCTGGAGCTAGCAGGAGTCCATCAACTGTAGGCCGGGACCTGCTGGATTAGAGTTCTGCTTTGAGTAATTATTAAAATGAAAATTGGAAATTAGTGAGGTATCTACTATATAATATCTCTAATTCCTGGTAATTCCTAGTATCTCTCTCTATATTGATGACCATGTAAATGATAAAATCCGTAGATGATAAACTAAACTCATGTTGCTTAGCACTATCATTACAAATGTGCCTTAGTGGAGAAAGAAAGAGTTAAAGGAGAATTAGTGCATGCTAATTGTGGTGCTGAGCTGTTCCATTCAATTACCTGAGCTTTCTTGAACTTCAAGAACACCCATCTGTACAGAAAAGCTAGAAAAATCTAAGAAATGCAATATTTATTAGCTCATGAACTGTCAAAGACAGAAGCAAGGCAAAGCACTCACACAATATTTATCTATCCATGCTGTGCTATGATTTTCTTTCTAAAATCTTCCTGTGTTCTCTGTGGCAGACACAACGTTGCCGTAGAATTCCAGTGTACTTAGGACTTACCTTCCTTGTATACTTCATATACCACTCTTGACAGACCAGGACATTGAAAATGTTGGATCAGCTCTCCAAATCACAGGATAGACTTGAAAAATGAGCTGTAAAATGGAGATAAACACTGGATTTGTTTGATGTGGCTTCTGCATTTTGACTTTAGGGTTAACCTTTTCATCTTTTTCTCTCTAACCATGAGAAACAGAGCTTTGTTTCTAAAACAAAGGCTGAAATTCAGGTCAGAACCTGAGGAAGCACCAGGAAAAACAATGAGAAATGAGAACCATAAAAGTAGGTGATAGTATTTTCTCCTTTATTTATTGCATGTTTGAAATCACGAGGAATGCACATAGATAGGGGTAACATATTTAAAAGAGAGTCTACCTTTGTCTTTGGCAATTTCAGTAATATACGCCTCAGTTATGCCCAACTTTGATTTAACTGAAGAGGGGATCTAGATGATCCCATGTATCTTCTCTTCTAGGAGAGGAATTTCTCTCTCCTTTCCTCTCTCCATCCCTAGAAACCCAGGCCATCACAGTGCTTTCAAATCGGAAATTGATCTGTGCCAAAATACACAAATTCCCCAGTCCTCCTCTGATGGGTATTTCCCTTCTCCCTAGCCGTGGAGTGAAACATTGTGCCTGTGACTGGTGTTGGACCAAACTGGGATAACGTGGGTGCCTGCTGCTCGTCAAGCTGAATTTTCCTCACTTGTCATCTGAGAGGTGGAAACCCCGTTCTGGTGTCATGAAGAGGGCACAAACTGCCTTCTGCAGGTAGGGCAGCTTTGCTCTGCCAGACCATCCCGAACACGGGGGACCACGACTGATCAGGGAGAAGAAGACATCCCCACTGCGGCTTCCACTGTCACCTGCTGGAAGACGCAGGGGAAGCAGGGAGGTGCTGGTGGCGTAGAGCTGGAGAGGACACAGGCACAGCATATTTGGGAGGTGGGGGGCTGTACTGGTGACATTGCGGTGTCAGCTAAGGTAGGTATGACTTTCATAGATGTCTTGTCCCCAAACCATACCCCGGTCATAGCAGCACTGGTTGCCTCAGGCAGGCAGCTGCGCTTTGGCATGGGGATGAGGAGGGTGGCAAGGGTCCCACCACTCTTGTGGTGCCCCAGGGTGGGCAGCGCTACCCAAAACCGCTGCATCGTCTTGGGGGTTAGGTGGGATTTACTTGGTAGCTGGCAAATAAATACCAAGTTTCAGCTGCAGCATCAAATGTTTTCCACAGTGGTTTGAGCCACTTTCTCATGCTCTGCTGGTCCCTCAGCCTGGTGCTTAGGGTGAGGTGCCCCGCAGCATTCAGCATGTGTGCGAAGGGGATTTTTAAGGTGAACTGACTATTGCTCTGTGTTTCCCATGGGATTGCACAGCCCTTAAAGGAGATATGATCTGGCAAAAAGCAAATGGTTTATATCAATCCTTGTGCTGCCAGACAAATCTCAAAAGCAAACCAAAGCTATGGCAGCTATATAGTATCTGGGGTGTCTTGTGTGTGAACAAAATAGGCGGATTCGAACCAAAGAAAAAGAGTTCCCGTATGGATTTCAATGAAGTCAGAAAACTAAATGCAAAACCTATCACTTGGGGACAACTTATGAGCCTGGGCTACTACCCAAGAGCCTCAGGGTTATAAATCAGTGTCTCACTTCCAGCGAATAATTCATAAATTCTGGATTATCACATCACAATTTGAAATTATGTCAGATCTGGCTGTTTAATTTTAATATTTAATAATGGTTTCCTGTTAAAAATTATCAAAGAGTAATTTAACACACACAGTAACGAAGATTTAAAAAACCCGCTCACTTTGTTTTGGTGGGTTAGTACCCTGAGTGAGAAATTGCTACTGAGCGGAAATTGCCTAACTAATGCAGTAATTCATATCAGGCCAGTGTATTTTATTTATCTGGCTGTATTGTTATCAGTCATTTGTTTATCTGTATTGCAGCAGCACCTGGAGACTCCAGATGTGGGGCTCATTGTGCTCCAGTCTGTAGGACCATAATAAAAAAATAAGCCTAGACTACAGAGATATTCCATCCACACGCAAAGAAAGAAAGTGGGAGGAAACTCGGGCTCATAAATAAGTATGGCAAGTAGGTTATAGTGGTCCTACTGCACCTGCAGGCTTGTCCTTATAGACTCTTTGATTACAGCAATTAAGAATGTACTATAAAACAGGTAGTGCAATGTTATCTTGTTTCCAGTTAATATGTGTGTTCGCTAAGCTTTTCCTCATCTAAGTTATTTGCTTTTCCCTAATGACCGGACCTTTGGCAGGCCCAGAGACCTTCCAAGCTATATTTAGCCTAGACCTACAAGCAGCTCGCGCCTGCCTGTGATGGACACCCAGCTCCAGTCTTGCACTTGCTTGCAGGCCATGAACTCCCACTAAACTCCAACTGAATGCAAGATCTTAAACATACCCTGGGCCAATCCAGTCCTGAAGACAAAGGGTGAGCCCACCACTCGCTTTAGCCTCAGCCCGGGGCCAGGCTGTCAATGCTGCTCACGTGCTGATTACCACCAGACTGTGCTGGTAACTGGGTGTACTCTGAATCGGAGAAACTGGCTGGAGGCAACTATTGTGCATGATTGTTTTTAGCCTATCCTGAGATTATTATTGCTGGTTGTTTAGATCTAGAGCCATTTTTAGAGTCTGGATTAAGGCAGACCTGCATTTTAGACGGGTTATTCTGTAGTGTGTGATAGCAGACTTATTCCTTGTCCTTGATTTGTTAGATGCTCTGCTGTGCACATGAAATGCTCTTCAGAAGGGCTCTTTGGGTAATCGGGAAGAAGAGCAGGGGCTGCAGGTAGCATCTCTGCCTGGAGCCCCGTTCAGGGCCAGCAGCCAGGACAGATAACAGGGATGTGAATACCAAAACTCCTGAATTACTGTGGGTTTCCACAAGACAACCTGGATGGACATGGACCTGTTTGAGAGGGTCCAGAGGAGGGCCACGAAGATGATTAGGGGGCTGGAGCACCTCTCCTACAAAGGCAGGCTGAGAGAGTAGGGGTCATTCAGCCTGGAGAAGAGAAGGCTCCAGAGAGACCTTATAGCAGCCTTTCAGTACTTAAAGGGGGCCTACAAGAAAGCTGGAGACAGTTTTAAACTGGAAAAGGGTAGATTTAGGTTAGACATCAGGAAGAAATTTTTCACTATGAGGGTGGTGAGGCACTGGAACGGGTTGCCCAGAGAAGCTGTGGATGCCCCATCCCTGGAAGTGTTCAAGGCCAGGCTGGATGGGGCTTTGAGCAGCCTGGTCTAGTGGGAGGTGTCCCTGCCCATGGCAGGGGGCTGGAACTAGATGATCTTTAAGGTCCCTTCTAACCTGAACCATTCTGTGATTCTACGATCAAACGCACTTACGTGCCCAAACATGCAGATGGATGACCAGTGGAATTTTTTTAAAACACCCTGTTGCCTAATTCCTCATGATCCATGGCTGCTTAAATGCATGGTAAAATTCCACAGGCGTCACCTCAAGCCATATGATTGCACCTAAATCCACAGTTAGCTTTGTGGATTTAGGTTCCATGTTACAGACTCTCACACAGAGACTGGTGGTCAGCTCAGAAGATTTCACACTTCTTTGCTAATCTTATTTTCCCATGCACTGGAGAGAGCCCATGGGTTGCTGATGCCACTGGCACCTCTGACCCTTGGGTGTGAGTCTCAAGGAGTCTAAATACCTTCGGAAATGTGGCTGGAGACATCCCACCTTTGAAAAAGTGGGATTGATGGGAGCAGGAGAGCCATGAGATGTCCTTGCGGAAACAGTTGATGGTGACTAATACCTAACATGGCTATAACAGCCTGCCCACGGCAGCTTTCCCCATAGGCTGTAAATCTGCAGCCTGTCCCAGAGGTATGAGGGTGTGAAATGCCCTTTGTCAAAGAAATATGTTCGTATCAATTAAGAACGAGGGTTTAGGAGACTCTGTGCAAGGTAGGTGACTGGCTCCTTGTAAGAGACGGACCGTAAATTCCCTGACGAGGGGCAGAAGGCCCTCCAAGCCTTCAATGGAACGCCTCAAACACTAGCAAGGAAATAAATAATGCAGGCCTGGCTTTCAAAGAACTGATAAGGCTAACACTTCTGGCGCCTGAAAGTGTGGGAGAACTGTCTTGTGAAGACAGGCTAGTTCTGCCACTCGTGTGGTGAGCTTGCTAGTTCTCAGTTCTCAAGGCCATTGTGTCCGATAAGTCACCTTTGCTTCATTATCTGCGAAATGCATATGAAAGCACACAGCCCTGCATATGCTAATGAAGATTATAGGGATCATGCTAAACACATATGACTATGGCACTCCTCTCTCCACCCAAATCATGCTACACGTCACCTGGGAGAAGGGAGAAATCTGAGATGAGGCTGTCCTTAGCAAGGCGGGGTGGACCATGCTAATTCAGCAAACATAAAAGGGGAAAATAAGTGCCCCTAGGGGGGGAACAAAGAAGAAACAAATGAAGACGACCGTGCCTGGGAAGATTTTTCCAAGAAAGAAGATTATGCCTGGGAAGATTCCCTGAAAAAAGACACTGGAAGCAGGACCGGTGATCTCTTAATCTCTGTCTTTTTCTCTGTCTTTTCCTCAGTCTTTTCCTTTCACTATCCCTCAGTTTCTCTTTTCTCTTAGAATTGTTAAGTAACAGTTAGAGCTGTTATGTAATGACCTTAAGTACGACCTTAAGTACCGCTTGCCATAAGTTGTCCTATACCTGTTGTTAAGTAACACAATGCATACCTCACCATTTGCCATAATTTATTATATACCTAACCAATTATCGTGGACTTGTTAAGACCTATACTAACCATTTTGGGAAGCTAATAAATGTTTCTATATGGACCTTGAGATTTATCTCACCTTAGTCCGCGCCATTGAGAATTTATGAATTTGAAGTCACTTACCCCACCTCTTTACTGAGAGTGGGACGTGACGCTCCTTAAAAGATCTTTCATATTTGTCTTTCAACATGTTCCTGTGTCCCATTTTTAAGCTCCTTTTCCTTTAAAAAACACCTTTTTACTTTCTGTTCTTGGTTCACTTTCTTTTATATGGAAGAAAAGAAGGACTGAAATTGATGTTATTCTGCATTTATGATGCAAACTATTCTCACAGCTAGGGATGCTTTTCTTGAGTTTATCCATCCATTCAACTCTACCGTGTTTCTGATGATTCCTGTTGTTCAGCTGTCTTCCCCACTGAAGTCAGCTGGAAATACTCTCTTTCCACACACCCTTTTAGAAATCCTATTCCATCAGTAATGGCACAGATATTTTTATTTTTTTTAAACAATTGCTCCAGTACATGTTTCACTGCATTATAAAACTCGAAGGTGGATTCTAATTAAGTCATCTAAACCAGGAAATAAACTTTATTAATTGAATATTAATAGTCCAAAGGCTTAGACACTTTTTGGTGTGGTCAGCTTCTTCTAAGCGGGAAGAGTCAAAGTTAAATAATCAGATCAATCAGAAATGTTAACTTGCTTTAATGCATTCGTATTTGAAACACGTTAACTTTGACCTCAGTTGTTTGCTGCTTTCAAATCAGGAATCAGAAATGGCAGAAAATCACTGACTTTTGACGTGAAGCTTTGCATTGCTGCACCAGGACCTTAACTTAAATCTGCTTTTAAAAGATGAATTGCATTTAGAGCTGCTTAAAAACGCATCTTAAATTGGCTGCCTTATCTGTCTTAGCCAGAAGTGTATTTTACATTTCTCCACAGGTGAAGGGTGGTACCTGGGTCGGCTGCAGCTCGGCACGCATCAGTGTCTGTGCCTCAGCGCTCGTGGTGACTGTCACAATAGCCTGAGAGGACTAAAATACATTTCCTGTACCGTGACTCAGACCTAGGTATTAATAATGAGCTGCATTTAAGTGGGAAGAAAACGTTTTTCATTCCATTTATCAGTTCTGATTTACCAGCCCCTTTAAAAAAAAAAACCAACCCTGAAAATCACCTGCAACAAAAAATGTTCTGTCAAGGAAATGGGCTGAGACAATGTGCTGCTACCTTTAAATTTTCTTAAGTGTGTTTCTCCCTGACCAGGTGTTACTCCAGGCACTCAGTTAATGTCACTTCTCTTCGTGTCACCCTCCTTCTCTCCTTAGACTATTAACACTCTTTTCCCCCTTTCTATCATTTGATAGGGAACCTACTACAAACTTCAAAGCTTTTTGAACTTGGCTGTCCCCACGCCAA
The DNA here is from genome assembly GCF_963924245.1 of Chroicocephalus ridibundus. Classification (NCBI taxonomy): domain Eukaryota; kingdom Metazoa; phylum Chordata; class Aves; order Charadriiformes; family Laridae; genus Chroicocephalus; species Chroicocephalus ridibundus. The sequence continues at coordinate 36,125,706 of NC_086285.1, forward strand.
GTCAGCCAGAAAAATATCTGCTACCCCTACAGCAGAAGAACTAAATGTGCAAAAATATGAACCCTTCCTCCTGAAGCGTACCTGGGGGTCTACAGGTATATTTCTGCTTTAAAATGTGGTTAAGGTACCTTGGATTGATGTTTCTCATTTCTTCACCAACCGGATAGCTATTACTCAAGCAAGGCTGGCTTACAGGCATTGCATTTACCCAGCCCTCTGCCTTCCCCCTTCATCAGTCACATGACTGCTAAGAAAGCAAGCAGTTTTTATATGGAAAATGTGTATTTCTATTGTACTTTTTAACCTCTTTTAATGTTACTCAGAAGTAAGAAGGGTTGATCATGTGATTTTGCCAGCCACACAGGTTTGTACGTGTGGTGGGTTGACCCTGGCTGGATGCCGGCTGCCCACCAAAGCTGCCTTTTCACTCCCTCCTCAGCTGGCCAGGGAAGACAAAATATAACAAAAGGCTCAGGGGTCGAGATAAGGAGGGGGCTTCACTTAGCAATTACCATCATGGGCAAAACAGACTCAACTTGGGGAAAATTATTTTAATTTATTACCAATCCAATCAGAGTAGGGTAATGAGGAATAAAACCAAATCTTAAAAACAGCCCCCACTCCCCCCAGTCCTTCTTGCCGGGCTCAACTTCACTCCTGATTTTCTCTACCTCCTCCCCCACAGCGACACAGGGGGATGGGGAATGGGGGTTGCAGTCAGTTCATCACACGTTGTCTCTGCCACTTCTTCCTCCTCAGGGGGAGAACTTGTCACACCCTTCCCCTGCTCCAGTGTGGGGTCCTTCCCATGGGAGACAGTCCTCCATGAACTTCTCCAACATGAGTCCTTCCATGAGGTGCAGTTCTTCAGGAACAAACTGCTCCAGTGAGGGTCCCCCATGGCGTCGCAAGTCCTGCCAGCAAACCTGCTCCAGTATGGGCTCCTCTCTCCACGGGTCCACAGGTCACGCCAGGAGCCTATTCAAGCATGGTCTCTCCATGGGGTCACAGCCTCCTTTGGGGATCCATCTGTTCTGGCATAGGGTGGGTCCTGCATGGGCTACAGGGGGATATCTACTCCACCAGGACCTCCATGGGCTGCAGGGGGACAGCCTGCCTCACCATGGTCTTCACCAGGGGCTGCAGGGGAATCTCTGCTCTAGAACCTGGAGCACCTCCTCCCCCTCCTTCTTCACTGACCTCAGTGTCTGCAGAGTTGTTGCTCTTAGTCCTCTCTCCTGGTTGCCACCGCACAGGTTTTTCCCCTCCTTCTTAGATCTGCTATCCCAAAGGTGCTACCACCGTCATTGATGGGCTTGGCCTTGGCCAGTGGTGGATCCATCTTGGAGCTGGCTGGCACTGGCTCTATAGGACATGGAGGAAGCTTCTGGTAGCTTCTCACAGAAACCAACCCAGTAGCCGCCCCCACTACCAAAACCTTGCCATGCAAACCCAATACACTACCCTGAAGCCATGTTCTTTAAACTTGAGGTTCCTTACTCCACATAGAATGCAACAGAGTGGGTTTTTCCCTGGTACTGTGACCCCTCAATTGTGCCTCTCCTTTGAGAGCTCTGCTCAGACATCTCTCTGTCAAACTTGCAGTGTAATGACAATTCCCATTAATAGATCTAATTAGATAACGTGAGGCAAAGCTAAATCGGATAGAAAAAATGTCATTTGGAAACATCAGAAATTAATGAATTGATGTGATTTTTTTAAAAGAAAAGTGGTTATAGAGGATTTGACCATAGATCTTGGGTGAATGGAAATGTGTGCTATATCAAGCAGTAATTAGGGACCTGTGTTTACCCCTTCTCACTATGGTGGGAAGTGGCTTATAAGGTGAACACTGAGTTGTGGTGGCTGCCAGAGGTAGCAAAGAATCAGCTCCTTGTTGTACTGGATCAATGTAAGGTGGCTGCCTTACTGGTTTAGCAAGACTTTGACTTGGTCTCCCTGTGGGAATTACAAATTTCAGGCAGCTGGTGCTGGAAAGGTACACGGATAACTTTGATTAACACAGATTGCTAGCAGCTCTTGGCAATTCAGAGTGAAGACTGTGGTGGGGGCTGGCAAACATCCTCTGAGCTTTAATACAACACATAGCCCACCTCCAACCAGCAGCGGTGACGGCCATGGAAACTGTGAGAAAAACCCTGCTGGAGCTCACAGAGAGGTAAAAAGTTATTCTAAGAAACCATTATGCTCTGTTATTCTCAGAGAGCACGTTTGTTTTTTTTTTTTGCCTGTGTAAACTAAAAGGGAGGCATTTCATTGAAAGGGAGTCAGCAAATATTGAAGATGAAATGAGACTAAACGTGAACCTGAGTTTCATCCTCAAGCGGCCACTGAGCCACTGGCAAGTCTGATGAACAGCAACGGGTATCAGCCGCTTCCCTGCCCTTTTCCCCCATCTTCTCCCTCCTCCCACGCACTTCAGTTGGGCCACCAGTGCCCAAGTAGCACAAGTGTCTGCATTCATGTGGATTTATGGAAATCATAGGAATAGCAGAACATCACCAGTCAGTTAGTCACTTCATCTTCCTTTCTCAGCAAGGATATTTCTAGCTGCATGTGAAGGAAACTGTGAAATGCGTGCCTAGATGCTCAGGTAGGGGAGACTTGTAAAAAGACCTGGCCTCCTACTTGCTAAAATACTTCGGTTTTTAATTCTTCATAGTGGATGGGGAAAGAGGGAGCTGATTCATGATTTTTCGGTGCTCAGCTGGAAGACAAATGTTTCTATTCTGCCTTCTTCCCCCCTCCCCCATGTACACTTCTGGTCAGTTGTAAAGAGAGGGCACCGGAAATTTTTCTATATCAAATCCATGCTAGCACATGAGAGGAAGCTGTACACAGCTCTCACCTCACCAAAATGGCTCAACTGGCCAAGCCCGGACCTTCAGTGTCCAAACTGGGACCGCTGCTGAATCCCTGCTGTTTCTCAGTAATGGTAATACCAAGTCCTGTTGCCATACCTTGGGTTCCTGGATTTTTTGGACTATCCTCGCCTACAGCGTGGAAGTAAACATCACCAGAAAAGCTGTACTGAAAAGCGCAAAAGCCGCAGCACCCCAGGCAATCAGCGCGTGGGCTCCGAAAAGAGCATTTCTTTCTTCTGTGGATCTCATGTGGCTGGTTTTTATGCTAAGAAGATGGTACGTAAAATAATGGGGGTTTTGCTTTTTTTTTTTAATGTTACTCTTGGCTTACTGAAATAATTTTGTACAATAAAATAAAGACTAAAATCCCAGTGGGATCGCTCAGTAAATCAGCTAGAGGAAAACATATTGGCACACCTCAGGGTTTTTATGCCTCTTTCTTAGTCCATTTAGCATAGCCTGCTATTAGAGACATAGCACTAAATGCAACTGACCGTTTGTAAGGCTTGTTGTGGCAATTCCTATCTCTGTCTAGGTAAGCAGTTTCATTAATATTGTGTATGCTCTGTGTACAAGGCCCTGCTTTCTTCCCATTTCCACTCTAATAAGTGCTGGTTTGAAAAGTACAGCTCAGGAGAAGAATATAAAACATAAAACTGACCTCCCACCGGGTTGTAACATAAATGTCATTGGGAACATTTCCGTGAAGAAGAGATGCTTCCAGAAAAATGGGTGTAATGGCATATGAAAGCCACTTTGTGATAATTTTACGGGCCCTCAAATGTTCAGCATTCTGTTGGGCCCTAATGGGTATGAAACTACGCAACATGCAGTGGAGAACTCCTTTGCAACCTAAAGGTTTCAATAACAGGATACCAGAGACTTGCATTTTAAAAAAAGCCTCTCCCCTGACCTGTAGTGGATTTAGGTTTTTTTGGGAAGAACCTCTTCAGACTCCCAGTCTTAGGAATTATGGACTTGAATTTCACTTATTTATCAATGCGTTATCTTTTTACATTTTTACCTTTTTACCTTTTATGTTTTTATCCAACACCCACTCCTTTTCTGTTTTGACCAAAGGCTGGACCTGCTCTGCTCAGTGCCCTAAAACTGCTCCGTGCTCAGAGGAGGCAACAGCTCCATTGCCCTGCGGCACGAGTGTTGGGGGAACAAGTGGGCAGAGAAGTGTGTGTGCGGAGGGGGGTGGCACTGAAGTTTCCAGTCCCTAGTTGGCCTATCCCCTCAGGGACTGCAGAAGGAGGAGGATTTCGGAGGAAGTGGGTGAAACATGGAGGTGAGGGGACATTTTCCGGGGAGGGAATTGTTTGAAGAGAGACCTGCTCGTCAAAGGCAATACGGCTCCCGCTCCAGCAGCGAAACGGTGAAAGGCAGCCTCGCAGGGAGACAAAAGTAAATGTTACACAACTTCAGGGTGGGTAAAATAGATGCAGCCCATCAGTGCCAGTTCAGCTGGCACAGCACCGCCAGTCAGCGCTGCACTGGGCAGCACCAGGTGATCCTTGGGGGGAACACCCCCGCTTTCTGGGTACAGTATGGTGTATCTGCTGCCACAAAGATAATTAGATCTAATTGTCTTTATGTTTGCATGAATTAGGATTTTTGCAAATTCCCTCTTTATCAGCTGCCTGTCTGGAAAAAAAATACTGTCGGTTCACAAACCTGAACATCTTTGGTGGTGACATTACTGTAAGGGATGTTAACAGGATCTGGATGTTACACCTCACTGGTCAGCGGATGGCATATTTTGGCAGATTTACTCACTTCGTTTATGCTCCTTAATGAAGGGAATGTGGTCAGATGCTTCTTCTGTATTGTTTAGAGAAAAGCTCGAAGGGAAATACTTGGGGAGTGCAATGATTAAGTTGCCTGATTTGTGGCCGCAGCCGTTTCCTTTGTGCGAGCGCAGGCAGGAGTGGTGATTCATACACGGGGAAAGATCACTCGTGCGTTTGGTTTGCTGTGAGCTGCTCTTTTGTGCCCTCCCGCACTCACCGTGGCACCCGCAGGTTTGGGGCACTCAGCCAGAGCATCTCAGCGCTGCAGGAGGAGGCATGGCCACACTCAGACCTTGGAAGAGCTGTTTTGAAGTTGCAAAGGACCCATCAGTGCTACAAAAAAAGCAGCAAGATGCTGTTTCTACTAATCAGGTTGGGCCAGGAGGCCAGAAACACGCCTGTTTAAGGAGTATCGAGCATGTTTCTGTGTTTTTAAATAGACATCTGGAAATCTACTTCCAGAAAGGCACGATCGGTCCCAGCCCGTGCAGTCTCAGCATCGCTGCCGATGCACAGCTCCCACGGCAGTGAAAGTAGGGCGGGGGTGGGAGGCGTTGATGATCCCAGGGCAAAATTTGGCTCTGAGGTTTGCAGGGTACCAGACTGGTATTTACCCGCCTCTGATACACTTTTTACACAAAACAAGGAACATCATGTACTAAGGCACTGTCATTGCTGGAAACACTGGCTAAATCATGGGGTTGTAGGCTCCTGTACTGAATGGCAGAGGATGTAGGTGACTTACAAGGACATTGGTAGAATGGCAATCTTTAGATAATTTCTGGAACAAAACCTAAAAACTGCTAAAGTACTTCAGGCAAATTATAACACCCACCTTACAGTTTAATGCCACCTTAAACTGTATTCTGCATCAGTCAGCTGTGGGAGGAGATGACATAAACAGACAATTAATGTTTCTTTTCACTTGCCAGTTAAGATTGAAAAATGTGGTCACCGAGCTGTCTTTTTCTGACATTTTCTTAACAGCTTTACACTTTGCAGAGAAGTTGCCTTCAGTCCCCGTGCTAGAGCTGCGCTGCAAGCAATGGGGGGAGCCTCTCCATTTTTACCGGTGGACCGTCAGCATTCATGAGCACCACGTGTATTTCCACTGACCACAAAACTCCCTGCTTGCTGTCTGGGGCCGTGTGTTTTGCCAGGTGTGGTGGGATCAAGGTTTATGAGGTCTGAAGAAGGATTTACTCTCCCTTGGTTGGCCCCAAGCAGGGTTTTCTGGGGCAGTCCTGCACTCAGGGCCACCCAGAGCTGGACAGGTCCAGCAGAAGACCTCTTTAGCATCAGGAAGCTGTGATGGCTGGTAGATGCACCATTTTCACATACCCTTCAGGTCTATTTAAGCTTAGTTTGTACTTGAAGTATTCTGTAAGTGCAAATGACAATCTGTGATTGAATACTTGAGTGCACAATGTTCTCAGAGCAAACTCCACCTTCCCTCTGGTGCCCATTGCTGCACAGACTCGGCTACCTGGAAACTCTGGGCTGTCTCCCATTCACCTAGTGAATGCATGCCAGGCACCTAGTAGTGAGTTACACCAGCGATTTCAGTTTTTTGAGCAGAACTCTTTAACAGTTTTGAGTTCCACAGCTGTAATACGCACTGTCAGCATTGATTCTGTGGGTACTGACAAGCTGAGCTCTAGATAGGTTGTCTTACAGGAGGTGGGTGGTGGGGAAAAAAGATCTGTCTGCTATAAATACATTTGGATAATTGCATTTACCGAAATCACTCTTGTGTCCTTCCCCACTCCCTTCTGAAGACGAGAGTGTTAACAAAAAGAAGTCTGATACTTTATTGCTGTTGGAATAACCAGATCCCTGACTTTTCAATCATACTTCAGATTTTTTTAAAAAAAAATGTCTTACATATTGAGTGTGATTGAGTTTCTGCCAGAATTTTATTAGATAATTGGCACGGTACTTCTCCCATCAGTGAGACACTGATGAGGAGAAAATACAGCAAAGGAAAGAAAAAATGGGAAGATGGAAGAAACAAATAGGAAGAAAAGAAAACCGAAGTAGCAATCTAAAAGGCAAATAGTTTTTTAATAAAAGGAGCCTGAATCACAGCCCAGCATCAACATCAGTCAGTTAAACTATGGTCCAGATTGAAAAAACAGGCCTCCAGGTGTCATTTGGACCTGATTTAGTTACCCTGCTGCAGTCTCCTCTATGGACAGTCTTCTATTTATTGAAAGCATTCTTATTCCTGATCATTGAAGTCTGGCTTAAACCTAAATCAGCATGATTTCAATCAATTCTACCCACGAATCACTAACTGCATCTACTGAAATCTGTGCATGTGCTGGTAGCACATTTAAGCAACGCTGTCCCTCTATAAAATGGGTTCTCCAGTTTCCTTGATAGAACTGGGGCAAGGCACTTCCCACAGTTTATGCCATTTAAGCTAACCTAGCGTGAGGGAGGGAGGGAGGAACACGCTGCAGTGAGGTAGCGCAGGGTGTGGGCTCGCAGCGTGTCAGCCCTCCTGCGGCAATGGCCCGGGCGCACGTTTGTGTCTGCGGCATGTGGGAAACGCACAACAGCCCCTCGGCTACCTCGCCTGGGTATGAACGTGCCCAAAGGTGGTTACTGGGGACCCACTGGTGCACTTAGGGCGCAGCAACTGTCTGTCTGTCACAAAAGTCCCTCCTTTTTCACTGAAACGAAAACACTCTGGAAGGATGTGCTCTGGTCAAGCTGCGCAAATTTTCCACAAAGAAAAAGCAGAGAGGTGTCTGCAGCAGCTCAGGTTGTCAGAGGTGTAGTAGGCTGGAAAGAATTGAATGAATCTAAGTAAATAAGCTTGATAACTACCTTTAACTTTGCTGTAAAGAGCTATTGAAACCCCGCAGTGAAGAAGGGATTACATGCGTGTATGCATATAGCCTTCCACTAGAGTGAACAAACACAAGATGAAACCAGGCCAGAGGGCTGCAAACACAGATGACCACATATCGATCAATTTAAATGCAACCTGGACAGGAACTGGTTTTAGAACATTAAAAATAAAAAGAAAACATGGCTTATTTGTGCTAATGAAGCCATTAGTCATACTACCAGAAAGGTGTATCAGAAAGAGTGTTAGCAAAACCAGAAACCTCCTTTTGGAGGAAACTGTATTTCTTAAAGAGTAGTGAGGAAAACCAGGAACCTTCTTAATGTGATCGCATAACTTGGCCACCTATAGAGCTGTGTAGCAGCCTATGACATCAGAATTGTACATACATAACGATCAGTTAGCTGTGTTCTCTGTGTGTATGTGTACGGGTGTGCAAGCATATTTTTTATATATATATGTCTATACACACACACGCTTACACACATGTACACATGTAAATATTATTTTATTGGCATTTAAGGGACATTGCTTCTGTTTGGTTTTGTAACCTCTTGCTTCTTCTCTTGCTTCGTCTCTTGCTTGTTTTGGGGTGAGCAGCCAGCTGCTCCCATTCCCCTCTCCAGGCACAAGAGAGGAGGTTTTATTTGGCAGCAGAAACCAATGGGAGAAATGCTTAGCAGTTCCGGAGAAAAGCTAGAAAAAGAGGCCCGCTTTCATCACCTCTGCATTTCCAAATTTTCTTTCCCTCCCTCCCTCCCTCCCTCCCTCCCTCCCTCCCTTCCTTCCTTCCTTCCTTCCTTCCTTCCTTCCTTCCTTCCTTCCTTCCTTCCTTCCTTCCTTCCTTCCTTCCTTCCTTCCTTCCTTCCTTCCTTCCTTCCTTCCTTCCTCCCTTCCTCCCTTCCTCCCTTCCTCCCTTCCTCCCTTCCTTCCTCCCTTCCTCCCTTCCTCCCTCCCTCCCTTCCTCCCTTCCTCCCTCCCTCCCTCCCTCCCTCCCTTCTCTCCCTCCCTTACCCTTAGGTGTGCTTTCTTCTATTTTTATTCTTCAGCTTTAAAAATTTGAGTGCCTGATTTTTGGGGGGGAAGGGCAGAGATTATATTCATAATAAGTAGGAAAAAGTATTAATCACTTTATTCTAGGAAGTCAGACCATAGATCTTAATACTTCCAAAGATCACTTAATCATTTAGTTCCCTTCCCCCCAAGGGAATCAGATTACTAACCACTTCGCTGCACCCTAGGGCTGCACAGCTTTTTGTCAGTCTCTTTATGGTTAACCTCTTTGTCATAATATTGATTTCTAACAAAAATATCCTTTCTGCTTTACTTAACTTTGATATGCCACAGAGCCCTGTAGCTATCTTTAGATCATTGTCTACTCTTAGTACTTGAAATCAAGTTACTGTGTCTAATCAGTTCTTCCCAGAAGTGCCTTACTAAAGACACGCAAGGGTCCGCTAAGAAACCCACCTGATTTGTTTTGCCTCCTGAGGGCTCCTCTCAACCCCCAAAATTACCAATAGCATTTTGAAAGGGACTAGTCATGACAGCCCCCCTGCCCCTCCTCCTCCTCCTCCCCGTCCCTCTCTGAAGAGCCAAGCAGAGCCTGAGATGTTTCAGGGCCTGTGCAAGTGGGCTGTGTGGAGTGTCTGCCAGGACCAACCAGAGCTGCTGAGCTCCAGGAGCTCAGGAGAGGAAGAGGTGGCAATGTCAGGGACCTATGCTGTCGGTGTGATGGCCACCAGGGATGGTCAGCTCCACCCTACAGGCTTTGGCACCAAATTGCTGGGATCTTGCTTGGGTGCAAACATGCCAACAGAGTCCGGTCATGGCTGGGGGGGGGGCACGTGTCCATGGTAGCCATGCTCCCTGCAATGTGGTTGAACCCATACACCCTCTGAGAAGCTCAGCACAGGCCACAGGAGCACATAGAATCATAGAATCTTCATGGTTGGAAGGGACCTTTGAGATCATTGAGTCCAACCAAACAACCTACAATCTCTGCTACTAGAGCATGCCCTGAAGTGCCACATCTAGACGTTTCTTAAACACCTCTAGGGATGGTGACTCTACCACCTCCCTGGGCAGGCTGTTCCAGTCCCTGACCACTCTTTCAGTAAAGTAATTCCTCCTAATATCTAATCTAAACCTCCCCTGCCACAACTTCAGACCATTTCCTCTGGTCCTGTCATTATTCACCTGGGAGAAGAGGCCAACACCCACCTCTCTCCAACCTCCTTTCAGGTAGTTGTAGAGGGCAAAGAGGTCTCCCCTCAGCCTCCTCTTCTCCAAGCTAAACATGCCCAGCTCCCTCAGCCTCTCCTCATATGACCTGGTCTCCAGACCCCTCACCAGCCTGGTAGCTCTCCTCTGGACACACTCCAGCACTTCTATGTCCCTCTTGTACAGAGGGGCCCAGAACTGAACACATCCCAGGGGCTGGGTGCCTGCTCTGATCTCAGCTTCCACCAGCTGCTGTGGCTTGTCCCTTCTGCTCTCTTCTCCTCCTCTGAAGGTTGTGATCTTGGCCCCTCATCCTCCGAGTGCCTGCACTACCAGGTCTGCTCTGTAACTGTCTGTCAAAGGCTCACACACACTCCAAAGAGCATAACTGCCATCTTTGGAGCACACTGCATCCTCTGCAAGAGGCAGCTTACCTCCGCCATGGCCTGGAGGATGAGGAGAAGGTGTCCTGTCAAGGAAAAGACCTGCAGGAGGGTCAGGAGCCCACTCTGTAGTCAGGGACCACTGACATGGGTCGTGCATCAGCACGAGGATCATCTTTCTTGGTCTGATGGCGGGCCATAAGTGCACAGTCTTGTAAAGAGTTTTACCAGATGAGATCCATGACCTTCACAGGCCAGAGCCCTTCAGTTGGCATGTGCCCAGGGACACCTGTGAGACCCCAGCCCAGCAGGACGTATTTCCATGACACCACAAGCTGGTGTCCTGGGTGTTCGTGTCCACTCAGAGACACTCCTTCACCAGTGGCAATCGCTTCTGGCTCAGGTCCAGCCTTGGGCTTTCTATCCCCGGGGACCTCCTAGGACACCGCGGCACCCATGACCTGCGGTTTCTGCAGCCCCATGATGTTTTTGGTTGCAGAGCTGATGTTCTGCAGCGCATGTGGTCTGCACACACACACGTGCGCACGCACACACGCTTCTCTCACCTGGCCCTCTGATGGAGCATTTGCCTTGTGCATGCTGGTTGTAAAAGAGCAAAAAGTGGCACAACGCTCCGCCATTCTGGTTTTATAGAGGCAATTATGTCGATCCTTGTGAGTGCCTACTGTGTCATTACCATTCTAAGCTTTGTTTTGGTGTTCTTTTTCAAGGGACATCTAATTAGGAATAACAAACTTGTACACCAGACAAAGGTATTGCATCAGTTCATCAATTTGTAAACATTTCTGATCAGAGTATGTAGTGCTTTATGAAATGCTGGTAATTAAGTCCAGATAATAATCCCTCCAGCCCTTCAGAACAGTCCAGCAAAATGTTAATTAAACTATCGGTGTCCTCCATGTAGAAAAAAAGTAGTTCAGGTCATGTCAATTAATTATATTTTTCTCTATTCCCCAAGCAGTTTTTATGGCTGTGGTCTGTGAATATTAAAAATAATCTGATGATGAGAGACCAGATGGCTAAAGAGGTTGAAAATGGCATGTGTTGCTTTTCACTTGAGGATTATGCACTTTATTCAGATGTTGTTGCATTTGATGTCTGTTGAATTGTCTAAATGAAATGAGTTGGTGAACCACAAAATTACCCCAAAACAGGCCAGAATTTGCACCAGTGAAGAAAAATTCCCGACAAGACTGGGAAGGTTTTAAAGAGGTTTATAGCTGGTTACGTTTGGCTATAATGAATGATTCTAGACACCTTTTTACTTAGGGATTGTTATATTTATTATGTATTTTAGGAATATATTATCTTTGGAATAATAATCTTATTCCTAGTTTTTGTAATTATCTCCAGAATATTCATAATTATTTTAGATTAGTCATTTTAGTTATTCCAAATTACTCCTAATTATTTTAGAAATAATAACACTTAGTCCTGATTTCAAAGTTGGACTAATTTGGTGGAAAGATTTAATTCACTTCTGCAACTTTTGGATCAAGCCTTTAGAAAGCAGTATCATTCGCACAGCTTATTTCAATTATGAATGCTTTTGTATTTCTTTACCCACAAAACATATTAAATCCCCTGTCTTTTACAGGAGTTAGATATATTTGTGGAGGTATTACACTGTCTGGGATCTCCTTGTCTTCTGGGAGCTTCAGTTTCTAACGCAGGGACCTCATTACTTCATAAGGAAAATATGTTTTAAAAAGATAAAATAAGAAGTGGAAGAAACCACTCTCGTGCTGGGTTTTATAAAAGGGGGAATGGGGCAGTGCAGCACAATTTTATATCTAGACTTAACCCCTTCGTTATTGAAGAGAATAAGGCCATCCCAATCCCTGTTTTACCTCCTTGTTGCTATCCTAGCTTTGTAAGCATCCCTTCGACTGAGACATTTGGTGTTTTACTGCAAGTTCCCAGAAGGCTCTTTTGTGCTGCAAATTGACTTTAATGTTCCTTCCGTCAAATTTTTTTGTTAGGCTTAAAGCCTATGCCATGAATGGGGGTTTAGGAGGGACCTGGGTTTCCTGCTTCTGTACTCCCACTGTAATTAATCCTAATGAAAGAAAAAAGGGGAATAAATTGCTCCAAGGCAATTCCTTGCCAACAGTGAAAAACACTCTTCCAGAGGTTCTTTGCCACACAATTGTCTGCACAGTGAGCATTCCATACCTTATCTGAAGGGATACTGGCTTGGGCCCTTCCTCTGCCATTATAAGATCCCTTGTCAAAGACCTCTGTAAGGAAAAACCTTTGAGAAGCATTATTTTTCCTTGTCCCTGCAGACCTGAATTGTTCTATGATTGTATGAAATGTGTTTAAAATACTGATGATGGTGTGTTCTTGTTTCAGAGATGTTTGAAAAGAGGCTCTTTGGTCACTCTGTGAGATCCTGCTGTGCTTGAAGACATGCTCCCCACCTCCAGAACCTAGTTTTAGCATATGTGGCCTTCTTGTTAGAAGCAGCAGAAACGCATTGATTTGCTCTGCAGGTCTGAGACGAGCAGATCTGAAGTGCTCTGGAGGCTGGTCCCAGTTCATTGCTGCTTCCAAGCCAACACCTTGAAGTTTAATTTAAAGCTGGCAGCTAAAAACAAAACACCATTTCTGGACCTGCACGCTTTCTCCAAGAAGCCAGTGGCAAATCCTTCATAGCCAATACTTTGTGAAAAAGTCAGAGACTTGTAACATCAAATGTTTAAATCATTCTTCTATTCTCACGCGAGTAATTCCAACAGGTAGTCTGTAGAGTAGTGACAGAGGAGAACCAAATGCCAAATGTATTTTTCTGATTTGTATATGGCTGAGAAACACGACTATGAAAAAAAATTGAAGAAAACTAAAGAAAGCTGTTTTTTTGTAGGAAGAAATAAGCATGAATGAAGTATTGGAGACTGGGACTACCGAGTTCTCCTGTTTGTAGCACCACCATGTCCTATCGCTTTGGGACGCCTTTTATGTTGAGATTCACTATGTGTACTTAGGAACAGAAAGAAGATGCTTAAATGAAGAGCATCATCATGGAAACCCCTTTTTACTTAAAAGATGAGCTCATGCTTTGGAGCTGCCTCTCTCTGTACTGGTCACAGGGTGGTCAAAGGCCTGATGGTCAGGAGGGCGATTCCTGGCCTCCGCCTCTGGGGACTTCAAGTGCCCCTGCTATAAAATGGAGATGAGGGTGTTTGTCTAAATCACAGAGCTGTTGTGGGAGTTGACATTTGTGAGGCATATCTGAGTGCCTCAGGTCATTCTGTATTGATCATAAGATTCTCTACTTAAGCCATGACATTTATATATAAATTTATAGATGTGATACTACTACTTTTCTCCCAAGGCTGATACTTAGTACGTTTAAAATAGCAATCCTTCATAGAAAGTTAGTAAATTTATAAATCCTATAATTCTGCTTTGACTGTTTTGTTTCTTTTTCCTTTACAGGCATAGGGCCAGCAACGCACAATACTTTCGTGATTTTATGACGAGATGTTTTACCTGCTGCTAGGTCACAGGAAGGTCACACTTTCTTCTGTAAAAATGTCCAGTCAACACCAATGCTAATTTTCTCAACAGGATTGACAATGCATATGTCTTTTTGCAGCTTCATATATTATGTAAAGCCTGTCATTTCTCAAGCTGTGCTACTGCTGATGTTTGATTAACAGTGAGGACTTGTTACCTCCTACATGGAGCTCTGGCTAGTCAGCAATGACAGCTAATCGAATGGCTGTTTTAAAAGGCTCGCCTCCTCTCGAGTAGACCAAGCTTCAGGATGAATGAGACTTTGGATGCCAATCTGTCAGGGACATTTCAATCATCTGGCAGGTGCCCAGTGCTCAAAGACCAGTCTTCTTTAGTCCTCCTTAAAAGTCATGTGGTTCTGGTCACTCCAAAGAAGAGGAACGGTCCCTTGAGACCTGCACACACAGCTACGGACTGAACAGGGGGGCTCCCGGTTCACTCCAAAGGCTGAAATCTGGCTACAAGAACCAATCCTGCCAGCAAACAGTTTGCAACTAATTCAAGGTCTGAAGTGTATCCACATAAACTAACATTCAAGTATTTTTAAACTGGAAGAAATTTGTAGGCATCCAGCCTGTTCACTGACAATTTCCATGCCAAAAAAATATCTCAGAAGAAAGGCATTTTCAGTATCATCTTATTCAGCTCCATTTTCAAGAGATAAACCAGAGCTACATTCCTGTTGTGAAGCTGTATATGCCTTCAATAACTATCACTAAAGATCAGATTATTTTTTTTATTCTCACAGTATCCATAAATCTGGGTTCATACCTACTTCTCATGCTCAGTTTGTGAGTACGTAAACCAGAGTATGACTGACACTGTCTGACATGCGGGGAGGTATGGGCCTCTCTGTTCCTTAACATTTCCATAGAATAAGTGTGGTTTTTTTCTTTGTTCTTCTGCTCCACTTCTGATTCTCTTGTAGGTAGGATGCTCTCAGGATTCTTCAGCTTTCAAGGACACATTTTCCTTTGCAATGGGCTTCCTGAAAGTAACTTCACAGTTTGGTCAGTTTGTAAAGGTTAAATTCTTTTCAGTCACTGGTGACAAGAAATCTTTTCAAGATCTCTTAAAATAGCCAAATCTCTCCAAAGAATTAATCATGGGACTACGGAAGTCAGAGGCTGTTGGATGTTTTCCAGCACATGCTATGAAAATGCTAATCCTCTGAAGAAAAGCCGGAACTAGCTTTAATGTCAGGACAGAAATGTAGAGCTAGCCATGATCCTATAGTGCAGCACATTGTCTTCCCACACCTATGAGAAATAATGGCAGATATGAAGTTCCTATGGAAGAGACCATGTTTCTGTTTAGTCACCTGTGGTCTTTGATCCTGGCAGCTATAGCCATTAATCCTAGTATGACACCAAACATTTGGATGCCTCTGGGAAACGGATTTACATCTTTGCCTTGTTACAGTGACACTTAATGAATTACCAAATTTGTACTAGCGTGTCTGATCAACAATCAGGCCACGCTAATCAGTCTTGTTGCCACTGACACTAGCAAGGACACAGTGTGTGGAAGGTCATGACTTACAGCAGGAGATTCCCTTCCCAAACCTTCTCCCAGGTTTCTCTGTAGGCTGTGTTTCTGCTCCCAGGATCTCGAGCACCTCTGTTGCTCTGCAGGGGCCTCTGTGTCTAGTTTCGTGGCTGGCATTTATGGGGCATCCCTACTCAGGCTTAGAAGGATGGAAATCCACAAAACACCTGGGTCTGGAGGCATTGCTGGTGTCTTTACATCTTCTTCCCGTATATTAAGAGAAATTCAGAATCATATGTGTGCGTCATTGCTCAAAAACTGTAGCCAGCTCCTTGGTTTCAGTCTACTGTCAGTTCTGGCAAGTAGAACAGCACAAAACCCAGGAAAGATACCACTTAAGGAAGATTTCTATCTAATCGTTGTCATTTGCTGACACCGGAAAGAGACAAACAGAAGCTATGAACCTTCTTCTTAACCCTCCTCTGCCCCTACATGCAGCTCTCCTGAGAGAGGTTTGTTCAATTCCATTCAGAAAGACACTCCATCTTTTCAGAATGCAAGATCTTAGACACCATTGCCAGAGGCTGGCCGAATTAGTCTCTGTCTTTCCTTCCCTGAAATCTATCTATCATCTGCTCTATTTATTCTCAGAAATTTCTCTCAGATGAGCCTGGTTTGGCAGAAACTGAACCCTGTGCAGGCCTTGACAGTGATAAAATACAGTTTCTTGCACTTTAGAGTCAAAGAAGAAAGTTTAAAGAGGATGATTATAATTAATGCCAGAACAGAATGAAGGGTTGCAATGCCTAGTGGACTTAGAAACTTGAATCTTTTCACTGGCTTAGACTCAGAATCGACTTTAACCTCAGTTTCCCTGACCATTCAGGGCCATTTTTACCTCTTGGCCTCCAAAATGCCAACTGCCATATACCTATCTAGGCAGCTTGTTAAAAATATCTTTATTTCAAAGTGGTCTAGCAATTTTCTCTCTTTTGGAATCTGCCTTGGCTCTTCTCAGAAGTGCACAGTGGTAGGACAAGAGGAAAGGGACACGTGTTGCGGCAAGAAATATTTCAATCAGATAACAGGAAGAAAATATTTTACCCTGCGGATAGTCAAACTCTGTAACAAGGTACCCAAAGAGGCTGTGAAATCTCTACTCCAGGAGATATTCAGTCTTATCTAAGTTGTCCTTGCTTTGAGCGCAGGATTGGACCAGGTGACCAATGGAAGGCCCTTTCAACCTAAATTATTCTAGGTTTTTATGACTTATATCATCCTCATCCATTCCTGAATTCACGCTGGTGCCTCCCTTCCCTGAGCCAGGTATGCAGGTCTTTGCTGCATGGTGGCCTGTTAGCCAGCTACTAAAACAAAGTGGTTTCTGGGACTGTGAAACACAAGCATGAGCACCTATACGAGACCCACTCCGCATGAAACCGTAAACCTTGTCAATGCTGAATTATCTGGAATACACTACCTTTAGTTAAGAGCCACTGCTGCTTTGAAAGCAAGCCATTTCCTCCTGTGATTGCAGTTGACTCTCAGTGTGGCCATTAGGTAGTAAGCAGCAAGCATAAATGCGCGAGGTCTCTGCTCTTCTGCAGAGAAGCAGCCCGCCATGTTCTGCTAAATCGACAACATCTCATCTACTAGCTCATTAATTGGGGTAAAAATTAAATGGCAATATTGCCTAAATAAATAAAAAGAATTCCTGGAAAGTCACGTCACCCTAAGGAGATCTACCTTCACATTTGTGTCCACGAACATCTATGCTGTTGACAGTCTGAAAAATGCCAGCCAGAAAGCCATGAAGTTACAAAGTGTAACTGATACTTCCTCATCCACCTGAGATGTTTCAAAGTGAGAAATCTTTTCCCTCTTGTCATTTCATCCCATATTTCAAGGAGCAATCACAAACCAATTGCATTCAATAGTATTACTGTATTCTTAAGCAAGTGGAGTATATCACTCCATTAACTGTAAGGCGAAAGTGTTAATCTTTTCCAGTTACCCACCACCAAAACTACATGTACTGTAATTGTTCAATTTCTTTCCGAAAACCAGAATCACCACAGCCTTGAAAGCACATTAGAATTTTTCTTCATGACAGAAATATGTACTGTACTGTACTCTCTCTTAAGTTCTTATTGGTATTTTCTTGGGAGATGGGATTTGAAACAAAATTAGATTGTGAGATATTGCAAGATTGTACAAAAGCACTTTTGTGGGAAAAAAGGATGATTTTTACTTTTTTCTGTGGACAGCTAGAAAACATAACAGCCTGGTTTTGCAGTTTTTATTATGGTACTCTGATTTTTTCCTGGTGGATACATCGGAAGAAAAAAATAATAATTTCTGAATCATTATTTTCGGGGTTGCATGTTGCTAGCAATGAAGCAGTCAGAGCTGACTCTGCCAGCATCTTCTCACCAATAAATGCCAGTTTGAAATGATTACATGAGCTGGAGAGGATGGAATAGGCGCTTTGCTTCAGTTACCTTTCTCCCTGAATGCTGTTTTATGCATGTAGGTGAAATGCACTTGGCCTTTGCCTAATACGGTACTTTCTCTACTGGGTGAAGCATGATCTTTCATCCCTTCCCAGGGTGCTAGATGGCACCGAGCAAGGTAAAATAAGAGCCCTACTTTATGCTGTATCTTTCGGGATCAGACGGTATTGTCCAAAGCAGTTTGTAGGCTTCAAAATTAATTAATTAGTTGTTATTTCAGCTCGACACCCAGGAAGCCCTGGGTGCCCCAGTACTGTTGAAATGTTGCAGATTCTTAGTCTGGAATGTGGATAGTGACAAGGCAGCAGGTAGCAAAAGAAACGAGTTTCTGCTGAGTGAATATAAACTACATTTTAATGCCCTGCATCAAATTTTAAAGTATTTTGCCAGGTCAGTCACATGCTACGAGGCAATACTGCATTGAGAAGAAGAAGAAAATCCATTTAGAAAGCACATAATGAGGTAAGCTTTCTGGTGATGTACATTGCTGAGGAACAGAAAATTGTTGAGATATAAAACATTCATGAGAAACATGAATGATAAGGTTCTCGTTCAAAACTGTAAAATCGGTGTTTCTGTTCTGAACTCTATTTTTGGAAGTTGTTCCTTGTTCCTGAAAAATTGCTTTGTGCTGGAATGTAGCAATAAAGATGGTAGTCCTGGAGAAGAGTCATCTTATTCTTCTGGTTTTGGTTGTTGTTAGAGAAATGTAAGAATTTATTCATTGAAGATCCATTCTAATGCTTTTGGCCAAATAATAAGTGCTCAATTTCTGATTATGTTACTACATTACCCAACCATCTACCAGCAGGAAATTGTGTTTAGGAAGAAATATGCATGGGAGTATCAGCCAGCATGATATGGCGGTCAGTGTCAGCCTCCTCTGTGGCTCCAGCCTTAGAAGCCAGATGCTTTTTTGAGGATCAGTAGCATCTGGACTCCTGTGTGGCTTGGTCCACCCTGCAGGTGGGGCTTGGACATCAACGGCACTTCTTGGCCATCAGTAGTTTGGAGGATTTTGGAGGTGCTCCATGGCTGATTTTGGGGAAACCCAGGTGGAAGGAGATGCCTCTCTGCAGGCTGGTGGACAGAGTCTGCAGAGCCTCCATTGCTTCTGAAAATGAGCCAAAGGCACTCACAGTCATTTAGGACCAGATTTTTTTTTCCTTAAAGCATTTAGGTGCCTTAATGTGGGAAATCAAGCTCCAAGGCCCTCATGATAAGCTCGCCAGATGCCCGTCTGCACCATTAGCTTGTGAAGTACCTGTAAAATCAGACTCCGTGGCAGAACTGAACAAAGCTTAAGCAAGTTTCTGACTGGGGACATGCAAGCTGTGACAGAAGCCAGGTGTGTCAGGAGCACGTGCTCCTCTTTAGGACAGCACCTCCACCAGCATCCGAGAACATTTGGCCTTACTGAGGAGTGCGTGGCCTGACCTCCAAAATTTCCTTCTGCTTTTTGGATCACAGCAGCAATGTGTTGCTAACACAAGGACACGTCGGAGCATGTATGTCAGCGCCATCCTGATGACAGGTAGCTGGCAGAGCAGGGGTGAGGGGGAAAAGTGTCTAACAGAGCCGCTCCAGCTGGAGGTCTGAGGGTAAGCCTGATGCAAATGCCGTCTCTGAGCCTGTCCCAGTGGTAGCACCGAAGAAATCTGTGTACGTTCTTTACCTTGGCAGGTCACATAGATTTATTCTCATAAAAGTCTATTGTGCAGATATTAATATCTGCAGCTCTCTTTAATTTCTGTTGTAATGATGCACTTTTATTACACTAGAGTGACCTGAAACTGTGTCCTAGTCTCACAGATCCCATTTGCACAGCTTGCACCGTAGGTTTAATTTCACAGTTTTTAGTTTCCCAGCTTAAAAATATGAACAATTTATGGAGTAAAATTAACAGTTTATTAGAAATATCACTCACTGCAAAAGTCTTAAGGGTAATTCACAGCTCTATAAAAGGTTGTGATATAAATAATTGCTTGATGAATATGGACCATGTCTGTTTGTCATTAAACACCAGCAGAGAGCTAATGCACTTTAATAGTCCTGCTAACTGCCATCTGACAGGCACAGAAATCACAACCAAATACAACAATTAGGCTGAACAATTGCTTCTTACTTTTTTTTTGTTTAAACAAAAGGTAAAATAATGACATATGTTGTTTTCTTCACACTTCAGTAGTGGTCACGACTTACACCCCTATAAAATATTGTAACCGATAGCTTAGATATTGCAATGGTATTCCACTGTTTATCAAACAAAATGTCTCATTAATTTCACTCCTTTACATGTCGAAGGGCTGCACTCACAGTGTGCAAACTGACAGTGTGCCACAGTAAAAACTGTTATTCCCCTTCCTATTTGTAAGGGAACATATTCAAGGTCCCTGGTGTAATCACTGTGTTCCTAATCCATGCATAACGGTGCCCTGATCCAACTCTACACCACTAGGTTCTTGAGATCCACGCACATCTGTGTAGCTCTCCACGTAGCATTAGTATATGTAGACTTAAACCTTATTCAAAGTGAAGAAGCCTTCTAGTGGTGTTTCTCTAATAAATGCAATGATTTTTTGTTTTCATTAGGGGCTTATTTCATTCAGTTGTGACTGAACCTAATTACAGCACACCTAGTCCTGCCAGTGAGGATGAGGCTACAGGGTGTTGTGTTTGGGAATGGATGCAGAAATGATAAATGACATTGATAGAGATGGATTCTCCCTTCCAAAATGTCTGGGTCTTTTCCAGATGATTTCCTGCTGTACTTGGCCAAAGAGACTAAAAGGTACTGCTCTCCCTTGCTCCTACTTACCTCATAGCATCCGTCACAGATTCTAGGGATAATTAATCTGCCTCCTCCCAGCTGCCCTTGGAGAGGCTTTTCTACACATGACAGACCCCTTTAGGTCTACTCCAGGCACCCCTGAATCCCATCATCTCCTTCCCTATCCATCCTGAAAGGTCCCTGTAAAGTCCCTTTCAGTTCTCTCCATAAGTAGTTCCCTGCTAAATCTGGCCCTATCGTATGTCAATGAGTCACTTTATGTTAAGAACTTCCCACAGATGAGCTGGATACTTCATCTGACATGTGTAACAAAATGAGTTTGAAGGTAATCTATTTGTGTAAGAAATTATTTAGGCCAAGAGAAAATATGTGGTGATGTGTCTCAGCTGTCAGGAAATTAGGCTTTAGGATGTGGTAATTTCATCAGTCACAGTCAGTTCCTCAGACCACTTTTGGCACCTAAATCTGAGGGTGAATTGAGCCCTAAGGTATGAAGAGGACAACACTCATAGAAAACCAGTAGAGAAAATTTACAAATCTTTATCCAGGTCAGGATCCGACACATGTGCATGAGGCCACATGCTAACTGAGACAAAAGAAAATTGCTCATTAATTGATCACTGTCCATTCAGGGCAGTAAGTCATCCAGGAGTACCAGGGAAGAAATGGTATGTGTCCTTGTAATTAAGTGCTGTTTCATGTCGAGGGTGCGCAAGACCATGCTAAAATGAAGGAGCACGGGTATGTCCTTGATTTTGGAGTTTACTGGCCTTTGCAATGTTGACAGAGTTTGCCCAATGAAGTTTATTGGTTACCGTGCGGCAGATATCTTAGGTGAATGTTTTGAAGTAAATCAATTTAATAAAGAAACTACTGATAGGAAATAAGACCAGTAATGGCAGGGAGTTAACCTTTGTTCTGATGAGACGGGATTACATTAGCAATTTGAAATAACATCAGGTAGAACCTATTCTTGTTGTCAGAGGCAAGACAGGACCTACGGTGTCACGATAAATAATTACGCATGAGAAATTAGGACTTGGTTGCAGAATCTGGTTGCTCTGCTATCCTTTTTTTCAAATAGGATGAGCAGTTTAGGGGAAAGGGAAACTTATGTTTTTAATTAAAGGATTTATTTGACATTTCTTTTCCCTGGACCTAGCCTGGGAAGTGACACTCATACAGTGAGGAATGAACAGCTTCCCAAGAGGGAGAGGCAGGTTAAATTTCTCCAGTAAGTTAAGAAGCTCCCTACTTCTACTCATCTGTGAGAGCTCACCAAGTCGGCAGGATATTTAAAAAGAATTCTCTGACTCCAGGCCATAATGGATTGCATGTGCACAGCCCATCTGCACCTGCCTGCAGCTAACCCCTGTGCAGTGGTCAGCAGGGACTTGCAAAAGGGCTGTTGACGAACCCCATACAAAGAGATTGCTTCTCGCGGACGTATTTCAGGAGATCTGATTTTAGTGACCAGGAGAAACTTCTTTATTGTTTCTTCCTATGAGCTCACTGGGGCCTTGCACAGCTCAGAAACACCAGGCTGGCGTTTCTAACCTTGACTAATCGGTCTTAACCGAATGGTTTACAAAAACCTAGTTGCATACCTACGCAAGCAGTGGAGTTGCACAACCACCAGGGATGGCATGTGGGCACTGTGATCATCCAAGTATATTCCCTGGCAAGAGATGCTTGAAACAGCAAAGGAAAGCCTCTGGATGCTGCTGCCTTCATCTGAGTGTAACAGAGAAAAGATGAAACCTCAGGCTGCACCAGAATCAGTCAGAAATGTTAGGCCAGGTTATGCCAGTATTGCTGGTATAAACACAAGATAAATACTTTGATAGACATATCTGGCCCAGCGGCAAGTGGCATTGCCCACGTCTGCTTGCTCAGAGCGTGTGGAGAAGCAGGGTAATGGGGATGCATGTAAGGATCCCACCATTTCCCAGGCTGGAGGAGTGAAACATAAGCTGCTTTCTACTTCTGAATCCAAATTTTTGGGATACCAGGGATTTTTTTTTTTTTTTTTTTAATGTACTTCATGTCGTGACGTGAGCAGAACGAGGCATCTTCCCTTAAGCTTGTGATGAATGTTTTTTCTAGAAAGGTTTTAAACCAGTTCTGGCTGTGTCAAACATTTTTCATTGAAAACTTTGATACCACCTGTCAAAAGTCTTAGAGAGCTGAGCTTACGAGGTTTCCTTAAGAGCAAGAAAGCATTCCCTTGCCCCAGTCAGTGTGACGTAGACTTGTTTCATTCTCGATAGGTGAGTGTCTAAGTTGTCATTCAAAACATCTAATGACAGAGTCTACATCCTCATTAAGCAATCTGTTCAAGGCTTTGATTGCCTTACTGTTTTTGCTGGTATCCATTCTAAATTCCGTTTATCTCAACTCATTATTGCTTGTCTTTCTCAGGATGGACATGGAAAAGAGTTTACTTATACTCTATTTTTGGCTGTCTTTCGCATATCTGAGAACTTGTGTAATTTCCCTCCAGCCTTCTCTTCTCTGGACTGAACAGCCTTATTTTCTTCAATCTCTTCTCGTAGCATAAGGTCATGCTTTCTAGACTTCCCTCACCTTTCTCCCCCAGTCCCTCGCCACATGGCCAGTATTTTTCACGGCTAGTGCTGTCCAAAACCGGATCCTTATTACTACCAAGTACAGACAGAAGTTTCCTCATCTGGCTCCGAGGCAGAAGCCTAGCTCAGGTACAGCAGGATGCTGTTTGCGTATTTTGCGACTGTGTGATACTTTTGACTCATGAGCATTTTGTGGTTCACTGTAAAGCTCGGTGCTTTTCTGCAGTACTGCTTCGTAGCCAGACATTTTCCATCCTGCATTTGGAGAAATAAATGTAGAACTTTGCATGCCCTTATTGAATTTTTGCCTATTACTTTCAGGCCATTTTCCTAATTTATCAAGAGCGTTTTAAATTCTAGTTCTGTCCTCCTACGTGCTTGTAGCCTTTCCAGCACTAGTCTTGCTTGAAAATTTAATAAAGTATACTTGTTAATTTATCATCCAAGTCATTAATGAAAATATTGAATAATACTGGATGGAGGATAGATCCTAGGGGAATCTCGCTTGATACATCCTTCTGTGTTGATTGCGAACTATGGGTAGCTATTACGTAAGCGTGGATTCCCCAGCCAGTTACGTACCGCTGATAACACCTTCAGCTAGTATACCTTTCACTCACTTGTTTATGAGTCTGTTGTATGGGCCAGTGAAGAGCGGGTAGTGACAGTGAAGGTACTAAAGCCATGACAGTGAGTGCCTCTCTCCAATTCACATGACTTGTTACCTTGTCGTAGCAGGAAATAAACTTTCCATGATTTATTCTTGACAAATCCGCGTTGGCTGACGTTTATCTCCTTTAGATGGTTACAAGCGGCTCGATTATTTCCTCCAGATTTGGGAGAAAAATCAAGATAAGCTGACTAGCCAGTAATTTCTTTCTCCCTCTTTTTCTCCCCTTTTCGGAGATAGGAACAGCATTACCCCTCCTCCGCTGTGAAATCTCTTATTATCTAAGATCTCTGAAGCTCTCTAACGGGTCTGGGGCTTCTGGATGGGTCCAGAAGGCTTGCTTTGCAGAGTGACTTCCCAGCAGAGGCTGTGGTCTCAGCCATGGGTCCCTGTCCCATTAGCCCCTCTCTGCTGGGCACAGCTGAGCAGGGAGCTGGACCGGGGACTGTGGTCGGGCTGAAAAACGGCCTTTTCTTTCATGGGGACACGGCAGCAGGAGTGCCTGGCTCCGAGATGGAGGGGACGGTGAACACCTAACCTGGCTCAAGCAATGGCCCCTCAACTGAAACGTGTGACCGGAGCCCAGTACCCCGCTGGGTATTTCTGAACCACCGGGTCTGAGAGCCTCTAACTTGCACGAACACTGGCAATCTACCCACTCCCTGCTGTAGCCTGGTTTCTTATTTTCAGCTGCTGCTATTAACTACATTAACATCCCAAGCAGCCCTTTTAGTGACAACTGATGATACTTTTCACAATGTAACCAGTAGATAATTTTCCTGCCCCGTTACAAGTCTGTATGACTCTTGCCTTAGTCATTTCAATACTATTAAAGTATTAATACATCCTGTTTACCTGTGTCCCTGGGGAGCTGTATCTTGCTTTGCTCCTGAGCTTTTATAGTGTGTGTGTCCCTGCACAATTATCCTTTACATCTGCCCGTAACAACATGAGGTTTCCTTCCTTCCCTTGGGATGGCAGAAGAGCTTGTGGCTGGCGGTGCTGGTCTGTGACTGCCTCGCAGCCTCCTCTGCCAGGAGGGAGTTTGCACTTCTGTCCTTTACGTAGCTTCTTCTAGGAGATGCCAAGTCCTGCAAGCTCATTTCCCTCCAAGAATTCCAGTAGGGTTTTACTTACTTGCAATAGGTTTTTACTCCCGTGAAACCCATTCTCTTTACAATAGCAGTTTCCATCTGTCTTTTTGCAGGAGGTGTGAACGCCCTCACGCTGCACATTGCCCTTTGCCTTCCCATTTTCATCCACCTCCTCTTGCCTTGAACCGATGCCTGAACACTTAAATGTGTGCTAGTGATGGAGTTGGACAAGGTGCTAACACACAAGGAAGGGTTTTTAAGAAAAATAAAGGGACTAGCTGAGGCATAGCCAGGGAGAGACATTTTTGTGTCTCTGAAATGGAGTCAGAGAAGATTTTAGCCCACCACTAGGGAAGCAGATTAGCTTCCAGGAGAGCCAGATGAAGGCAGATGCGCTAGAGAACAAATGGAATTCTCACAGGTCTCGTATGGATGCATTGGAACTCAGCCATTGCTGATGAATAAAAAATGAAGGTAAGGCTCCTACTCTTTTGATTCATTCCGCCATTTCTCACATTATTTTATAAATGTATTTATATTATTATCTATCTATTATTTATAATTATGTATAATAGATAAAATTATGTATATATTTATATTATTTATAATTTTATATTATTTATAATTATTATACCTCTATAATTCTCAACAAGTTTTCACAACTACTTATCTAGAAACAAAGTTGGTTTTCGTTGGCATCTTACTGTTGAAGCCAGGACTACCACGTGCCAATAGCAGAATGCTTTGCTCATGGGGCCAGATGACAGATTTGTAGCTTACAATAAAACTGCCTGCAGGTTTATTACTGTGCTGTCATGCATTTCAAAATCCACGGTAGAGTGAACCTGAACAGTGCCCCAGCCACTACTTGCCATATTTACCTGATGATAAATGTCAGGTCTCTGTTGAGTTTCAGCAACAGAGCAGATAATGGCAAGTAAAAGAGCTTGGGTGAAACAGCATCACCAACAGTCCGACTCTGTGTGACCCACCACATTTTTCATAACATGAAAGATTGTACATGGCATCTGCAACCACTCCTATGACAAGAGGAGAACATTTTCCTTCCTTTCTTGTGTATCCAGGATCTTCACGAGAGTTATCAGAATGAGGCCTGTTTGTATTTGCCTTCTAATTCTGTAGACTTAAGAGTCAGAATTTAAGCCCTGCTGCCAGTGATGGCTCCACAGATGTTCACAAGGATCTTGCTGATCGTTTCAGAGGGGTTGTATTTTCATTATTTTTTGTGCCAAGGAACTTTAACACTTCTAAGAAAACAGCATGCTGTAAGGGCTGTCCTTTAAAAACAGTAACAGAAGCAAAACCTCTTATCATCAGGACACTCACAGTGAAATCACAAAAGTTAACAACCCTGCGAATCCTGTCAACAGCAACTCAAACGATCTGGATATAGACTGGCTCTTATTTCCAGTTGCGGAGAGCTGAGATACCGGCAAACTGAGAAAAAAGAAAATGATCACTTTGCAGGACAGCTGCTATTGAAAGAGTTTCTTGGCTTTCAGGAAACGACCCCTAACAATTTCTTGCATTTATTTGTGTTGCTTGCATGCTTATCACACATGCACAAATGCAGCATCCTGGATCCATTATTGCAAAGCTTTTCAGAGTGTCTCAAAGAATTGGCAGTCTCCAATATGCAATGTAGTTTTCTAGCATGGTGGTTATAAAACATTAAATCAAGTATTTAAGATTTATATTGCTAAAGCACCCTCTAGTGGGGCAATAACAGAAGAGTTGGTTTTTTGCATAGACATAATAACTACTCTGCATATTAAACAACAGCGAAGTAAAAGGCTGGATACTGGTGGAGACACGCAAATGCATTGAATCTTTAGTTTAGTCAATGCTTTTGCTGTCCATGCAGCACGCAGCATTCTCTATAATACCTGAAAGGTGGCAGTGAGATTTTATTGCACGTAATCACAGAACAATAGCATTATTTCAGGCAGAGACCTCTGTAGGTCATCTCATCTAACCTCCTGGTCAAAGAAGGTTCAGATAAATCAGGTGGCTTGTGGCCATTTCCAGCTGAGTTTGGAATATCTCCACAACAGGGGTTGCACAACTGCTCTGTGCAACAAATTCCAGTATTTGGCCATCATCATGGTGAAAAAAAATTCCTTATGTCTAAACAGAGTTTCCCTCGTTGCAACTTCTCTCTGATGCTTCTGGGCCTACCACTGTGCACCTCCAGGAATTCCCCATAGTTCCTCACGGTCTTTACGATGTCACCATCTTGAAATATTGGAAAAAGTATTTAGAGTCACCTCTGGATGTTGTTTGTTCGTAAATGCTTTCCTAAGTGATGGTGAATCACTGAAGATAAAGCACGATGCTGTTAGATGCAGCAGTCCTGGCTCAATGAGGCAGATTACTTTCTGGTCTCATGCTGGGACCCTCATTCTGTGAGACGTTCATCTTGCAAAGTTATTTCCAAATTAAGAGTGTGCATTAAAAAGTCTAACACATAAGCTTGCACGGCTGCTTGTGGGACCTGGACTGCAAAATTTTGGTGTAATACTTTACAACTCCCCGACTAGTTTTGCCACTTATCAAGTGAAAGAGAATAAAATCTTAAATTCAATTTTAAAGCAACACAAGTATTGCTAAGAATTGTTTAAGCTTTATTGAAACTGGAAAATACAGCAGCCAGCTTTCCATGGAGATTGCATGTAAAGAAGCCAGTGAGTGTCTTCCCCAACGCATGTAGGCGAAACAACAGATATCACCCTCCAGAACACAGGCACATGGCAAAACATGCACATATAAGCACATGTAAATAGCTGGAGAGGGCCTCAAGGTTGATGGCACCAGGCAATGGAGGTAGAAGAGTGTTCGCTGAAAACATGGGTGACCACATGTCTGTGACAAACAGCAGTAGGAAGACTTTACAGAGAGACCTCGACAGGCTGGAGAGTTGGGCAAAGAGGAACCTTATGAAATTCAATAAAGGCATGTGTAGGGTGCTGCACCTGGGGAAGAATAACCCCATGCACCAGTACAGGTTGGGGGCTGACCTGCTGGAGAGCAGCTCAGCTGAAAGAGACCTGGGAGTCCTGGTGGACAACAGGATGACCATGAGCCAGCAATGTGCTCTTGTGGCCAAGAAGACCAGCGGCATCCTGGGGTGCATCAAGAAGAGTGTGGCCAGCAGGTCGAGGGAGGTCATCCTCCCCCTCTACTCTGCCTTGGTGGGGCCGCACCTTGAGTCCTGTGTCCAGTTCTGGGCTCCCTGGTTCCAGAAGGACAGGGAACTGCTGGAGAGGGTGCAGCAGAGAGCAGAGATGATTAGGGGACTCAAACACCTCTCTTATGAAGAAAGGCTGAGGGATTTGGGTCTCTTCAGTCTGGAAAAAAGATGGCTGAGGGGGGATCTTACCAACACTTATAAATACTTAAAGGGTGTGTGTCAGGAGGATGGGGCCAGGCTCTTTTCAGTGGTGCCCGGGGACAGGACAAGAGGTAACGGGCACAAACTTGAGCATAGGAAGTTCCACCTAAACATGAGGAGGAACTTCTTTACTTTGAGGGTGGTAGAGCCCTGGCACAGGCTCCCCAGAGAGGTGGTGGAGTTTCCAACTCTGGAGACATTCAAAACCTGCCTGGACGCGTTCCTGTGCAACCTGCTCTAGGTGACCCTGCTCTGGCAGGGGGGTTGGACTAGATGATCTCCAGAGGTCCCTTCCAACCCTATGATTCTATGATTCTATGACTTGAAAAGGCACACACTGAGGTGGCACTGGATGCCGCTTAAATAACCAGTGGAAGCATAACCCCGAGGGAAATGAAAAAAAACTGAGAGAAAGCTTTTGGGCCAAGTGCTGGCTGAAAGTGAGTTGGGGGTGTAGCAAAGAAACGCCTCCTTGTTCCCCTGTTCAGGGAAAGGATTTGCAGGCGATTTGTAAAGAAACACAATGGCTTCAAAGAAGCTCGCTCATATTATTTCTGTTTTTAAAGGAGACAGCTGTGAGGTCCTGACTGAGGCTAACCGCTCGGCTGAAGGTGGGCAGGAGTGGGTACCCCAGGCTGCTCTACAGAGCACCAGCTTCCCGTCAGCAGTACAATATCCAGTGCCTTTAAATAATTAATCTTGTTTTGAGGGGAAGGAGATGGTAATGATCCAAAGCAGAAAACAGCTGAGACATGCGAGCTAGGTTTGGAGAACCAGAAGGTCACCAAAGAGGCGGTGGACCCCCAGCTGGTGGTGATCTCTGCTTGCTGCCTGGCCCTACGCCTTACCTGGATGCAGCAAACGGGTGAAGAAGAGACAGGATGATCTGGCCCTACAGACGCTCATCTGAACAGGCCAAATTGTAGCATTGTTTTCCAGGCTTTCAAAAGATTTTCTAGTAGTCCAGCTTTGGCTGGCCTCTCGCCATGAAAAGGAAAAGGACAAATGGTTGTATTCCCCTTTCCCTTAAATGGCTGGTGACACTCCCCATGGTGTGTGGAGGGGGATGCACAGCATAGTGCTGAGTATATTTTTGGTACAAAGGTTGGCTGGCCATGTTATGGCACAATTTTCGGGGCACAGAATGTATTTTTAGGAAAAATAGTATATTTTTAGGAAAAATAGTATATTTTTAGGAAATCAGCAGCATTGAGGCCTGCTGGTTTTTTTTACTTCCCTAAGACCAGGCATGGAAGCTGCTGAGATCTGGATAGATATGGATCACAGGTGAGTGCTGATGCACCTCCTGGACCTCCTCCAGACCTGCCTGGGGGCCACAGTCCATCCCGAGGATGCGACGTCCATCCCTGTCCCCTGCATCTTTGCTCTCGCGCCGTGCATGCGTGCTGCCTCCCCTGCGCAGCCCACGGGCACAGCCTGCCAGTCCGGCACAGGATGTTTAGAGGGAGGATTAGGCAAGGAGTAATGATAGTTCTTTCAAACTGGCTGGATAAAATTAGACGCGTATAATCAGCGGTCAGGTGGCTGGAGGAAAGGAGCTTTGTTTATGAGCGGTCAGCAGCTGCTGACATCCAAACTCATGGCCTCAGTATTCGCGTCCTTGCCTTTAGGCACTTCAGCATGAAAACGCTCGCCAGGGCCAGACATGGGGACTGAGCCTCCCCTGGAGCTGGGATCCCTCCTCTGCTTTCCATTTCCACCTGCCACTGCTCGCCCCACCAAGCTATGCATTTCTGCGACCTTGCTTGGCAGGAAGGCCAGAGTCTCTGCAGGTGGCCAGCTGCCAGGAACATTCATTTTTTCCAATTAGTGGAAAACAGAGGGTGTTACCTCTACCCATGATTTAAAAACAGCCTCGGAAAAGAAACCCATAGAGGACATCCTATATCCTGGTCAATATGTTGCTGTTGGAAGCCAGCAGCGCTCTCCTGTGTGCAACAGAAGACGCTCCTTCCCCCAGACTTTTTGGAAAAAACATAGCAATGATGCTTCAAAAAAGCTGGGTAGGGGAGCATGGGACCCCTGATGTGTGACAGCCTTTGTCCCTCCTTGAGCAGAAGCAGCGATGCACTGAGCACTTTGTGCGGTTGAAGGGTTCAACCCAGTGGGCTTTCTGCCCTGAGGAACTGCCCTGGGTACTCCAAGAGCTCTAAGACCCATGCTCCAGATGCTCACAACTTACGGTAAAAGAAGATCTGGGAAAGCCCGTGAAACCATGACCGATCCCAAGGCACTGAGGAGACTCCGTTTTCCTTCTGTGCTGAATTTCAATAGTCCTTCCCTGGATTTTCCTCTGATTCTAGCCTCTTCCCTTTGGCACATTTCTGTTGCACAATTTGGCTTTTCAGATGTGCCCTTTCAAAACGGCAGTTTGGAACTGGAATTAAAGGGGGTGGCAAAAAGCTTTAATCAGAGACCTGGCTTTATAAATAACACAAGTACTTATTTTATTTCACTGTTTAATAATATATTTCTTTGCTATGGCTGCAGTGCTGAGGAGGCAGAACAGCAGCATGTAGGACTGTTGTTAATTCTACATACCACTATAACTTATTAACCTTGAAATGAGGAGACATGAAATTGAACCTTACTTTAGCATTTATAGCAACATTTGATCAAACGTGGTTTATGCCCATATACAATTTCTGACACTAGAGGGAGTACATAATTTATTTTATGAAAATAAAAAACAAGCCTTGCTTTTTAAATAGGAAATACATGAAAGGGAGTAAAGCAAAAATATTCAAGGAGAACTTCATTCTCTCACTTCAAGTTATACTTTAAAAAAAAGCTGAGAAGCCGCCTTATGTGTTACCCTTATCTAGGTAGGTTATGCAACTGGTTTCTGTAAAAGCCACTGTGGGGCAGATAACCAAACAGCTTGTGTTCAATTTGTGTGTGTCTATCGAGTCTGAACACATGGGGTGAGTAACCAGCCCACGGGATAACACACACAGACATCTGTGCCCACCGGTTTCTATCTCTGGTGCCGCTATGTTCCCACTGTCCCCCACAACCACCGCAGTGTCTGAATAGCTATGATCTCTTCAGGGTGTTTATCCTCTCAACATGCCTGGGAGGTAGGGAAGAAGCACTGTCCTATTTTACGGCTGGAAAATCAAGGTGCAGACAGGATGAAAGATGCACCCACAGCACGGCGGGAGCCTGTGGCAGAAGAATAAGACCATGCCCCGTCCATGCACCTTTGCCCAGGCTCACAATCCATCTCTGGGTACAGCAGGTTGTTAAGCTACGAGGTGTCCTTGCGTGGCTATTTTTCCATATCACAGGTACAAAGGTTGCCCAGTGCCTTCTGTGCTGTGTTTTTTGTGTAATTGGATAGACGTGTCACCGTGACTTTGTGACCCTTTCTCCCAATACGTAGGACATGAGTCAGGCTCCGGCCGATGTGAAGACCATGGCCTTTGCGGGGTGGTGTGGGGAGAAAGCGGCTCCCTTGCCCCTGTGGGGTGAGAGGCCATGCAGCATGGCCCCCACTGCCTCGGTGACAGAGGCTCTCACACAGACTGAAGCGGATCATCTTGTCCTCCTATTAAAATATTCATAAAGTTGCAAGGAAAATACAAATGCAGTTGTCCAGGACAACCTGGATGGTTTTGCAGCCCAAGCATCTTGATTTTCATGCGAGATCCATCTGACTCACAGCAGGTGACGGCATTTGTTGCATGCTTATCTCCATTACAATGTAATTGTCTGATACAGAGATCTCCTAAAAATCTCTTTATCATAGGGAGGATTTCTTTTAAATGATGGAAACAAGGTCAATTCTGAAAATACTGTCACCTTGTTATCACTGTACGTGCCAACAGCTTCTGAGAGTCCCTTCTGAATTCTTCCACCGAGGCCTCCTTCAGCCCATCTGTGGCTGCAGGTATTAAAGCAACAAGTAACTTAAGCAACTCATCCCATTAGGGAATGTTATGCAGTGAAATTGCACTGCTTTTAAAATAAATTCTAGTATATTTAGCAAGGGATTTGGTTTGTTATGCAGTAGTTTTGGGGACAGATATTCAAGCCAAGTGTAAGAATAATGTAATGTTTGTGCGTGGATCTCGTCTCCTGCCAACCACAGACACCAAATCATAGAATCATAGAATAGAATCATAGACTGACTAGAGTTGGAAGGGACCTTGAAGATCACCTAATTCCTACCTACCCACCATAGGCAGGGACACATTCCACCACACTATGTTGCTCATCCAACCCCATCCAACCTGGCCTTGAACAATTTGAGGAATGGGGCATCCACAACTTCTCTGGGCAACCTGTTCCAGTGTCATCACCCTCAGAGTAAAGAGTTTCCTCCTAATATCTAATCTAAATCTACCCTCTTCCAGTCTGAAGCCATTACCCCTCATCCTATCACTACATGCTGTTGTAAAAAGTCCCTCCCCAGCTTTCTTGTAGGCCTCTTTCAGGTGCTGGAAGGCCACTGTAAGGTCTCCTCGGAGCCTTCTCTTCTCCAGGCTGAGCAACCTCAACTGTCTCAGCCTGCCCTTATAGCACAGGTGCTCCAGCCCTCTGATCATCTTTGTGGCCCTCCTCTGGACTCACTCCAACAGATCCATGTCATAGAATCATAGAATGGTTTGGGTTGGAAGGGACCTTAAGGGATCCAAGGATCATCTAATTCCAACCCCCCTGTCACGGGCAGGGACACCGCCCACTAGACCAGGCTGCTCAAGTCCTTCTTATGTTGGGGGCTCCAGAGCGGTACTCCAGGTGGGGTCTCACCGGAGTGGAGTAGAGGGGCAGAATCAACTCCCTCGAGCTGCTGGCCACACTTCTTTTGATGCAGCCCAGAATACAGTTGGCTTTCTGGGCTGCGAGCGCCCATTGCTGGCTCATATTTAGCTTCTCATCAACCAACACTCCAAGTCCTTCTCCTCAAGGCTGCTCTCAAGCCATTCTCTGCCCAGCCTGTATTTGTGCTTGGGATTGCCCCAACCCACATGCAGAACATTACCCTTGGCCTTGTTGAACTTCATGAGGTTCACATGGGCCCACCTCTCCAGCCTGTCCAGGTCCTTCTGGATGGTATCCCTTCCCTCCAGCATGTCAATTGCGCCACACAGCTTGGTGTCATTGGCCAACTTGCTGAGGGTGCACTTAGTCCCACTGTCCATGTCTCCAACAAGGATGTTACTAGATACAAAAGCCATGCCAATAAAAGGCTGTCTATCATGCTTTAGTCCACACACAAACACACAGATCCAGGCTAAGAGAGCTCAATGAATAAAAAAAAAATGAAATAAACCTTCTTTCCCCCTCCCCATTGCTCCTTCAGACCAGTCAGTAATTCCCTCCTTGCTAATGGGTTGTCCCTCATGCTCCAGGACTTCCTGAGAGACAAAACTCTCCACTCCTGGGAAGGAGCCTATTTTTGCTTGAGATTTAAGGAGCTGGGTCTCATTCCCACAAATGTATTCTAGCACCTGGGCAATGATTTGTTACTGAGAAGATAAGGCTGCCCCTTGGGACCCTGAAGAATCCATACAATGCAGTGCAGCTGCATTTGGAGGTTTCTTTTCTTTGCACGCACAAATCTTACCGTGAGCTTTGTATGTGTAAGAAAAGCAAGATCCAAGCTATGCAGGGAGCATCTATTGTTAAGCATCAGGACCTTCCTGTCTCTTTCACTGAGATATGCAATATTTCTCTTCCTTTCAACTGCTACCCATTGAAAATATGTTTTTTCTCCCTCCTGTGTATAGATTCAGAAAGAACAAAAAAAAAAATAGTAATCATAAACAGGTGATCAAACACAGTATTCAGCATCTACCTGAACACCCGAGTGTATCAAATCTATCACCTCACTTCTGTCAAAATTTCATGTAGAATAAAAACTGAACAGACTGCTCTCGAAAGATCATACTCTAAGGCATGACATCTCTTTGCTTCCCTTGTGCCTGCATCCCCTTCTGCAACATGACAGGAGGTTTGACATAAATGAGGGGGTGGCTTGGCATCTAATTCCTTGACATTCTTATTTCACCTGGGCAGCGAGAGCCTTTCTGTAACACCTTTAGAGATATGACTATCTTCTGTCCCATGAGGCTGGCTTCTCTCTCCCTGGGAGAGAAGACTGTGCAGGGTAACGGACTATTTTGTTAGAATTTTGTTTTGTGACTATTTGACTATTTTTAGGGACACAAAATATATATCCTTTTGGAGCAGCCAATCCTGTCCCAGGATGCTTTGTTATACTCCCAAGGAAACCACTGAGACCCAGGACCATGAAAGAAATGAGGCAGTTACCTCCTCACTGGATTCAGCTTTCTCCGTGTCTAAACACCCAAACCTTGAAACACCTTAGCTTCTCCTCTGTCAAATAGGGGAAATATCTCTACATGTTGTGAGCATAGATTTATTAAAAGATTGTGAAACACTTGGGTCAAATGGTGTAGGATGGGTCACAGAAACAAAACACAAATCTTATTAAAAAGAGGGGCAGTGGAGGGAGGGAGGGAAAAAAAAATGAGCAGAGGAAGGGGAATGGAAGGCCACGTCTAGTTTTAGAAAGAGAAAAAAGACGGAGCAAATAAAAGCCTGGGAAGAGCAAAAGCCTCAGGGACAAAGTAATATGTTTTTATGTAAAACTGCATGTGCAGAACATCATAATGAAAAATACAGCAGCACTGTCAGGGGACCTGGCTGCTTGGGAAGCAGAGGCTGAGCAGCCTGGCAGGGAGGAAATAGCCCCAGTGTCCTGCTTTCATTAGTCAAAGGCATGTTTCAGTTTTACCTGGGTTTAGTACCACATAAGCAGACTTTCACATGGCTTGATGCATTTAAATGTGTGATTAATAATACGTACAAGTTTGCTGCTCTGTGGCTGTGGTCCAGCTTTGCTGTACCCATGATGGCACGTTCATAGCTCCTGGCCCGGAATCCCATATAAGAACACTGCACCTTCCGGCTTCCCCTTGCTGCAGCAGCTCCTCCCAAGGAAGGAATGACACAGCTCACCTCCCCCTTGCCTACATTCCACTGAAATTTTCCCCTTAGTTGTGTTTAGCTATATGCAAATTCACCTGACTCTAGATATGGACGTATCTATCTCTCTATAACAATCTCTCATGGTTCCTGGTTACATTTATTTCTTCTAGATTATATTCTCTGTTTTATTCAGCTGTTGAAATTGGTCTTTTGATTGGCTGTGTATTGTATTACATGTGTGCACTGACTTTTGGAAAAAAAAATCAATAACAATTAACTCAAATGGGGAGATGTCAGCATGCTCCAGTCTGTACCAGCTAGCCCAAACAAAGCTGCCAGCCCTGCCCTCAGCCTGCAGTGTTAGAACTTGAGTAAACGAGATATTTAACTTTTACATTTTCCCTGAGATATTTGATAGGGAAAGGATATCAAATATCCAAAGGTATTCAACAGGGGCCCATTCCAGCCAGTTGTGGTTCTTCTGCATATTACGGAAAATGCAAACATTGGGTGCTTTTTGGATTTGCAGTGGAATTTAGTGTTCATGCAAGGGCTGAACAGGTGGAGCAGCATCAAGCCATTCCCTGTGAGGAATGCGTAACGCTTGCTCCTTTCCTGGGCACTGCTTCTTGGCTGAGTCGCAACGTGCTCGCTCTCCTTGTTGGCACCCCTTCGGCAGAGACTACATATAAATTTTGAGTGCTTGGGGCACTTAGCATTTAGATTGAAATAGGAGAAAGCAACTTACCTTTGCCTACTATTGTCACATGGTAAAATTACACTGACCTTGACTGCATCTTTTGTTTGCCTGGAGCGCTTTGAATTCAGGGGGACTTTGGCTGCCTGATGAACACAGGATAATCATCATCATGGTCACAATTAAACACCTGAATTAAGGCAGGGGGAACATCTCACCTGTAACTGGATTCCGCAAATCAGGCTCTCAAACCAATCTCACTATCTTTTCTCCCCGCCTTTCAGATGAGATGATCTCAGATAAAAAAATCCTCTTCCCGGTCATGGGCTGCTTTTCACACAGCACCCAGAAGGACTTTTTTGCTGCAGGTGCAAAACTTAATGCAGATCTTTTCCTGATATAAAAGCAAAATAAGCCAACATATCCAATGATGTATGGAAATCTGTTTCGTAGAAACCAATTTACAGATAAGAATTTCATTTCCTGTAGTCAGGAACTGCTCAATAGGAAGTGGGGGTGAAAGAAATTGAAAGAATTAAAATAATTGCATTTAGCTATTTTCTTCCTCTCCAGATACCCCATTATCTAATCTCTTGCATTTCTAATAAGCAGTGATCAAGCACCCAGTTTGCCCATGGCTGATATTCTATGGAAGAATTTCAACCAACAGACAATATAACAAATCTTCTATAATAAAGTCTTTTAAAATGTGAATCGATATGCGTGGCCATAAAACACATTCTGTTTTTACAGAAGGAAGTGATGAAAAATGTGTGTTTCACATCGGAATTAACCCCCTGACAGATGGGCTTTTGCAGGCAAAACCCAACCCACCCAAGTTTTCAGCCAAAGGCTTTTGCCTGAAAGCTGACATTTCTGAGTTGCCCTTCTGGTAGGAGGAACATAAAAGCCTGAAGTACCCCGGAGCTTCTTCAAGGAAGAAAAGCAAGAGCAAAACCTGGCAGACATCGCAGCAAATAGAACCATGAATGGCAGGATCCCTCCTGGTGCCTGTCTCGGTTTGGCAGAAGGGGTGTAAAAGCCTGAAATAGGTGGGAGCTTCACCAAGGGAAACAGCAAGAGCAACACTTGGAAGGTACCGCCGTGTAATTGATTTTTCAGGGAAAGAGAAAAATGCGCACACTTTTCCCTCTGAAGGAGCAATTTTCTTCTTAGCATTTTCGAACTATGAATGCACTTTTAGGGAAGGGGAATGAAAGGAATATTAAACCTAAAGACTGATTTAAGAAAGACACAACTTCCAGAAGGAAGCTTTTGGCATGACAATATTTATAACATGCTTTTAAATGTGAAGATGATTAATGAGAAGTTCTTACTTCTCACTTTATGAAGAGAAGTAAATGAGGCATATTGTGAAAAAAACCTCAGGAACTTATGCTTGTAGTCAGAGCAACCTACAACCCATTAAACATGCATGAGCTAAAAATCATAGCTTTCCCCCATCATTTGAAGGAAAGGAGCAATTTGTTTCTGAAAAACTGACCAGAGAATACACCTGATATATGACTTAATTTTATTTTAACTTATAATCTTATCTTTTTATTTGGTTGAAAAGTTAAAGAGAAAAGAATATTTTGTGGGCTTGGTATGCTCAGAGTTTAATGAAATATTTAACATTTCCATTAAGGGCATATCTTCTTTCACAAAAAGAATATATTTATTTCAGTTTAAAAAAAATAATCCATTGCTATTAAAATACAGTCCCTTTAACATCACCACCACTGCCAGCAGCATCCATAGTCTTGGCAAAGGTGAGAGCAAAAGAAATCTCTATCCAGAGGACTATCTTCAACCCTAAGAGCAAGAAGAACCCTTCTCCTCCCTCTGCCAGGTTTCTAGGAGGAAGTAAGGCAAAAAGCCACCTCTGATGCCTTGGGCACGGAGGGACAGGAAGCTGCTATGGCCTCACAGAAGTTAATTCTGTTGTCACAAAGCCTCTTACTCAGCCCACTTGATTACTAACGTGAGAAGAGAAGGCTGCAACAGAAGAGAGCTCAAGGATACTTAGCTCAGGAGTTGGCTGCCACAGTGGTTATTATTTAGCCTTTTGCAGGATGATTGCAGTTGATCACCTGCCCACAAATGTGAGGGAACGTAAATCTGGAATTTGTGAATTCATCTGTTGTGTTTTGACAGGAGAGAGGCTTTTGGCAGCCAGGTAGTGGAAATAAGCTCTCTCTCTCCAGGGCTCAGAGCCATGTTGCAACTGCTGGAGTGTATTTATGCCCTCTCATCCACTCTCTTCGGAGAGGCTGTAGTTCAACCAGCTGCAGGGCTCTAAATCGGAAGTATTGTTTTAGCAAGAGGGAAAAGTCCTTCAGCCTGAGAGATGGAGCTGCCAAATAACCGTTTCCGAAAAGTTTGCTATCTGGTTTTGGACATAGGCTCTTTTCAGGTACTTTAGGAGGATGTAGATACAAAACCTCAGTAACTGATGTTAGATCAGGTCTAATCCTTAATGTCATCGGTTTTGTTTCATGT
Source organism: Chroicocephalus ridibundus (assembly GCF_963924245.1). NCBI lineage: Eukaryota > Metazoa > Chordata > Aves > Charadriiformes > Laridae > Chroicocephalus > Chroicocephalus ridibundus. Next base: position 36,164,129 of record NC_086285.1, read on the forward strand.
GTGGGAAGATTTCATCCTTTTGGAGAAAAAAACCAACCATAAAAAACAAAGTACTTTTCAGTTTAATGAAATCTATGATTACTGAGCTACAATCTTAGTACTGCAGAGTGGTATCACTGATGAGGGAACACCAAAAGCTCACCAAGCTTTGGTCAATTAGATAAGTACCCCAAGCATGGCTGCTAATCTGAACCACTTCATAACTAGTTTTAACCACTTGAGACTGAAAATGAAGCTCAGGATTTCATATGAACAGGCGTTCCCGTGTGAGTTCCAATACTTTTTGCTTCCAGGAAGAATGGAAATCCCAGAGGAACTAGTCTTGTGCATTTCAGTATCTCTTTCTATTGAAAAACGAATAATATATTTTTCTTTTTTTTTTAAAATGAAACAGTTTGGCTCGATTTAAGTTTAAGTTTTAAATAAATCTTTGCAGGGTGTGGAGCTCTGATGTCCTCAGGACTTGTTACGATAAGATATAAGATAGTGCTAATAAAGAACTTCAAGTACTCAAGCTGCACTCTATAAGACCAAAGAGAAACAAAGTAGAAAGGTGGAGTAGATTCAAAAGGCTGAGCCTGGGACTGGTCTGAGCTGGCCTTAAAAAAGCAATGATGCATTGATCTAGAGATAATTTCTAACTGTAGACTTGGAGTAGTCGGTCTGGGCCCCACAAAGGGGCTTATGCCTGTACACAAACATTTTCTATTGCTGTTTTAAACCTTCTGATGGGATGAGCACCCCATGGACTGGGCTGTGACTAGCGGGCTGGCTTTCAAGGCTTAATGCTTGCCAGCAGCCTCTGGGTGAGGCCGGTACAGCTTGCTGCACAGTAAGGAAAGCTTTTTATACTTGACAACAGTATGTTATTTCTGGGTTTTATTACATGTTTATCCTCCACGCTCAGCAACCTTTGGGTGGACTCGTTGTGTCCCCGGGTAAGAAGGACCACCCTGCACTCCTAGGCAGGCTGTTAGCTGCTGGAAGAAGAGAGGGACCCCCAAGCCACCATCTACCTGGGGGAGGAGGCCAGCACACTGCAGCATGGGGCAGGGGACTGTGGAAGGGAAAGACGGAGGAGGTACATAGTCAGGGATGGACATGCGGTTGTGTGAGCTTGTGTGTGTGGTGCAGGGTATTCTCCTCCTGGTGTGGGATACCTCACAGTAAAGCCCAGCCTAGGATGGGGCTAAACACTCTGTGTGTGCGCGTAGCTGATAGCATAAAAGCACACAAATGACCGCACCCAGCCAAACCAAAGGCTGAGCTCGCCCGGCACCCTCTCTCCAACAGCGGCTGTAAGGGGATGCCTAGTGAAGAATAAGGGCAGGATGAGCATATATGGCATTTCCCCCAGATGTACCCAAAATGGTACTTGCCCAATCCCAAGCTGTTCTCTACCAGGAACTTCTGAGATAGATGTGGTTTCTCTGTATTCACTAACTTCCAAAGGTTTTCCCATCTGTGAGCTTCTCCCATGTCCCCTGAATTCACTGTGGCTCCTTGTAACTTTGTATTAACCCTTCCTCCCCCTTCCCAAGCCTTTGTGTTAGAGAAGACAGCAAGTGGCTGATTTTTGAGCATCCTCACTGTCTCACCATCTTCATGCTGTAGACTTCTTTCATTAGGTTGTTTCTCTTCCAGGCTGGAGGACCCTGTCCTGGTAAAGTCATTGGCTGTACTGAAGCTTTCTGTTGCTGATCAGATATCGAAGCTGATCATACTTGTTGCTTTCCTCTGGATTTTCTCTGATTTTACTGCACCCTTTCTGACATGAGAAGTCCTGAAACCACACAGACTTTTCACAATATGGGTCAGTCATGAGTTGACACACTGGCATAATGTTCTTCCCTCTTCCATTCTTTTTTCCTATCCTAGTAAGCCCTAATATTTTATTTGGGTTTTTTGACCACTACTGAGTGCTGAGCCGGCATATTCATGGGAGCTGTCAAATAGGCCCCAAGATCTTGCTCCTGAGTGCTAACGGTTAGCTCACAGCATGTCATTTCAGTTATGAAAGGATAATTGTTTTCCTCCGCTACGTATCACTTTATATTTATCTGCACTGCATCTCCTTTACCATTTTATTGTCTAGTCATTAAGTCTCATAAAGTACTGCTAAAGTATTACTCATAAAGCCAGTCCTTGTCCTTAACAGCATAAATATTTTGCTGTTGCCAACAAACTTTCTCTCCTCTCTGTTCACCCTCTTTTCCAGGTTGCTTATGAATACCCTGACAGCAAGTGTTGCTCTATGCAGCCCTGCAGAATTTCTCTGGTCCCCTCCTCTGTTTCCTGTCTTTTTAAAATCTTTTTATCATGCAATGGCTTTCCTTCTCATGAAGTAACTCCTTCATTCCCTTAAAAGCCTGTAGTGGGGACTCAAGGGACAAATTTGCTGAAAGCCTTTGGAGATCCAAGTAGACTATATCAGCTCAATTGCTCTTATCTATAAGTTCGTTGATCTCATCAAACAACTCCAGTACGTAAAATTGGCAAAGGTCATGGTGACTCTTCCCAAGTAAATCAAATTTATTGAAGTGTCAATGAATTTTGTTCTTCGTTACATTTTCTACTAATTTGCCTAGTGCAGATTTCAGACTTTCAGGTCTGCTCTTTCTCACATCTCCCCTGGAACCTTTCTAAAAAAGTTGGCCTGGTGTTTGATATTTGATAAGCACTCTGGATATCAAGGGAGTTTTAAGCACAGAGTTATAATCTACTATTAGTCATTTAGTGATTTCGTCCTTCAGGTTTATTGAAACTCCTGGGTGATATCATCTGGTTTTTGGCAACCAGTTGCTGTTCATTTTGTTACAGTGTTCCCAGACCCAATTCCTGGGCATGGCTATTTCAGACAGAGTTGCTGATGAGGGCCACCTCATCCCAGAAAGGTTTCTGACATGGGAATCTACTCACCTACAGTGAACAAAATGATGTAAAGGATTCATTTAGTTTCTCTAATAGCTTTATTTTCTCTGAGTGCTTCCTTAGAACTCTGGTAATCAAGGGACTCGGCAGATTATTCTGGCAGGCTTCCTGCTCCTGATGTGCAGGAAAAAAGATTTATAGCTAGTTTTGGTTCCTTTTGCTAGAAACTCATCAAACTCCTTTTTGGCTGTCTAATTGTTTTTGTTCATGTGATCTTCCAGAGTGTCTGTTACTTTCTAACTTATTCACTTGGGTCCAACTTTAGCTGTTTGAAGGATTTGCAGTTACTCGTCTAATAACCTCCCTTATCTTGCTGTCTTGCAAAGCTACCATGTACTGCCCATTTTCAAGCGTACTCGATGAATAATGTGCACTGGCCTTGTGCTTTCAGCACAGTGTCCTTTAGCAGACTCCTTGCCTGCAGGAAAGAATTAATTTTCTTTGTTGTCCCATTTTGCTTCTTTTAAACAAAATTCCTCATTTATATGTTTCTCCTCCAAGCCAATTCCAGAATTGCCTGTTTTCCAATCAATATCCCTAACCAGTTCCTCCACGAAATAATTATCGACTGTTTCACATTACATCCTTGTGCAATATCTGGCCAGTTTGCATGGAAATAATTGAAGCCTGACATTTGATATTGCCTTTCCTGCCTCTCTGGCGTCTTGGAATTCCCCCATATAGTCCAGCCGGTGTCGACATCCTGGCCGCAGAGTCAGTATCACACACAACGTTCTCCTCGTGCTATAGCGATGACACTACAGTCTTCCTATCTAGGCCTGGAATTTCAGTCCAGACAGATTTTATGTTTCATACTGATGTGGTTAATTTGTTAATTTTATTGATTCTAGCACGGCCTACTATAAGCTTGCTGAATATTTGGTATTACAGTGTCTCACTTGCTGTCCTCTTTCCAGTGTGTTTCTGATGTCTGTTATGCTGATGCCTTCCCTTGGACTACGCGTGCCTGTTCCTTTATCTTAAATCTTAGCCAGGCATTAAATGTTCTGCCTTTCTGCCTCTCTTTCCCTGGTAGCGCGTGGGTACCAGGAGCATTTCAGAAGCAGCTACTGTAGGAATCCTGGTTGTCAGCACCTCAGAGCCTCAGCTTTGCCTCTACCACCTTGCATCACCTCTCTCCCACTCTCCCCTCTCCTTGCCTTGCCTTGCCTACAGTATTGCTATCCACATGGACCACAACCATCTGGTCTTCTGCAGCACTCCCTAGGAGCTGATCAAGGCACCTCATAAAGTCCTCTCCCTTTCTGATGGTTGCTTTCTCCACATGGAGACTGTGGCTGCCTAAATAGGCTTTCTTGTCCGAATGATCCCACTGACCTTAGTTTCCTTCCCTGGCTTTGTCCAAGCATCAAGTGTACCTCCCATGACTGCAGGTGCTACAAGAGGGCACCCATTCACACCAGCATCACAAAAGCTGCAGAAATACCAGTGGAGCCAAGTGCATCCCAATTTGGGAACTTAGATGCACCTGGGGCGTTTTCAGGAGCCTGCAGGTACTTCAGTGTGAATCTCTGTCAGTGGAGCACCCCTCCGTAATGACACAGCTGGGTAGCTCTGGCCCCTGAGGGGCTATTCAGGTGGATAAAATTAAATGTGTGCACAGGAATTTACAAGATTTGGATCTGGGCGTGTAAATTTAAGGCAGGGCCTCGCCTCCCTCTCTTCTGTTAATTAAGCAGAATGATTCCAGCAGCTCAAATAAACATGTGGGATTTTAATAAAATGCACAGTTACAGAGCTGATTATTGGGATGCTAGCAAATGCCATGTAAAGCTTTGAAAACATTTCTCTGATTCAGTATTTTTCCCTCATTCAATTTTCCCTGGCAGAGGGACAGGATGTCTGAGCAGGCTGATCATTACGGAAACATTAGCAAGGCCGACTGAAGGCTTTATGTAAATTTTCATACGCAAACTCTGTGTAGACTGGTGGAGGAGAGATGTAAGGAAATAGTAGGCAGTTCTGTAAACAACTTGTGCTTTATCTTATGTGGAGCTGCTCATTCTGGTAACATCTAAAATCAGTTTTAAACACGCGCTACAAGGAGAATTGTTGATCCTGAAAGCTGCCGTAATTTGTGTTCATTTAATTAGCTCAGTGTTGATGTTGCTGTCCTGTGTACGCTGCTGACCAAGCCGCATAATCTCCTCCGCAGTTGTGCCGGAGCACTACTAAGTCCTGTGATGAGATTCTGCAGAAAGCATTAACCTTCTTTGTCTGACCCTGACCCTTTTATTTGCGCTCCCCCCGGGCTTTCATTCATCTCCTCTGCCAGTTCAATTAAGAAAGAAGAAAAAAAGTGTACTTTCATTGGCCAGTCTGCTAGCATGTATGTGTCTGACGTGAGATATCTTATAAAGAAATGCTTGTAAATGCAGTGAGAGCTCAAATACTATGGGGTACATTTTAAAGACAGCATTCAGAGGTTTAGCAGCCTGATTCCCACTGACATTAATGGCAGGCGTGAGGCTAAATCATAGTGCATTGCTTTCAAAACTGACCCCAGAAGACATTTCCTGATGGGAAGGGGCACAGCCTAAGAAATAAAAGTTTACGAAACCGGAGAGCTGAAATAATTGGATAAAAACTAGGAGGCATAGGTACAAAACTGAACGAGTTATGATTCAGATAAGCTTGCGTCTAAGCAATAAATCCCTAAGACAAGCGGAGAAAAGTGAGAGTTTAATCACAGTGGCAACATTTATGTATTTTCACTCAGCGGAAAACGTTATAGGCTTGACCTCATTTTTATTTACCAGATCTAAAGATGTTGATGTCCTGTGACAGCGAACACTGATTGACAGGCTGCAAAGCCGAGAAGCTGCAAGGCACCCAACTTCCCAGCAGGTGGCTTGGACAAAGCAAACCAGGCTTGGGCTTTTGGGAAAAAGGACTTAAAATAGCTACAAAAAAGTATCAGAGAGTTCATTCATGGCTTACTGATGCAACAGATCTCAGTTACATTTCAGGGACTGAGGCGTAAAGCAAAAGATCCTTCCCAACCCTGAGCACCGCATCAATATTGCATGACCGTTCAGTCCAAAGCATTGCGTTTTTTTCTGTCTTTTCTGATTTTGAGTCAGCAGCGTGATGCCAGATTACAGAGCTGAGCATGTAGTCTGCAGAACTGGGAAGACGAATTTGGCCTCCGCTTGGGGATTGGTGAGAGGGAATGGATCCTGCAGCGAGAGCAGGCAGAGGAGGGGGGATTTTGTGGCACACAGCTCAGCGAAACGAAAGGCATTAGCACGTACCCGCTGCGGGGGATCGCATGAGCTGACACCGGGACAGCAGCTAAAGTCGCGGGTTCTTTGAGGCCGACAGTAACGTTTTCAAACATTGTTGTAAATTAGCAGCTCAAGTTTCTCAAGCTCCTTAAGTTTTGCTCCCGAGTCGCTTGGAAGGTTTTTAAAATAGTCCACCTCGGGTTTAGGGTGGCAGAGCCTGATGGAAGAGTGAGACAGTAGAAGCAGGCAGGAGACTGGGGTTTTAAAACAAAGAAACACAAAGTCTTTCCTTCCCTCTGTTCATCCCACACAGTTTTCTGAAATATTAGGTTGTTTTGATAATTTGCAATTTGCAGCAAGCCACAAGAAGGGTTTGCCAGCATAAAGTAAGCAAAATCCTAGGACTCAAAGTATGAGCAAGTCACCATAAAAGTGATAAAGAGCCAAGGAGAGAAAATCAGTTTTTGGAAAAGGGACAAAAGAATAATGAAGACCAGACTTAGACTGCTAACATTAGTGACACTGGCTTACACAGAAAATGTATCATCAACTGTATAAAATAGGAAACCAACGAGAAGTATGCAGTGAAGGATGCACAGAGGATTACTCGAAACAGTAGAGTTTTTCTCTTCCAGTCAGAATAACAAATGCGACACTTCAGCAATCCTGCGCAAGAGCAACGCCTCCTATCAGCTCTGCACCGAAAGCAAGGCTGCGCGTCCCCCTGCAAAGTGGGGGAAATGCCTGCTAGACCGTAAAACAAAGAGGTGTTGCAGCCTTGAGTGGTATGAGCAGGAAAATGAAGTTGTTTGATGTGCTTCCTCTTCAGCAAGAGCCCATGCTGCTCTTTCCTTCTCCAGTTATGTTCTTAGGTGGGAACGGGCGCAGGATTTATCCGTCGTTTCACCTGATGCAATAACTGAGCTTTAGGGACAACGTTGCTCACACTTAAAGAAGAACATTTCTCATCAACAGTGGGAATGTTTAGTAGAATATAAAACTATCCTTTTAAGCTGTGGCCATAGAGGCATGATCATTATAATTATGGGTAATGCAACGACTGTGGATCCTGCTCTATGTTTAGCAGTCAGAACCGGGGCATTAATGTTTTAGACAAAGATAGGATCTGACTTCTCTTCCCACAGTGGCTCCTCATTCCTCTCAACTGAGCAACCACGACATCCATATTCATATACTATTTTTTTCTCCAAAACATTGCCCTTGGTCGTGCTTATTTCCGTGTGAGAATTGCTTCCAGTCTCCTAACAGCCCCACAAAATTTCCTACCCTAATTACAAGCGTGCTGTGGAAAGCAGCTCTGCCACAGCCAGTATAAACAGGGTCAAGGCAGAGCTGAGGAGCAAAAGAGACATACCTAGGCAAAAGCGAGACCTTTCTGGTCATAAACTGTTTTTGGAGGCTCTGCTGAATCCAAGAGCAGTGTCTGATTTGACCTCTTATGTTAATAGCCCTAGCATTTCCAGCCTTTTTCTGACACTGCTCTCTGGTACATCTGCTGTAAGTGGTTATCTATTTAAAGGAGCATTTTTTACTTGGAGTGGATTTGGTTTAGTTCTTGTTAAAAAAAAAAAGGAGCTCTTTCAAAACAACAAGAAAAAACTCAGGAAAAAAACCTCTGTGTGGCAGAAGTCCCAAAATTCATCTCTGAAAACACACAGAGCTGCACTCTTTTGAAAGTGCCAGTTCTGTGAAATCCTTGGCAGTCCCTGCAGGGCACTGAGTGCCCTCAGTTCTCAGGATAGTGCTTGCAATTTAAAGCTGCTCAGGAGGCTGCGGGATCAAGCTACTAGCTGCTAAAAAATATCCCCCACTTCTTGCCCATGCACATACCCGACATGCCGATGCTGCAGTCGCTAAAGAATTACAGGCTCTCACAGAAGGCATGATCTTCTATCTTCGGGATTAAATCTAGTGCTCAGGCTTATTTTCCAAACAGACAGCTAAAACACCTCCATAATAAAACAGATTAGCAGAGAAAATATGGAGTTGCTAAAATAAGTGACAATGTAAGGCAAAAATAAAGCAACGCAGAGCTCACTGGTGATTTTTCTGCTTCTAGCTTCTACAATGACACCAACTGAGAAATTGCATCTGGTGATGACATCTGTGTATGTTCAGTGGTTATTTATTCCGCTAAAGAAAAATTAGCCATATACTCATTCTGAAAACACTTCCTCATGGAGCATGAAGAAGTTGCTTTGCTTTCTAGGGATGAAGAACTCAATTTTTCAGGGGTTGAGCAACCTCCTTCCTCGATGAGCGTACCTGATGCCAGCTGAGGATGCTTAGCACATCACAGAAATACATTTCACTTCCGAGGAGTGAAATCCTTACTCTTTTGAAGTTAATGTCAGTTTTGCCATCAATCTGGCTAGGATTTCATCTTAGGTCTGTAAAACAGATCTGTCTGCTGTCTACATACAGATTCTTTGACACTCTGCTGGCCTTGGCCACTGTTGTGGTGCACATAAAACCATAGGTCACCTTTTGGGGCTTACCATATTTTATAATGACAACAAGGAACCTTTTTTGTTTTCCCTAGGAGCTTCTAGAAAATATAAACCTCTAAAAAGCCTAAGCCCATCTTCCATTCACAACCTGCTTTGAAGTGTGGAAAAACGAGGAGGGGAATATTTGCCGTGATTTAGACATCTGCCAGCCTGCTCTGATGTGCCTTGCAGAGGGATTGACCTGGTAGTAGATGGGAACATATTAATCTGAATATGTATAAACATAAACAATGCTCAGAAGCCACTGCCCAGTTTCATATCCTGCCCTCCCTCCTCCACATATTGAATTAGTGCATTCTTAATGGCATCTCTGTTTATTTAATAAATCTAAATTTCAATTAGAGACCACTAACAATTAGTCATACAGACTAGATATGACAGATGGGCCTCATCCATGCTTGATTACACTAAAAAATGTTATGTGAGTCTATTTTTAAAATACTATCATTCTAATACCCTTGCTGCATGCAAATAGCTGAGAAGTCCATAATGTATTAGTGAGAAATTCGGCTTTCTGATAATATTGCAACAGAATATGGGGTTTATATTTTGAAAGAGCTCATTATTGTTTCCTATTATCTTGGGCTCATTACTAAGAAGTATGGCAGTGTTTTTATAAAGAAATGTAACACAGCATGATAGTTTGGTTATTCTTACATGGTCTTGATTTAAAACATTGAACCAGCAAAATTATCCAAGATGGACAAAAACTTGCATGGATCAAGGCAAGGACATACCGGAATCATGTAAGGGGTTTTATATTTGTCCTCGACTCCCTTGGATTTCTAGTATTTTAAAATTCAGCCATGGACAGACAGCCAGTTTTAAAATATTTCTGGTGATGAAAACGAAGGATTCCCCCTCCCTCCCAGCATGAAACTAGTATGTTGTATGTGTTCTTCCTTTCTTTATGTTCATGTAAACTCATGTAAACTAAATAAATGGAGGATTTTGTGTTCCATCAAAAAGACTTTAACTAAGTTTTATATATTAAGTACATAAATATTAATATATTTTATATATATTTTATAGTCTATTTTATAGACTCCCATCTAGTCCAGCAGAGTAGTGGAAAATGATCACAAAAAGGCTACAGAGAGTAGTGTGTTTGAATGGCATCAGCCTTCTGGTTTCTCTTCTCCTGTCCTTCCAACTCTATTCACGAATGTTCCTTCTTCTAGCTGGCTAGCAAAACTGAATTATAATGCCATGCTACATGGAGTGATTCTGACAGAAAGCAACCTTTCTCTAAAAAAAGCAGCACTTTTTATAAGAGATTTATCTCCTTTTCTTGACGCAATTTCAGGGGAAAAAATCCTGTATTAAAGAAGACAAAAAGGTTAGGAGAATATCCTTTTGAGGAACACCATTGAGAAAATCAGGAAAGGGTGTATCAGACAACACAAAACTACCCCAGAGAAGCACTGACCTTGAAAGATTTAAGCTAAAATCAGAAAAATTAAGAAGAAAGGGCCATTTTAATCTAAGATGTAAAAATAACCTAATTCAATTGCACTCTGTGTTTCATATTTATAGCACAAACCTTTCTGCTTTTCATTTGTTTGTATCAGTGGCACTAAACCTTTAGTATCTGGAGAGCCAGTTTGTCATCTGACAGAGTCTCTGATGGCTATGAAAGATAAAATATATACAGAATACAAATATCAGACCAGAACGTTAGTCTCACAATATATATAGCACTTCTGCAATTCCAGCGTAACAGAAAGGGCCATAAAGCACCTTAACTGGTCTCCTGAGGTGCCTTTCCATCCCAGCAGGACCCCGAGTGACAGCTCTCGCCGCTGAGCAGCCGGGCGAGGAGGAGGCAGCATGATGTAAATGCTACTACAGGCCAGTGACCCCTTGCTGTAGCAGCAGCCCCTTAGGTTTGACCATAACTGAGGTTGTTCCTGAGGCTAATATCTTTATGGTATCCCTGGAGAACACCAGAAGAAAGGAATAAAGAGGCGGCGGAAAGTCCCTCTCTCTTTTCTCTCTCTTGCGTCTGGTACTGTGCCGAGCGCAGCTTAGCTACAGCGGCGGTAACAGGCTACTATCTGTAACCCTGTTCAGAAAAAATCATGGTTGGTAATTCTGTTAAATCACTTTGTCCCTGAGTAAAGCAAACATGAGAGCAGATTTTTGTATTCTTATTTTTACAGTTTGCTTACTTGGCTGACAAAATAAATAAAGTTTATATGCCTGTCTGTCCATCTGAGTCAATGTGGGTTTTCATGTTTAAGCTGGCTGCGTTCCCTGGAGTAAATGCCATGTTGCCATTAATCACTATGTGATGATGTGCACTAAAAACAGTGTCTGTGTATGTGGCAAGAGAAGAGCTGCATACTGCTCTGGAATCACATGCTGAATTCATGAGTTTGCATGGCTTGCAGAAACCTCTTTTTCAGGAGGGAAAAAAAATGCAGCACATGAAGGGAGCTCCAGGGGTGTTTCCAGGGCAATGTCTAACCCATGATTTGCTCAACATCCCTTGGAAGTTCTTCATTCTGCGTCAGCGGAAGAATTTGTGCTGTTACGTTACTGATTGCAAATTTTAACTAGTTCAAACTAGAGCTCCATGGGCGAAGGTTAACCCCTTGTAACTGCTGAGGCAGCTCCGGGATGATCTGGGGTTAACACACTGCGATTAACTGGAGGTCCAGCACTGTACTGAGCTACTGGTAAATAGCTGTCGGCTTGTTCACAGGGCAGAAAACATCCATCTCTCTGCAAAGGGGAGAAAACATTCAGCTAAGGGGTCGGCTGCCTGTGGTTCCTCGACACCTCTTGGCTTGCTGGGGTTCTGGGAAGGGCTCCTTTTTCTGTTCTGAAATGCTATATTCCCCATCCAACCTCGAGAAATGCCTGTCCACCTGCAATCTCGTTGATGACAGACACCGTAGGACCAGCTGCTCTTGCCTGGGAGGAGGCCCTTGAGCCTGGGAAGCCTGTGAGGTTGGGTTGCCAGGAGGGACCTAGGGTTAGGGAGTGCTGCAGAGGTGATCCGAGGAAATTCCAGGGGCTCCACACCATGGGGGTGTCTCTCACGTCTTGGTGCAGAGTTTGGAGCAATTTTGCATTATTCTAGATGTAAAAGTTCCTGTTACCAGTCTCCACTGGAGAGATATGTGCATGTTAAATTATCAAATCTAAGAAAAAATGAATTGCACCTAAAAAGTAAGATGATAAAATGATTGAGGAGGAAATCATTGTTATGCTATTGAGTGGTGCTAAATTGGTTATAACAGATAAAACACCTTCTTCTGCTTGCAATTATAAGGGAGAGAAAGCAGTGCTATATATATGTTTGAAGTCTGAAAAGGTGATGAAACTCAAAGTTTATTTTTTATCCTATCCAAACACACTAGCATGAAAGACGAAGCAGAATTCCCGCTGCTTTTTGCTGCAGACCATTGTTATTCCTGTGGGCAAAATATGGGAGATATATGATATTTGTACTAGTTTAAACTATGGACTTTCTCTCAGACTGTACCCTATGGGGCTGCAAGATGGATCTTTTAAGGGATTCCCCTTTCACACTTCTCTTCCGTCTTTCTAGTCTTCCTCACAGCACGACCCCGTGGGGAGCACACAGTCCAACTCAGATACTTTTTTCCATGGCAGCTCTGCAGAAGCAAAGAGGAGGCCCTGGGAGAGTTAATTCTGTGTCAAGCAGCTTTAGCTGTAGCTCTGATTTTCAGTCGGAAATCCCTGGGGTCGGCTGAGGACAGCGCTATGGACAGGAGTTGGTCTCCTGATCTGTCCCTCCTGCCTCACTGATTACCCCAGGCCCACTGAAATACCTCGGGGCGTCTTATTTCGTATCCAGCTGATGGAGGGACAGTGCTATGGAAGAATTATGGTCCCTGCTGTTGCCCCAGATTATGTCAGGTTTTCATCCCTCCCACTGAAAGTCAGAGGGAACAGTTCGATACTGAGGCTTGTAGTACTGTACTTCAGCAAAAGAAGTCCAAGTATTTTTTTCCTCCACTTATTTTTCTAGTATTTCTTTGGTTTTTTCACCTTTATTAATACATTGACAAGTGAGCCAACCGGAACAAAAGCTTTCTCTGTATGAAGCTTTATATCTGATACTATTTGAACAATGATGTCCCCCCTTCCTCATGAAGCTGCATGGCTGCATTAAAGTTTCTGCTAAGAAGGCAGCAGCTTGGATTTCCCACCGCGACTCTCTCTTCTGTTAACATAAGCACTTCTAAAGAACGATGCCAGCCAAAAAAACCAACCCCAGAACAACCTTTGCCGCAGAAGCAGCCAGGAATATAGACATTTCTCTTCAGTCCACTCTAGGGAAGCAGCAGGGCTTTCTGAGCCCTTCCTCTGACCCAGCCTCCAAGAGTTTTGCCACTTCAAGAGCCTGTAGCTCTTGAAGCTCTCGCTAGCTGATGACAAAAGACATTTCATGGTCACCTGATAACCTTGTTTATATATGTACATTACTTTTAGAAGTGATTGACAGTTCAAGCTCAACTCAGCGTTTCTAACAGCAGCCTCCTATGATTACTCTAACGACCTTGATAAACCTCAGGCTTTTCTTACATCCTGGGAACTGACAACAATCTAAATACACGAATATTAACCTCAGGTCACTGAGGCTTAAGTTTTTGCAATGCGCAAGTCTTGCATTAATACAACACCAATTTTATTGGTAAATAACAGCAAAACATAATCTGATTCTGTTTAATTGTAGTTACTATCCTTCTGGTTGAATATGGAACTGAAATGACAAAAAGTGAACTTCCACGGTACCAAAAAATACAGTCCCTAACACAAATTTTACTCATGTAAAATGAGGTGCCCCTGTCTCCTAAAAACATGGTGTCTTGTGTGTGGTAGGAATTTTTCTACAGGAATAGATTATTTTTGTGAGGAAAAATGGCCATGTTCTCTGCTGGCTTAACTCCAGTGGAGTCACATCATCAGGGAACTGCTAACATTTTTCCTCTGTAAGTCTTTTATCTCCCCATCCCACAGAAGTGCAATTTCAATCAGTTGTTCCTTCTGTTGTGCCAAGGATGGGCAATGGTTTCAGACCTGTGGTGGCGATGAGGTAAAATTCATGAGGTCTTCGAAACAGGATTTACATGCTATCTAGTTTTCCTCCTACCTGTTTACCCAGAAACATTTTCTATCTCTCAGGACAGGAATACAAAAGGAATTGAAATAATCATTGCAGTTCTGCTTTAAAAATCAAATGAATTGGGGAATTGCTACTTTTCATTTCCTCTAGGGTATCTTGTGTAGGACTGGAAGCTTTTAACGTGATATTTCAAAGAGATCTTATTTCTTCCTATACTAAAGTCTGTTTCTGAATAATCTCAGCAATGTCCAATTCTATGGAAAAGATTTGTGATCTGCATTGGTGACACGAACAGAGCTTTGTAGTGTTCATTTCTTGTTTTCTGCTGGAAACGGACAATTAAGTTGCCCTGACAATACACAAGTGCTTCTTTTCAGAAGCAGAAAATCGTAATCTTCCCAGGAATTACTCAGTTTACCTTTCATCAGATGAGAAGGATTTTCACTTTCATTCTCTATTTTAAAATTCACATAGGATTCATCCTGCAAATGTCAGGTGCCTGATAACAAAAGCACATATTTACTCTGAAGCCAGAAGCAGCTGATATTTTACATGAGACTTGGAATCACGAGAAAACTGTGATTCCTCTTTGACTGAGCTGTAAGTCAACTGGTTAGTAGTGTTTATATTTGTAAATGATTTGATATTTTGATCCTGGCTGTGTGTACACGAGAAGTACCACTGGCGATGTTCAGAGATAGTGTGCCATGTTTTTCAGATTTCTTTCTTCTGGGTGATGAGAAAAGCGTGGCTGAATGTGCCCTTTTGAATAGCACTTTTAGCTGGGTGCCTTACCCCATTGACATCATATCCTACTAGCAGATGATCGGGGCACTAGCTAATGTACTCATTTAATTTGGCAAATGAAAAAAATCCTGAACAAATAGTTAAAGCAAACATTGTCAAAAGCAGGCTCTGACCTTAGGGTATGGTACAGATGAGTGCAAGTTTGGTAATGTGGGTGTCTGCCTGGAGACACTGCTTTTGAGCCACCAGAGCACAGGCAGCTGCCTTCTCCCCACCAACTTCCTACCGTCTCCATAGGTGCAGCTTGAATTGGACGATCCCTTTTGTGTGACTCTTGGAAAGTAAATATTAGCAAGAGCTGAATCAAGACCACAAACTCATCCGGACTTGTTCAGCTGTGGTTGCAGGTCCCAGACTCTCAGTCTCATGCTGAAAATACACATATGCACACACACGCATGCACTCTCTCTCTCACACACACACTTTCTTATTAATGGAAACTAGGAGAAAATATTCTATATGATTTTATATTCAATTGCACGTAAGCTGCCATTCAGCAACTGGCTGGCTCATTGCCTTTGTTTCAAAGTCCTTGCTTGCGCTCCGCTGCTGCTGCTATTAGAGTATTGTCAACAAACTCAATTAAAACTTCAGATATGACGTACTTACACTTTCATTTCCTCATTAAAATACTTTCCTCGATAGGAATCTGAAGTTAAAGGAAATTTCAAAGAGATTTATGGACTTCTTAAGGTTTTTTTTTAACAACTCAAACTAATAACTTGTGTATGAATTTCCATTTCTCTTTAGGTAATTGCAATTGCTTGAATAAAAAATAATAAATAGAGCATAAATCCACGGCCACTAGAATGAATTTCATTAGCATGCCTAATCTTTACTGGAAATTTGTTTTTCATTAACATTAAATGATCAAAATTCTCTTGCTTGCTAGAGTTAGGTCCATGTTCTTTGAGGTGCTGATCACCTTTTTTTGAAGTGCTGAGGGCTCTGACGTTCAGAAATTATTCAGCAGTAGAAGCACACCGCCCACAATACAGTTAAGTCTCTTAGTTAAAAAAAAATGCTTTTAAATTAAATGAAGAGCCACCCTCAACTTTCTATTTAGAATTTGACTTGGAACTTTTAATGGTTTTGCACATTGCTGTGAATGTAGCCAAATGAGTCTATTAATAAATTTAATTCTATTTATGATTCTTGTACTTTTAAACTGTAAATTAATTTTTTTATATCTTTGTATGTTTTCCAGTATAGGATTATTTCTTTAAACCCTCTGAACTATCACACCAGGGAACTGGACCAGTTCTACCAGCTACACGGCATGTAATATCAGCCTGATTCAACTGAGAAGCAGTCCAGATCAGAGAACGATGTTTAGCAGCAAGCTGCATGGTTCCTTTCTCCAGCATGCAGTGAATCGACATGTTTCTAGGCATGCATAGAGAGAGGCATCTTTTAAACATTGTAATCTGGTCTCAAGAGTATTAAGGAGTGTGATTCTATTTCAATATTTCTGTGATTAAGGAAAAATATGCATCTGAAATTTTGATAGAGAGCTCCTGGGTGCCTTTTGCTCTGCAAACTTAAATCATTGCATAAGAGCCCAGATCCGTGAGCTGTTCTGTTTCACTCAAGTCCTGCACAGTGATTTTAATGGCCTTCATACAGATCATCAAATCTCTTCACAAAGACTCATCTGCTCAGGAACCAAATGGTGGTACAGATATTTGCGTGTTATGCCCTCACTAACAGAATCATTTTAAATTTAGTCTTTGTAATGGTTAAATGGTTAAACTTAGTGTTTGCATTGGGATTATCTGGCAAAAGCCAATGATGTCCACAGATGGCAAATAAGTGTAAATATCCATGCTCAGTGTGTATGAGAAACGTGGGAATGCTGCAGCAGTCAAATCAGAAGTAGATAAACCCCAGCTATATCACTGGTGAATCATGACTCCACTGAAGTCAGCAGCAAAACTCCCATTGATCTCAGCAGAGATAGCACTTCACCGACCCTGCTGTAATGGCAAATTCATGTAGCACAGGGATCAAGCATTTGAAAATAACACAGAGCGTCGGGGCCATCTCCTGAAACAGGCTGATTAAAATCAGGGAGATCAGAATATTCTCTGCCTCTTAAATCAGTCTGATTTTAATCGGCTGCTTTTGGGAGTTGCTCCGAGGATTATTTTTTTTTGTACGTGCGTAAGTGCTTTGCAGACTTAGGCCCCCTGTACCAAAGACTGTAAAACACATTGAGTTTTATGAAGAGATGGAAGAAACAAACACATAATACTCCTCCTCCGTTGACTTTGGGAGAAGGAGAAATCACAATTTATTGAAAAAAGCCAAAGCACGCTTAATATCCCCTTAGCAGTTCAGATGAAAAATGTGACCCTGGCAGCACTGGATGTTTTTCAGCTTTATTTTACTGCTTATTCCAGTGTAAGAATTAAAGCTAATGTAAGTCCCTAAACTCAAGCAGCATAAACATGTAATTTAAATAGAACAGTCTATATTAATAAGACTCCTTTGAACCAACAAAATAGGTAGGCCAGGTAGCTCATTTTTAGAAGTTAAGCCAGCCACATCCCCCTTACTATAGAGTGGGCATGAATCTCTCAAAGGGCAGTGGTACAGCAAAAATAAACAAACAAAAAAATAAATAAATACTTGGAAAGGAAAGAGCCTGAGCATCCAAAATAAAAAAGACTGCTGCTGTTCTCTATAGGAGCGTTTTCACTCTTATCCTTGCTACATAACCAACCTGAAAGTCTTCAGCTAGCAAACAGTCAGAGCTTTAGAGGGACTTTGATGGCTTAGAGGATTGCTTTTGGGATACAGAAGCTTTCATCTCTACGTCATTGCTTCTGGCTCTCGTCCAAAGTGGGTAGTGATCAAAAGCTGCTGTATGATGAGCGCTTCAATACTCCGCATGAAAGAGGCGGGGGGTCTTCCGCCTTCCTACCTGCGCCTGCAGCCGTCGTCTGAAATCCCTGTCAGCCTCCGCTCGTGAAACAGTCTCAGGGTCCCCGGTGCCTGTCCCCAACACCCCTCCACTAAGGATTTGTGCATCCCCGCAGAAGAGAGATGCACCCACGGGGTTTGCCGCAATGGGGGTGCCAGAAGAAAGTGTGTACCACTGCACTGCATTGCTCCCAACCACAAATATGATACTCTTAACTTTTTTTTTTTCCCTTGTGTCATAAAAGCAATTCGAAAGAGCAGACCTACCTGCCAGATTCTTCAAGCTACATGGAAACAAGGCTTACCTTGGGAAAGAGAATGCAAACGTGGGAAAGACCGGGCTGGGCTGGAGGAGGAAATTGAGTTCCTCTGACCAAAAGAGGTGTAAAACTCTCAGTGTGGTCATCCAGAAAACTTATTGCTGGAAACCATGAAATTGCTGCTATATCAACAGACATCAGAGACACAAATACGTGGTTTCAAATGGAGCTACTATTTTAAGTATGAGAAAGTCTTGGAGGAAAAATAAAGCCATGATGTGGGTTGCCTCTGCTTTATAGACCAGATTTTGAGAAAACTTCATTTTACAACAAACAGAGCCTAATGCATAAGAAAGAGGAGGTGGTTACAGTCACATATCTGCAAAACTGTAAATCATCATTGTTTACATGGGTTAAAAAATGGTTCTCAGAATTATGATCTTATGAAATGATAGAAATGTTTGGTATTAATTACCTCATGAAAGAGCTGGAATTTGTGCTAATAAATACTATCTGCCAGGTACGAATGCATTTGTTACAGGCTGTCACCCACTAATGTGGACGAACAAGAAGTGGAGGAGAAAAATCACCGGAATTACTGCCACTAAACAGGTACAAGAATCCCATGCAGGCCAATGATTTTTAAGTTTCATACGGAATTCATATGACTAATGAAACTGATGTATAGGGAGAAGACAGTTCCTTCTCGACCAGAAAAGTATGTCAGGACACACCGCCTCTGAGGATTAAGAGTCACAGGAAAACAGAGCAGGAGTTAACTGTAAGTTGGTGGAAGGGAGGGAAGTTTAGCTAGCAGGCAGTCTTGTGCAAACTAGCAACTTTAAGGTGGCAGCTGCTTTTCTCTCCCAGTTGTAAAACGCAGTGCTGTGGGATGGGTTTGCATCAACATGGAGCCAAAATCAGAACATCCTCGGGGGCTGGGCAGCTGCACAAACCCAGCTCCTTCATTTATATCCCTGCTCCTCGTGGATGTGGCTCAGAGCCTCAGCGATGAGCTTGCAGTGTGCACCTGCCTTGCAAGACTGTACCATCCACTACATTTTACCTGTCAAATAGGGCATTTTTCTTCTCTTCCCATGACATTTTAGCTCTGCTGGAAAGGGCAGAGTGGTGGCAAGAACTTGGCTCTTCACCTTTGCAAGCTGGTGTGCGCACATAATCACTTGACTCGAGGAGCTGAGACTTTGGGAAAAGCACCAAATGTTTATATGCCCTGAGATAAAATTGTGAGATTTGGCAGCACTGCTGCTTGGAGTGCCAGGAGTTGGTGGGGAGGGCACACCTAGGTTTCTATTGACGCAGATTAGTGTATTTAAGATGACAAGTCTGATACAACCCCAAATTTGAACTTCTTACCCGAAACACCCTCAAATCCCTTGTCACGCTATGCCGAGGAAAGGGTGGCATGGAGCTGCTGTGCCGGCTCCCAGCGGAGTTCCCCTGGGAGACAGATTTGTGGCAGAGCCAACATACACAGGGCAAGGTACAGGGGTGAAATTGGCCTTGTGGACTTTTTTATTCGATCTGATATCCTCCTCATGGGATGAAAAAATGAATTGCTTTTCAGGCACCAGTGTCTTTTGGTGCTAAAGTTAATAATTCTCTTATGAAAAGAGCAG
The DNA here is from genome assembly GCF_963924245.1 of Chroicocephalus ridibundus. Taxonomy (NCBI): domain Eukaryota; kingdom Metazoa; phylum Chordata; class Aves; order Charadriiformes; family Laridae; genus Chroicocephalus; species Chroicocephalus ridibundus. The sequence goes on from NC_086285.1 coordinate 36,183,572, forward strand.
ATGGAAGCAGCTGACTGTCAGCAAATGGCACAGTCACGGGTGGGAACTTGTCGCAGGGCTGCAGAGTGCCTTTGGGAAGTGGCTCTGCTCAGGATAAGGCTTTCGTCTGCAGGCCCTGGCCAGGGGGGCTTGGGACAGGGAACAGCTTAGCATCAAAGAGCTCCGGTCTGAGTGGAGCTGGATAACTCTTGAATTATAAATGCATTAAAAATACCAAGCATTTTTTGGAGTCGTATTTCAGAATTTTTTAATCTATCAACAGAGTAAAAGAGGCGAAGAAAGATTTTGCAAGGTGCAGGGTAAAACAGAGCAGAGAGTAATAAAATACTACTTGTAAACGAGCCTAGTTGGAATGAGAGGCTCTTTATGACAGCTTGCCAAGGCTGTAGTGTTTTGCAAAACTGTGTGATAAACTCCAAATAGCTTCTCTGCAAATCTCTGGAGGCAGAACTGAGCTAAGGCTGGCTGCTGTTGCTGCCACGGCTTTCAATGAATGAGCTCAAAATGGACCCTCTAGTGACAGCTCTGTCAAAGAATAACAATCAGATGCTCTCAAAGACAACAACTTCGACATATATATTTTTTAAGTATAAACGAACCTTAATGTGCTGGCTTCAAACGAATCCAAAAGCTCAAAGTTTTTAAGATGCATGGTTGGACTACGAACAAAATAAAAGCAAACACAGATAGTACTGCATTTTTTCCCCTATTTAGTTTGCAATGCACGATTCTCGCTAGAAT